>NC_029792.2:37820781-37830471 GCF_000816755.2 Arachis ipaensis
TTGGATCCTTTTTTGGCGCTGGACGCCAGATTTGGGTAGAAAGCTGGCGTTGAACGCCAGTTTACGTCCTCAATTCTTGTCCAAAGTATGGACTATTATATATTTCTGGAAAGCCCTGGATGTCTACTTTCCAACGCAATTGGAAGCGCGCCATTTCGAGTTCTGTAGCTCCAGAAAATCCACTTTGAGTGCAGGGAGGTCAGAATCCAACAGCATCAGCAGTCCTTTTTCAACCTCTGAATCTGATTTCTGCTCAAGTCCCTCAATTTCAGCCAGAAAATACCTGAAATCACAGAAAAACACACAAACTCATAGTAAAGTCCAGAAATGTGAATTTAACATAAAATCTATTAAAAACATCCCTAAAAGTAACTAGATCCTACTAAAAACATACTAAAAACAATGTCAAAAAGCGTATAAATTATCCGCTCATCAACGTCCTCTGGACAGAAAGGAGTTTCCCTTTGAGGAACCGAAGGAATCTGAGGCTCATACAGAGACCATAGAGATTCTATTGAACCTCTTTCTGCCATTCATGAGCTCTGATGAATATTCTTCCTCTGAAGAGGATGAAGACATCACTGAAGAGCAAGTTGCTAAGTATCTAGGAGCAATCATGAAGCTGAATGCCAAGTTATTTGGTAATGAGACTTGGGAGGATGAACTCCCCTTGTTCACCAATGAACTGAATGCATTAATGAGGTAGACATTACCTCAGAAGAAACCAGATCTCGAAAAATTCTTCATACCTTGTATCATAGGCACCATGACCTTTGAAAAGGCTCTGTGTGACCTGGGGTTAGGGATAAACCTCATGCCACTCTCTGTAATGGAGAAATTGGGAATTTTTAAGGTACAAGCTCCAAAAATCTCACTAGAGATGGCAGACAAATCAATGAAATAGGGTTATGGACTAGTAGAGGACGTGCTAGTAAAGGTTGTAGGCCTTTACATCCCTACTGATTTCATAATCCTAGACACTAGAAAGGATGAGGATGAATCCATCATCCTTGGCAGACCCTTCCTAGCCACAGCAAAAGCTGTGATTGATGTTCATAGAGGAGAGTTGGTCCTTCAGATGAATGAAGACTACCTTGTATTTAAGACTCAAGGTTCTCCTTCTGTAACCATGGAGAGGAAGCATGAAAAGCTTCTCTCAATACAGAGTCAAAAAAAAACCCCCACATTCAAACTCTAAGTTTGGTGTTAGGAGGCCACAACCAAACTCCAAGTTTGGTGTTGAGAGGCCCCAACCCTGCTCTTATTATCTGTGAGGCTCTGTGAGAGCTCACTGTAAAGCTATTGACATTAAAGAAGCGCTTGTTGGGAGGCAACCCAATGCTATTTAATTATATCTATTTATTTTCCATTGCTATTTTATGTTTTCTTTAGGTTGATGATCATGTGAAGTCACAAAAACATCTGAAAAATCAAAAACAGAATGAAAAATAGTTCAGCCTAGAGGAAGAGCTTACTAGCGTTTAAACGCTTGTAAGGGTAGCAGAATGGGCGTTAAACGTCCAGTCTGGCACCAGATTGGCGTTTAACGCCAGAAACAGGCACCAGACTGGCGTTTAATGCTAGAACAGAGCATCTAATTGGCGTTTAACGCCAAGAATGGGAGAAAAGCTGACGTTAAACGCCAGAAACAAGAAGCAACCTGGTGTTTAACGCCAGAAGTGCACTCTAAGGGCATTTTGCACGCCTAAATGGAGCAGGGATGTTAAGTCCTTGACCCCTCAGGATTTGTGGACCCTACAGAATCCCCACCTACCCCACCTCTTCTTCTCTCCTCTTCACATCCTTTCATAACACTCTTCCCCCAAAACCCCACCTACCTCCAAATTCAAAATCCTTTCCCTCCCAAACCCAACCCTAATACACAAAACCTAACCCTTCCCCCACCTCTATATAAACCTCTCAACACTACCTCATTTTCACACATTACAAACACTTCTTCCCCCCTTGGCCGAATACACTCTTCCGCTCCATCTCCTTCATTTTCTTCTTCTTCTACTATTTTCCTTCTTCTTTTACTCGAGGACGAGCATACATTTTAAGTTTGGTGTGGTAAAAGCGTTGCTTTTTGTTTTTCCATAACCATTAATGGCACCTAAGGCCAGAGAAATCTCAAGAAAGAGGAAAGGAAAGGCAATTGCTTCCACCTCTGAGTCATGGGAGATGGAGAGATTCATCTCAAAGGTCCATCAAGACCACTTCTATGAAGTTGTGGCAAAGAAAAAGGTCATCCCTGAGGTCCCTTTTAAGCTCAAAAAGGGCGAATATCCGGAGATCTGACAAGAGATTAGAAGAAGAGGATGGGAAGTACTCTCCAATCCTATTCAATAAGTCGGAATCCTAATGGTTCAAGAGTTCTATACAAACACATGGATCACTAGGAACCATGATCAAAGTATGAACCTGAATCCAAAGAATTGGCTTACAATGGTTCGGAGGAAATACTTAGATTTCAGTCCAAAAAATGTAAGGTTGGCGTTCAACTTGCCAATAATGCAAGAAAACGCACGCCCCTACACTAGAAGGGTCAACTTTGATCAAAGGTTGGACCAAGTCCTCATGGACATATGTGTGGAAGGAGCTCAATGGAAAGTTAACTTAAGAGGCAAGCCGGTTCAATTGAGAAGACCGGACCTTAAGCCTGTAGCTAGAGGATGGTTGGAGTTCATCCAACGCTCTATCATTCCTACTAGCAACCGATCCAAAGTAACTGTGGATCGGGCCATCATGATCCATAGTATCATGATTGGGGAGGAAGTGGAAGTTCATGAGATTATACTGTTTTTATAGATGCCAATCATTCTGAACCTCAAAGGATAAAGTGAGATGCCAAAACTGTTCAGAGGCTAAAAGCTACTAGTCCCGCTCATCTAAATTGGAGCTAAGTTTCATTGATATTTTAGAATTTATAGTATATTCTCTTCTTTTTATCCTATTTGATTTTCAGTTGCTTGGGAACAAGCAACAATATAAGTTTGGTGTTGTGATGAGTGGATAATTTATACGCTTTTTGGCATTGTTTTTACATAGTTTTTAGTATGATTTAGTTAGTTTTTAGTATATTTTTATTAGTTTTTAAATAAAAATCACATTTCTGGACTTCACTATGATTTTGTGTGTTTTTCTGTGATTTCAAGTAATTTCTGGCTAAAATTGAGGGACTTGAGCAAAAATCTGATTCAGAGGCTGAAGAAGGACTGCAGATGCTGTTGGATTCTGACCTTCCTGCACTCGAAATGGATTTTCTGGAGCTACAAAAATCCAATTGGCACACTATTAATTGCGTTGGAAAGTAGACATCCTGAGCTTTCCAGAAATATATAATAGTCCATACTTTGCCCGCGTTTTGATGACTCAAATTGGCGTTCAAACGCTAACTTCCTACCCTATTCTGGTGTTAAACGCCAGAAACAGGTTACAAATCAGAGTTAAACGCCAGAAACAGGCTACAACCTGGCGTTTAACTCCAAAAAGAGTCTCTCAATATGAAAGCTCAATGCTCAGCCCAAGCACACACCAAGTGGGCCCGGAAGTGGATTTTTACGTCATTTACTTATCTTATGTAACCCTAGCTACTAGTTTAGTATAAAAACTACTTTTATTGATTTATTTCAAAAAGCCTTTTGAATAATTTTATGTTCAGAGATCACGTTTAGGGGGATGGCCATTCGGCCATGCCTGGACCACTTTCACTTATGTATTTTTCAACGGTGGAGTTTCTACACCCCATAGATTAAGGTGTGGAGCTCTGCTGTTCTTCATGAATTAATGCAAGGTACTATTATTTTTCTATTCAATTCAAGCTTATTCTTATTCCAAGATATTTACTCGTACTTCAACCTGATGAATGTGATGATCCGTGACACTCATCATCATTCTCGCCTATGAACGCGTGCCTGACAACCACTTCCGTTCTATCTGCAATAGCTTGAGAATTTATCTCTTGGGCTCCTGGTTCAGATCAGAGTCTTCGTGGTATAAGCTAGAATTATTGGCGGCCATTCTTGAGATCTGGAAAGTCTAAACCTTGTCTGTGGTATTCCGAGTAGGATTTGGGATGGGATGACTATGACGAGCTTCAAACTCACGAGTGCTGGGCGTAGTGACAGACGTAAAATGATCAACGGATCCTATTCCAACATGAGTGATAACCGACAGATGATTAGCCGTGCGGTGACAGTGCATTTGGACCATTTTCACTGAGAGGACGGGATGTAGCCATTGACGACGGTGATGCCCAACATACAGCTTGCCATGGAAAGGAGTATGAATGATTGAATGAAGGCAGTAGGAAAGTAGAGATTCAGAAGGACAAAGTATCCCCATACGCTTATCTGAAATCCCACCAATGAATTACATAAGTATTTCTATCCTATTTCATATTTTATTTATATTTTAATTATCAAAATCCCATAACCATTTGAATCCGCCTGACTGAGATTTACAAGGATGACCATAGCTTGCTTCAAGCCGACAATCTCCGTGGGATCAACCCTTACTCACGTAAGGTTTATTACTTGGACGACCCAGTGCACTTGCTGGTTAGTTGTGCGAAGTTGTGAAGAAGAATTGAGATTATGATAGTGCGTACTAAGTTTTTGGCGCCATTGAGATAACAATTTCGTGCACCATGGGTCCCACAGAATCTCCACCTTCCCCCACCTTCTTCTCTCTCTTACTTTCACTCTTCCCCACATACTCTTCCCTATAAACCCTAACCCAATCACATCCATATCACTTTCCAAAATCATCATAACACCCACCAACCCTACCCACTTCAAATTCAAAATTTCCCACCCAATTCCCACCCATTCATTCGAACCCTAACCTATCCCACTCCTATAAATACCCCTTCTTCTTACCCTTCATACACACACCATTCATACACTAAAGCACTACTTGGCCGAATCCACTATCCCTCTTCTTCTCCTCTATTCTCTTCTTTGTCTACTCTTTTCTTCTCTTTTCTTCTTATTTTGCTCGAGGACAAGCAAAGCTTTTAAGTTTGGCATTGCAAAAGCCTTGATTTTTGCTTTTCATTCCCATTTATGGCACCCAAAGTAGGAGAATCCTCTAGAAAGAGGAAAGGGAAAGCAGTTGCTTCCACCTCCAAATCTTGGAAGATGGAAAGATTTATCACCAAAGATCATCAAGACCACTTCTATGAAGTAGTGGCAAAGAAAATGGTGATTCCTGAAGTCCCCTTTAGGCTCAAAAAGAATGAGTACCCGGAGATCCGAAGAGAAATTCGGAGGAGAGGTTGGGAAGTCCAAACCAATCCTATTCTGGAAGTCAGAATATTGATGGTACAAGACTTCTATGCCAATGCATGGGTCATGAAGAACCATGATACAAGCGTGAACCCAAGTCCCAAAAATTGGCATACTATAGTCCGAGGGCGTCTCTTGGATTTCAGCCCGGAGAGTATAAGGTTGGCGCTCCATTTGCCACTGATGCAAGGAGACCCACATCCTTATACTAGGATAGTCAATTTTGACCAAAGGCTGGACCAAGTCTTTTCAGCCATTTGTGTGGAAGGAGCTTAGTGAAAAAAGGATGCTCAAGGCAAGCCTATCCAACTGAGAAGGCTTTACCACAAGCCCGTAGCTAGAGGATGGTTCGAATTTATCCAACGCTCTATCATCCCTACTAGTGATGAGCGGATAATTTATACGCTTTTTGGCATTGTTTTTACATAGTTTTTAGTATGATTTAGTTAGTTTTTACTATATTTTTATTAGTTTTTAAATAAAAATCACATTTCTGGACTTTACTATGAGTTTGTGTGTTTTTCTATGATTTCAGGTATTTTCTGGCTGAAATTGAAGAACTTGAGCAAAAATCTGTTTCAGAGGCTGAAGAAGGACTGCAGATGCTGTTGGATTCTGACCTCCCTGCACTCAAAATCGATTTTCTAGAGCTACAGAAACCCAATTGGTGCGCTCTCAATTGCGTTGGAAAGTAGACATCCAGGGCTTTCCAGCAATATATAATAGTATATACTTTGTCCGAGTTTTGACGATGCAAACTGGCGTTCAAACGCCAACTTCCTGCCCTATTCTGAAGTTAAACGCCAGAAACAGGTTGCAAACCAGAGTTAAACGCCAGAAACAGGCTACAACCTGGCGTTTAACTCCAAAAAGAGTCTCTACACATGAAAGCTCAATGCTCAGTCCAAGCACACACCAAGTGGGTCCGAAAGTGGATTTCTATATCATTTACTTATCTTATGTAACCCTAGCTACTAGTTTAGTATAAAAACTACTTTTAGTGATTTATTTGATATCTCTGGTTAGTCTTTGAATAATTTGATGTTCAGAGATCACGTTTAGGGGCTGGCCATTCGGCCATGCCTGGACCTTCATCACTTATGTATTTTCAATGGTAGAGTTTCTACACACCATAGATTAAGGTGTGGAGCTCTGCTGTTCCTCATGAATTAATACAAAGTACCATTGTTTTCTTATTCAATTCAAGCTTATTCCTATTCTAAGATATTCGCTTGCACTTCAACCATGATGAATTTGATGATCCGTGACACTCATCACTATTCTCAACCTATGAACGCGTGCCTGACAACCACTTCTGTTCTACCTTGGATTGAGCATTTATCTCTTAGCCTCCATTCCGAAAGATCGGAGTCTTCGTGGTATAAGCTAGAATTATTGGCGGCCATTCTTGAGATCTGGAAATTCTAAACCTTGTTAGTGGTATTTCGAGTAGGATCTGGGAAGGGATGAATGTGACGAGCTTCAAACTCGCGAGTGTTGGGCATAGTGACAAATGCAAAAGGATCACTGGATCCTATTCCAACATGATCGAGAACTGACAGATGATTAGTCGTGCGGTGATAGCCCATTTGGACCATTTTCACTGAGAGGACAGGAAGTAGCCATTGACAACAGTGATGCCCAACATACAGCTTGTCATGGAAGGGAGTATCAATGATTGGATGAAGGCAGTAGGAAAGCAGAGATTCAGAAGGAACAAAGCATCCCCATACGCTTATTTGAAATTCTTAACAATGAATTGCATAAGTATCTCTATCCTATTTTATATTTTATTTTTATTTTAATTATTAAAATCTCCATAACCATTTGAATCCACCTGACTGAGATTTACAAGATGACCATAGCTTGCTTAAAGCCGACAATCTCCATGGGATCGACCCTTACTCACGTAAGGTTTATTACTTGGACGACACAGTGCACTTGCTGGTTAGTTGTGCGAAGTTGTGAAGAAGAATTAAGATTATGAACGTGCGTACTAAGTTGTTGGCACAGTTGAGATCACAATTTCTTGCACCAAGTTTTTGGCGCCGTTGCCGGGGATTGTTCGAGTTTGGACAACTGACGGTTCATCTTGTTGCTCAGATTAGGTAATTTTATTTTATTTTTAAAGCTTTTTATTTTCGAAAAATTTTCAAAAAATAAATTATTCTATGTTCTGACATAGAGGATTCCTCTTTTTTTCTGTTCTCTTCTTTTTCATATGAGCAGGAACAGGGATAAAGACATTCTTATTGAAGCTGATCCTGAACCTGAAAGGACTCTTAAGAGGAAACTAAGAGAATCTAAAGTACAACCCTCTGGAGAGGACCTAACAGAAATTTTCGAAAAAGAAGGAGACATGGCCGAACCCAATAACAATGGTGGAGATGCAAGGAAGATGCTTGGTGACTTTATTGCACCTTCTTCTGACTTCTGAGGAAGAAGCATCTCAATTCCTGCCATTGGAGCAAACAACTTTGAGCTTAAGCCTCAATTAGTTTCTCTGATGCAGCAGAATTGCAAGTTTCATGGACTTCCATTGGAAGATCCTCATCAGTTCTTAGCTGAATTCTTGTAAATCTGTGACACTGTCAAGACCAATGGAGTTGATCCCGAGGTCTACAGGCTTATACTTTTCCCTTTTGCTGTAAGAGACAGAGCTAGAACATGGTTGGATTCACAACCTAAGGAAAGCCTGAACTCTTGGGAAAAGCTGGTCAGAGATTTCCTGGCCAAATTCTTTCCACCTCAAAAGATGAGCAAGCTTAGAGTGGAAATCTAAACCTTCAGACAGAAGGAAGGTAAGTCCCTCTATGAAACTTGGGAAAGATATAAACAATTGATCAAAAGGTGTCCTACAGACATGCTTCCAAAATGGAGCATCATATGTATATTCTATGATGGTCTATCTGAGTTGTCAAAAAGGTCATTGGACCATTCTGTAGGAGGATCTCTTCATCTGAAAACCCCTACAGAAGCTCAGGAACTCATTGAAATGGTTGTAAATAACCAGTTCATGTACCCCTCTGAGAGAAACCTTGTGAACAATGGGACGCCTTAGAAGAAGGGAGTTCTTAAAATTGATACTCTGAATGCCATATTGGCTCAGAACAAAATATTGACTTAGCAAGTCAATATGATTTCTCAGAGTCTGAATGGATTGCAAGCTGTATCCAATAGTACTAAAGAAGCATCTTCTGAAGAAGAAGCTTATGATCCTGAGAACCCTGCAATGGCAGAGGTGAATTACATGGGAGAACCCTATGGAAACACCTATAATCCTTCATGAGAAATCACCCAAATTTCTCATAGAAGGACCAACAGAAGCCTCAACAAGGCTTCAACAATAATGGTGGAAGAAATAGGTTTAGCAATAGCAAGCCTTTTCCATCATCTTATCAGCAACAGACAGAGAATTCTGGACAGAGCCATTCTGGCCTGGCAACCATAGTCTCTAATCTATCCAAGACCACACTAAGTTTCATGAATGAAACAAGGTCCTCCATTAGAAATTTGAAGGCACAGGTGGGTCAGCTGAGTAAGAAGATTACTGAAACTCCTCCCAGTACTCTCCCAAGCAATACAGAAGAAAATCCCAGGAGAGAGGGCAAGGCCATAACCATGACCAACATGGCCGAACCTAGAGAGAGTGAGGAGGACGTGAGTCCCAGTGAGAAAATTCTCATGGGACGTCCTCTGGACAGAAAGGAGTTTCCCTTTGAGGAACCAAAGGAATCTGAGGCTCATACAGAGACCATAGAGATTCCATTGAACTTCCTTCTGCCATTCGTTAAATGAGGACTACCTTGTATTTAAGACTCAAGGTTCTCCTTCTGTAACCATGGAGAGGAAGCATGAAAAACTTCTCTCAATACAGAGTCAAACAAAACCCCCACATTCAAACTCTAAGTTTGGTGTTGAGAGGCTCCAACTCTGCTCTGATTATCTGTGAGGTTCCATGAGAGCTCACTGTCAAGCTATTGACATTAAAGAAGCGCTTATTGGGAGGCAACCCAAAGTTATTTAATTATATCTATTTATTCTCCATTGTTATTTTATGTTTCCTGTAGGTTGATGATCATGTGAAGTCACAAAAATAAATGAAAAATCAAAAACAGAAAGAAAAACAGCATTAAAAATAGCACACCCTGGAGGATAAGCTTACTGGCGTTTAAACGCCAGTAAGAAGCATCAGACTGGCGTTTAACGCCAGAAAGAAGCATCAAGCTAGTGTTAAACGCCAGAAACAGGCTACAGTCTAGCATTTAACGCCAGAAACAAGCACCAACTTGGCGTTAAACGCCAAGAAAGGGAGAAAAGCTGGTGTTTAACACCAGAAACAAGCAGCAGTCTAGCGTTAAACGCCAGGATTGCACTCTAAAGGCGTTTACACACCTAAATG
>NC_029792.2:37830483-37841579 GCF_000816755.2 Arachis ipaensis
TTAACCATTACCTCTTCACCACTCAAAATCCTTTTCCTCCCAAACCCAACCCTAATCCACGAAACCTAACCCTTCCCCCACCCATATATAAACCCCTCAACACTACCTCATTTTCACACATTACAAACACTCCTTTCCCCCCTTGGCCGAATACACTCATCTCCTCCATCTCCTCCATTTTCTTCTTCTTCTACTATTTTTTTTCTTTTTTTGCTCGAGGACGAGCAAACATTTTAAGTTTGGTGTGGTAAAAGCGTCGCTTTTTGTGTTTCTATAACCATTAATGGCACCTAAGGCCAGAGAAACCTCAAGAAAGAGGAAAGGGAAGGCAATTGCTTCCACTTCTGAGTCATGGGAGATGGAGAGATTCATCTCAAAGGTCCATCAAGACCACTTCTATGAAGTTGTGGCCAAGAAAAAAGTGATCCCTGAGGTCCTTTTTAAGCTCAAAAAGGGCGAGTATATGGAGATCTGACAAGAAATTAGAAGAAGAGGATGGGAAGTTCTCTCCAATCCTGTTCAACAAGTCAGAATCTTAATGGTTCAAGAGTTCTATGCAAACGCATGGATCACTAGGAACCATGATCAAAGTATGAACCTGAATCCAAAGAATTGGCTTACAATGGTTCGGGAGAAATACTTAGATTTCAGTCCAGAAAATGTAAGGTTGGCGTTGAACTTGCCAATGATGCAAGAAAATGCACGCCCCTGCACTAGAGGGGTCAACTTTGATCAAAGGTTGGACGAAGTCCTCATGGACATATGTGTGGAAGGAGCTCAATGAAAAGTTGACTCAAGAGGCAAACCGGTTCAATTGAGATGATCGGACCTAAAGCCTGTAGCTAGAGGATGGTTGGAGTTCATCCAACGCTCTATCATTCCTACTAGCAACCGATCCGACGTAACTATGGATCGGGCCATCATGATCCATAGTATCATGATTGGGGAGGAAGTGGAAGTTCATGAGATTATACCTCAAGAACTCTACAAGGTGGCTGACAAGTCCTCCACTTTGGCAAGGTTAGCCTTTCCTCACTTCATTTGCCACCTCTGCAATTCGGCTGAAATTGACATAGAGGGAGACATCCTCATTAATGAGGACAAGCCCATCACTAAGAAAAGGATGGAGGTAACAAGAGATCATGGACCTCAACAAGATCATGAGGAAATTCCTCACCATGAAATCCTTAAGATGCCTCAAGGGATGCACTTTCCTCCACAAAACTATTGGGAGCAAATCAACACCTCCCTAGGAGAATTATGTTCCAACATGGGACAACTAAGGATGGAGCACCAAGAGCACTCCATCATCCTCCATGAGATTGGAGAAGATCAAAGAGCTATGAGGGAGGAGCAACAAAGGCAAGGAAGAGACATAGAGGAGCTCAAGAACACCATTGATTCTTCAAGAGGAAGAAGACGCCACCCTCACTAAGGTGGACCTATTCCTTAATCTCCTTATCTATTTAATTTTTCTGTTTTTTGGTTTTTGAGCCTTATGTTTATTTATGTTTGTGTCTTTACTATATGATCATTAGTGTCTATTAACTATGTCTTAAAGCTATGAATGTCCTATGAATCCATCACCTCTCTTAAATGAAAAATATTTTAATTACAAAAGAACAAGAAGTACATGGATTTCGAATTCATCTTTGAGATTAGTTTGATTATTTTGATGTGGTGGCAATACTTTTTGTTTTCTGAATGAATGCTTGAACAGTGCATATCTCTTTTGAATTTGTTGTTTATGAATGTTAAATTTGTTGGCTCTTGAAAGAATGATGAGAAAGGAGAACTGTTATTTGATAATATGAAAAATCATAAAATTGGTTCTTAAAGCAAGAAAAAGCAGTGAAGAGCAAAGGCTTGCGAAAAAAAAAGAAAAAAATAGCGAAAATAAAAGAAAAAAAAAGAAAAAGAAAGCAGAAAAAGCCAAGAGCTCTTTAAACCAAAAGGCAAGAGCAAAAAGCCAGTAACCCTTTAAACCAAAAGGCAAGGGTAAAAAGGATCCAAGGCTTTGAGCATTAATGGATAGGAGGGCCCCAAGGAATAAAATCCTGGCCTAAGTGGCTAAACCAAACTGTCCCTAACCATGTGCTTGTGGCGTGAAGGTGTCAAGTAAAAAGCTTGAGACTGAGCGGTTAAAGTCGTGATCCAAATAAAAAAGAGTGTGCTTAAGAACCCTGGACACCTCTAATTAGGGACTTTAGCAAAGCTAAGTCACAATCTGAAAAGGTTCATATGTGTCTGTGGCATTTATGTATCCGGTGGTAATACTGAAAAACAAAGTGCTTAGGGCCACGGCCAAGACTCATAAAGTAGCTGTGTTCAAGAATCAACATACTAAACTAGGACAATCAATAACACTATTTGTATTCTAAGTTCTTATAGATGCCAATCATTCTGAACTTCAAAGGATAAAGTGAGATGCCAAAACTGCTCAGAGGCAAAAAGCTACTAGTCCCGCTCATCTAATTGGAGCTAAGTTTCATTGATATTTTTGAATTTATAGTATATTCTCTTCTTTTTATCCTATTTGATTTTCAGTTGCTTGGGGACAAGTAACAATTTAAGTTTGGTGTTGTGATGAGCGGATAATTTATACGCTTTTTGGCATTATTTTTACATAGTTTTTAGTATAATTTAGTTAGTTTTTACTATATTTTTATTAGTTTTTAAAAAAAAATCAAATTTCTACACTTTACTATGAGTTTGTGTGTTTTTCTGTGATTTTAGGTATTTTCTGGCTGAAATTGAGGGACTTGAGCAAAAATCTGATTCAGAGGCTGAAAAAGGACTGCAGATGCTGTTGGATTCTGACCTCCCTGCACTCGAAATGGATTTTCTGGAGCTACAAAAACCCAATTGACACGCTCTCAATTGCGTTCGAAAGTAAATATCCAGGGCTTTCCAGCAATATATAATAGTCCACACTTTGTCCGAATTTTGACAACGCAAACTGGCGTTCAAATGCCAACTTCCTGCCTTATTCTGGAGTTAAACGCCAGAAACAGGTTGCAAACCAGAGTTAAACGCCAGAAATAGGCTACAACCTGGCGTTTAACTCCAAAAAGAGTCTCTACACATGAAAGCTCAATGCTCAGCCCAAGCACACACCAAGTGGGCCCGAAAGTGGATTTCTACATCATTTAATTATCTTATGTAACCCTAGCTACTAGTTTAGTATAAAAACTACTTTTAGTGATTTATTTGATATCTCTGGTTAGTCTTTGAATAATTTGATGTTCAAAGATCACGTTTAGGGGGCTGGCCATTCATCCATGCCTGGACCTTCAACCATGATGAATATGATGATCCGTGACACTCATCACTATTCTCAACCTATGAACGCGTGCCTGACAACCACTTCTGTTCTACCTTGGATTGAGCATTTATCTCTTAGCCTCCATTCCGAAAGATCGGAGTCTTCATGGTATAAGCTTGAATTATTGGCAGCCATTCTTGAGATCCGAAAAGTCTAAACCTTGTCAGTGGTATTCCGAGTAGGATCTGGGAAGGGATGACTGTGACGAGCTTCAAACTCACTAGTGTTGGGCGTAGTGACAGACGCAAAAGGATCACTGGATCCTATTCCAACATGATCGAGAACCGACAGATGATTAGCCGTGCGGTGACAGCGCATTTGGATCATTTTCATTGAGAGGATGGGAAGTAGCCATTGACAACGGTGATGCCCAACATACAACTTGCCATGGAAGGGAGTATGAATGATTGGATGAAGGCAGTAGGAAAGCAGAGATTCAGAAGGAACAAAGCATCTTCATACACTTATCTGAAATTCTTACCAATGAATTGCATAAGTATCTCTATCCTATTTTATATTTTTTTATATTTTAATTATTAAAATCTCTATAACCATTTGAATCCGCCTGACTGAGATTTACAAGATGACCATAGCTTGCTTCAAGCCGACAATCTCCGTGGGATCGACCCTCACTCACGTAAGGTTTATTACTTGGACGACCCAGTACACTTGCTGGTTAGTTGTACGAAGTTGTGAAGAAGAATTAATATTATGAACGTGTGTACTAAGTTGTTGGTGCAGTTGAGATCACAATTTCGTGCACCAACTAGCAATCGGTCAGAAGTGACCATTGACAAAGCCATCATGATTCATTGCATCATGATTGAGAATGAGGTGGAGGTACATGAAGTAATACCTCAAGAGTTGTACAAGAAAGCTGAAAAGCCTTCCCCCTTAGCAAGGTTGGCATTCCCCCACCTTATCTGTCACCTATGCAATCCAGTTGGAATTGTCATAGAATGAGACATTCCTATTGAGGAGGACAAGCCCATCACCAAGAAGAGGATGGAGCAAACTAGAGAGCCAGCACATGGACCACAGCAAGAGCATGTGGAGCTGCCTCAACAAGAAAACCTTGAGATACCTTAAGGGATGCATTTTCCTCTCCAAGGCTATTGAGACCAATTGCACACTTCTCTAGGAGAATTGAGCTCCATCATGGATCAACTAAGGATGGGACATCAATAGCACTCCACCATCCTCCATGATATAAGAGAATATCAAAGGGCCACAAGGGAAGAACAAAGAGTTATGAGGGAAGAACAACCGAGGCAGGGGCGTGACATAGAGGAAATCAAGTACTCCATTGGATCCTTCAGAAGGAGTAGTAGCCACCATCACTAAGGTGGATTCGTTTCTTTTACTCCCCTGTTGCCTATGTTATTCTATTTTCCATATATTTTGTTTTATTGTCTGTTTCTAGTGCATGATCACCTTTAATTAATGTCTTAAACCTATGAATTATTCCATGCATCTCTCACCTTGCTTAAAAGAAATATTTTATTTGAAAAAGAAAAGTAAGATGTATGAATTTTGAGTTATACATTAAGAATAGTTCAATTATTTGATGTGGTGGCACTGCTTTTGTTTTCTAAATGTATGAATAAACAGTGCAAATTTGATGTTGGAGTTAAGAATGTTGGCTCTTGAATGAATGAGGATAAAAGTGACGTATTATTGGTGATCTGAAAAATCCTAAAATTGATTCTTGAAGCAAGAAAAAGCAGCAAAGCAAAAAAAAATATGCGAAAAAAAAAGAATTAAAAAGCAGAAATTGCCAATAGCTCTTTAAACCTAAAGGCAAGATAAAAAAGCCAATAGCTCTTAAAACCAAAAGACAAGAGCAAGGATCTAAGACTTTAAGCATCAATAGTTAGGAGGGCCTAAAAGAAATATCTTAGCCTAAACAGTTCAATTGATCTGCTTCCCTAACTATATGCTTGTGGTGTGAAGGTGTCAAGTGAAAAACTTGAGACTGAGCAGTTAAAGTCATGGTCTAAAGAAAATAGTGTGCTTAAGAACTCTGGACACCACTGGCTGGGGATTCTAGCAAAGTTGAATCACAATCCTAAGGGGTTCACCCAATTAAAGTGTCTGTGGCATTTATATATCACGTGGCAATACTGGAAAATAAAGTGCTTAGGGACATGGCCAAGACTCTAAAGAAGCTGTGTTCAAGAATAAAAAAGAACTTAACAAGAGAATCAATAGTATCATCTGGATTCTAAGTTCCTAAAGATGCCAACTATTCTGAGCTTTAATGGAAAGTGAGATGCCAAAACTATTCAGAAGCAAAAAACTACTAGTCCCGTTCATCAAATTGAATCTGAGCTTCATTGAAAACTCTGAGATTTATTGTATTCTTCTACTTATTTTTATCTTAATTTGTTTTTGGTTTCTTGGGGACAAGTGATGAATCCATATTTGATGATATATTTTGGCTATAATTGGATGGATTTCATCACATAAACTCACACTTATTCACCAAAATAGCATACTTGTGTGTTTGATCCCTAAATTGAGCCTAAATGTGAAAACATGCATTTTTGTGCTTAAATTGAGCAATTTAACCTCACCTTTATTCCATTCGATGCCGTGATATGTTTGTTGAGTGATTTTAGGTCCTAGCGGCAAGAATGGGTTGGTAGAAGTGGAAGAAAGCATGCAAAAAGGGAGAAAACATGAAGAAAACAAAGGAGAAGCACACAGCCATGCGTGCGTGCGCACAAGTATGCGTGCGTATGCACAAGGAGAAAATTAGCATGCGTGCATGCGCACAACCCTCTATGCGTACGCACAGGTGGAAATTCAGCGAAGTGTGTGGACGCACACATCTGTGCGGCTGTTCAGGTCCCAGCACGTGACTCACTTAATGGAAATCGCTGGGGGCAATTTCTGCGCCTCCAAAGCCCAGTTTTTAGACCTTCTGAAGCTGATTCTTCCTATATTAGACAAGGCCTCACTCCATGTGAAAGGGGGGAGCAATTAGGGCTAGTTTTGCATCATGTAATTCATTTTCTAGAGAGAGAAGCTCCCCATTCTCTCTAGAACCTAGGATTTTTAGTTTATTTTCTTTGTAATTTTTCTTTTTAATTCTTGTTTTAATCTAGTTTCTTCTACCTTTCTTTACTTTATTGTCATAATTTCCTTGGTTTATCTTGTTAATTTCTCATTTTTGTTGCCTTTTATGTTTAAGCACACTCTTGTTATTTTCATTTATATTTAATGCAATTTTATGTTTCATGTCATTTATTGTTTTATTGAGTTGCTATCTTTATTTTCCTTGCTTAGTAGTTATAGCATTTATTATTTCTTGTCATTTTACCATGCTTTCTTTACTTGCCCACCAAGTGTTTGACAAAATGCTTGGTTGGGCTTTTGCATAGTTTTTCTTACTCTTGGTTGAGAAATTGTGTGGTTTGGGTGAACTTGAGTGGTGAATGTCCATTCCCCATTGTGTGAGGGTTGTTAATTAATTTGGTTTCCCTTGACTCTAAGTGACCCACTAGTGTTGACTTAGGACTTAGGGATTGAGATTAGTTATGCCTAGTTGACTTATCCTCGATGTAGGGTTAACTAATTGGGATTAATCCACGCACAATTACCATGTTTGTGGTCCACTACTAGGATAGAAAGCCCTAATTACTCAATTCTCACCAAGAGCTTGTTTTTGTCATTTAAATTCCTTTTTCATTGCCTTTACTTGCCTTCATTTAATTTGTTGCATGTTAAGCTACCTTCTTGCATTTTAATTTCTTGGCAATTGCTATCATTCGACCCCCATTTCTCTCATAGCCAATAATGAACATTTCATTGCAATTCCTAGGGAGAACGACCTGGGAGTTTAATACTCTCGGTTAATTTTGTATTGATTGTGACATTTTCATATAGAAATTTGATATTGGTCAATTGTTGGGTTTGGAACTATACTTGCAACGCCGATCTTATTTTGAGATAAATTCCGAACCCACTTTGGTCACTTATCAAATTTTTGGCGCCGTTGCCGGGGATTTATAATGGTGCTTGTTATTGGCTATTGTAAATATGTTAATATGTAAATAGTTAGTTTTGATTGATTGCTTGTTTTTGCTAAGTCTTAAGAGTTTATTTTATTTGTTCTTATTACCTTTGGTTTCTATTTTATTTTTATCCTATGAATTCTCACCCATGGCATTGTGAGTTTTGTGCTATTGTGTTGTAGGAATTGGGAATTTCAAATGCTTGTTACCTAGATGGAATGAAAGGAATTCACAACAAGATTTGGGTGCACAAGCTTTGGAATCTCAAAAGCCTTGGAGAATACAAGCTTGGATGAAATTTCAAGGAGGTTTGATGAGAGCTCTCTATAAGTCCAACTTAAGGACAATAAACCAAAGTGCTAGGTGGGAGACACCCTACCATGGTAACATTGCTCCAACTCTTCTCTTTGATTAATAAGTTGCCTTAATTGCATTTTTATTTGTTTTAGTTAGCTTAGGATTAGTTTAATTTTGAATTGAGTAGGTTGGTTTTGGTATGGATCATGATTTTGTGATGTTTTGAATGTTTTGGGGTTGATATGTTGATGTGCTAAGGCTTGGACCCTTAATTTTGAAATAAATTTTTTTTGTGAAATAGGGCATCTGTGCGCGCGCACAAAGCTGTGCGTGCGTACAAAACTGTATTTTATCGCCAACTGTGCGAGGCGTACAAGCCTGTGCGTCTGCACACCCCTTGAAATGCCCTCTGTTGGGAGCGCTCGCACAATCTGTGCGTGCACATCTCCCTCTGCTTTGAGACCTGTGTGTGCGCACTGCTGTGTGCGTCTGCACGCGTTCCCCTTTTGGCGCTCTTTGTGCGGCCGCACAGACGTGTGCGTCCGCACGCCAACGTGCATCCCCTCTGGTGGGAGCGTTGGCACAGCCTGTGCGTGTGAACCCCACCCTTTTTATTCCTGTGCGTGCGCACGGACCTGTGTGCGCACGCACACGTGATCCATCTTCTTAAAGAAAAATCCACATGTGCGCACGTATAGAGATGTGCGCCCGCACAGCCCTTGGAAACCTCTCTGATCGCAGCGCTCGCACCCTTTGTGCATCTGAACGCGATTTCCTTCTATGCGGCCGCACGACCTTGTGCATCTGCACAGGCTGCGAGCTCGCACGCCCTTGTGCGCGCGCATATCCCTCCTCTCTTCCACCCGTGCGTCCGCACACAATCTTGTGCGTTCGCACAGGTCTTTTCTCTCTTCTCCATTTCTTTCTTTCTTCTTCTTTTCTTTTCTTTTATTTCTTCTTCCTTCCTTCTTTTTCTTCTTTTTGCCCTTCTCTTCTCCGGCGAAACTCCATCGCCGTGAGCCTCGCAATGGCTAACACAAGTGCCACTGTTGCCTATCCCTTTCTTTTCTATTCTTCATCTTTTCAATTTTCTTGTTTTAATCTTTTTTTTTTATGCTTAGTTGCTTGCTTAATTTTTGTTTTCTTTATTTAATTTTGGCTATTTAGCTTAACTTTTGCTTAATTATTTATTTGTTTGTTGCATTGCAAGTGTTCAAATTTTGACTTATGGGTTGTTGATGCTTGAATTTTTGCTTAAATTGATGAATATGTGCACCGTATACAATGTGTTTGTTTAAATGCCTGCATGAACTTTTTATTTAATTCATATGTTGTCATGACCATATGTGTTAGACTATATCCTTGTTTGGCATTCTAATCAAGAATTGTGCACTTTTGAATGATTATAATGTTATTTTGGATTGAAATTTCAATCATGTACTTAATCATTGTCTTGAGTTACTAGCACCAAGTTGATTTAGAAATTGACTTTTCGTCTCTTATTTGGTGCAGTTTTTAACAAGTACATATTGAATTTAGTGAATTGAATTAAATTGCTTGTTCATCACGGTCTTTAAGTCAATATAATCACATCACAAGGTATTTGCTCCTTGTTAATGCTTTGCATTTGTTTGAGTTGACTTGACTTGATTCTTATCAAGACTTGTCACTTTTTGTAGCAAGCACATTCCCATGTGATTATTTGATTATTCTCAAGGATGAATAGGTAGTTCTCTTCATCATTGCATTGGTTATTGTTGGTTGTGCTATTTTATATTAATATTGCGCTTTCACTTGCACAACTTCAATATCCAATAATTTCCACATTCAATTCACTCTCGTTGCAATTGCCTAAGCTTGCTTGTGTTCTAATTGATGCTCATCTCTTAGTTGTATCTTAGGCCATTTAATTGAGGAACTCATTCTTACTTTTTTGATGGTGTAAATGTCGTTTTAACCGGCCGTTGTGTATATTCTAACCTCGTGCACACTCAGAATACACACACAGCTAATCATTTTCATCATACCACACAACTATGCAAAATTCCTCAATTAAATGCTTATTTACTTACTCCTTTACCTTTTCGTGCTACTTGCCTATGAATTCTAACTATACTTTATTCATTCTTTTTGAGGATGAGACCTAAAGGCATGAAGCCAGGAGAGGAGGAGGAAACCGAGGATGAAGATGCCGAGTGATGCGCATAAACTTGTTATGCTACGATTTAGGAAATTGCACGATTGGCAAAATTCCTTCCGGCAAGTGCACCGGTTATCGTCAAGTAAAAACTCACAATAGAGTGAGGTCGAATCCCACAAGGATTGGTTGAGTGAGCAATTCGGATTAGAAGTGTGTTCTAGGTCATAGCTCTGAATTCAATTACAAAGATATGAAAACTAGCCAAAAATGAAAAGGTAAAAGTCCTTCCTAACTTAAATTCTATCCTATTTATACACTTTCTATACTGAGCTTCTGTTGTGTTTCTTGGGCTTTGAGGCCTCTCCCTGCTTTCCTTTTGCCTTGGATTTATGATCCATAATCTTGATGAGGCTGCTGATCCAAATTCTGTAACATTCATTGAGCCAACTTAGTGATAATCAAATAATGACACATGACTCAACAAATTGAAATTTCAGACTCATCAATCCTTCAGGCCCAATCCCATAAACCATGATATTCAATTGGGTTTCATACCAGAGTAAGTTTAAGTTAATGTTTGTGCTCAAATACTAACTTAAACTGCAATATATTTGGCCCAGAAACCTTCTCCAAGAGTGGTGTTTAAGTTGCAGTTTAAGCTTAAACTGCAGCTTAAACGCCAGACACTTCCAGTGATACCTTTTGTGGAAGCACGTTTAAGCTTCAGTTTAAGGCTAAACTGAAGCTTAAACGTGGAAATGGAAGAAGGCAGCCCTGGAGGGTAACGTAGTCGAACACGTTTAAGCTTCAGTTTAAGGTTAAACTGAAGCTTAAACGTGGAGATAGGAAAGGCAGCCCTGGAGGTCGAACACGTTTAAGCTCCAGTTTAAGGTTAAATTGGAGCTTAAACGTGGAAATAGAGAAAGCCATCCTGGAGGTCGAACACGTTTAAGCTCCAGTTTAAGGTTAAACTGGAGCTTAAACGTGGAAATAGAGAAAGCCATCTGGGAGGTCGAACACGTTTAAGCTCCAGTTTAAGGTTAAACTGGAGCTTAAACGTGGAAGCTGAGAAAGGTAGCCCTGGAGGTGTCGAACACGTTTAAGCTCCAGTTTAAGGTTAAACTGGAGCTTAAACGTGGAAATGGAGAAAGCAACCCTGGAGGAGAAAACTTGGTCGAACACGTTTAAGCTCCAGTTTAACCCATTTCTGCTCCAGTTTAAGGTTAAACTGGAGGTTAAACGTGGCAATGCTTCCTGATTGGCATTCTCATTCTGGCGTTTAACCTCCAGAACCTCCAGTAACTGGAGGTTAAAC
>NC_029792.2:37844568-37875726 GCF_000816755.2 Arachis ipaensis
CTAAGAACCCTCCTCTCAGGAATGGCATTGTTTCCATCAGCTCTCTCATGGTTGTGAACTTCTCTATCCATGTTGAGATCTAGAGCTTCCTCAAAATTGTCCTCAGATTCTCCTTCAGATTCTTCTTCTCCCAGTATTCTCTTCCCTCTTGCTTCCCTTCTAAGTCTATGAAGGGTCCTCTCTGGTTCGGTATATGGAGGAGTTGATGTCTCTCCTCTCCTACCTGTCATACAAGAACACAGCACAGGCAACAAACAAGTGAAATACTCTTGGTTAATGAAAGAGTATGGTTAGAGCAGTTGAGGAATTAATTCAAACAGTTAGTGAGTCAGTGAGTTAGTTGCTTGAATTTAAAGGCATAAAGAAAGAAAGCATGTGACAGAGTGCAGAAATTAAAATTCAACAAGTACTTGTACTGAATTAATCAAAACAACAAAAAAATTGCTCAATCTAGTTAACTTCCAATTTGAGAATTGTCAATCGAAAACCAATCCCAGGCAACGGCGCCATAAACTTGATGCACATAAACTAGTTATGCTACGATTAGGAAATTGCACGATCGGCAAAATTCCTTCCGGCAAGTAATTGGGTTTCATACCAGAGTAAGTTTAAGTTAATGTTTGTGCTCAAATACTAACTTAAACTGCAATATTTTTGGCCCAGAAACCTTCTCCAAGAGTGGTGTTTAAGTTGCAGTTTAAACTTAAACTGCAGCTTAAACGCCAGACACTTCCAGTGATGCCTTTTGTGGAAGCACGTTTAAGCTTCAGTTTAACCTTAAACTGGAGCTTAAACGTGGAAATAGAGAAAGCCATCTGGGAGGTCGAACACGTTTAAGCTCCAGTTTAACCTTAAAC
The DNA here is from genome assembly GCF_000816755.2 of Arachis ipaensis. NCBI lineage: Eukaryota > Viridiplantae > Streptophyta > Magnoliopsida > Fabales > Fabaceae > Arachis > Arachis ipaensis. The sequence goes on from NC_029792.2 coordinate 37,845,426, forward strand.
TGGAGCTTAAACGTGGAAATAGAGAAAGCCATCTGGGAGGTCGAACACGTTTAAGCTCCAGTTTAACCTTAAACTGGAGCTTAAACGTGGAAATAGAGAAAGCCATCTGGGAGGTCGAACACGTTTAAGCTCCAGTTTAACCTTAAACTGGAGCTTAAACGTGGAAATAGAGAAAGCCATCTGGGAGGTCGAACACGTTTAAGCTCCAGTTTAACCTTAAACTGGAGCTTAAACGTGGAAATAGAGAAAGCCATCTGGGAGGTCGAACACGTTTAAGCTCCAGTTTAACCTTAAACTGGAGCTTAAACGTGGAAATAGAGAAAGCCATCTGGGAGGTCGAACACGTTTAAGCTCCAGTTTAAGCTTAAACTGGAACTTAAACTCCACATGTGATATTCAAGCTTCCTTTATTGATTTTGTTGCTTCCTTGCCTAGCCTCTTCTTTCCTGAAATCATCCAAACAATTGCATCAAAGTCTTGCAAAATTTCGTGAGAATTCTTCCATTCATAGCATTCAAGTAATATAACTAAAACTCATGGAATTTGCATCAAAATCATACTGTTTGGATGGTTCATTGCTTTGTTATTCATTTAACCATTCTTGGTTACTTTAAGCTCAAGAAAATGCATAAAACAACTAAAACTAACAGAAAAATGCTAGTGAAACTAGCCTAAGATGCCTTGGCATCACAGAGCACACATTGGACTTGGCAATTTCCACACAACCCGAGTCCCCATATCGGTCAGATGAAGATGGAGCACCTTAGAGACATTCCCCCCCCCCGGATTGTGTTCGTGCATGGAGGACCGTGCAACGCTTAAGTGTGGGGGAGGATTCGTCATTTTGGGGTGTAAATTCTCTTTTCCGAACACTTTGCACTTTATTTTTGTTTCTTTTTATTATGTTTCTTGTACATATTTGGAGTGTTTTTAACTGTTGCATTGCATTTTCTTTTGGTATATATATCATAGTTATACCTATTGCATTTTTGCATCTTTTGCATAATATATAGCTTATAGATAGAAGTTGTGATTGGATGATGTGAATAGCATATGCCTAGTTCAATTTTGTCCAAATTGTTCATGTTAATTTTTGCTTGTTGAAAATTAGGAAAAGAACTAGAAAATTTTGAAAAAATTGCATCCATCACATCATACATACATATAGGAAATAATTTTTGGTGAAAAACGACAAAGATTTCCAAGAATTTTGTTTCAAGGGCATTCTATTGAATTGATTGACAAAACTGTTTTCAAACTTGCTTGAATGAATTTTTATTGAACATAGAAGAGAGATAGAACAAATACCTTGTGAGTTGTTGAGCCTTAATGAGTGGTTACACCTTTTAACCACTAATTTTGTTCATTGTGTGATATATATCTTCTATGATTGTGATCTTGGTTTTGCTTGATTCTTTATTTCCAATATTTGATGTCTTGAATGCATTTAGCATGATTGAGGCCATCTTTGAATTAAACTCAGTCACTCATATAGCCTTACCCTTGCATCTACCATTGTTAACCCCTTTGAGCTTGTTAAACCCCTTTGTTCAAATTATAACCAAATCAAAAGCTTAAGCGAAAAACCATGAATTACTTTGAATTGCATCTTTGATTAGCTTAGGTTAAGGTGTGTGTGTCATTTAAGTGTGGGAGAAATTTTGGAAAACATTGGTAGAGAAAAAAAATGTTGTTTTGGGTAATTATTGAAAAATTTGGAAAATGGGTGCACATTCATGTTTCAATTTGCTTTAACCGTATGCATTTGTCATAAAAAAAAAAGAAATAGAAAAAAAATGTAAGAAAAATATAGTAATAAGATGGGACAAAGGTCTCCCTAAAAAGGAAAAAGAAAATTAAATGAATAAATAAGAAATGCATATATGGACTTGGATGAAAAAGATGCATGAATGTGTATAAAAAGGGAATGGGAAGTTAGGTTGCATAGTTTGTAATTTGGTTGATATAGGTTGAGTGAGATACTTGAGCTAATTAAAGATCCAATTCTTTAGTCCACTTAGCCATATCTATCCCACCTTAACCCTAACCCCATTACAACCCTAAAAAGACCTCATGATACTTGCATTCATGCATCACATGATTGTTGATTGTTAGATGAAAAGCAAATCCTTCAAAGCATGATTAGAGGATATTTGAGTGATTAAACCTTAAACACTGAGCGTTGAGAGTGTATACACACCTAGTGAGGGTTCGATCACTCAATTCTATGTTTCCACCCTTCTTATCATGCATTCTTGCAATTTGCTTCTTTTTGATGAGTTGAATCAATTCTTTAGATTTTGATTGCATTGGGTTATCTCTTTGCCTAGTCCTATATGTCTATACACTTGCTTAGAATTTGATTGTTGCTTTTACCAAATCAATAGGATATTATAGATAGATAGATAGATAGATATAGTATATACATACGTGCATGCATATAGATAGTTGCATTGAATAAGTTGCTTGCCCTTTTATCCTTCTCCTTTGTATGTGTTTAGCATGAGGAGATGCTATTGTTTTAAGTGTAGGGGAATTGATGAATCCATATTTGATGATATATTTTGGCTATAATTGGATGGATTTCATCACATAAACTCACACTTATTCACCAAAATAGCATACTTGTGTGTTTGATCCCTAAATTGAGCCTAAATGTGAAAACATGCATTTTTGTGCTTAAATTGAGTAATTTAACCTCACTTTTATTCAATTCGATACCGTAATATGTTTGTTGAGTGATTTCAGGTCCTAGCGGCAAGAATGGGTTGGTAAAAGTGGAAGAAAGCATGCAAAAAGGGAGAAAACATGAAGAAAACAAAAGAGAAGCACACAGCCATGCGTGCGTGCGCACAAGTATGCGTGCGTACGCACAAGGAGGAAATTAGCATGCGTACGTGCGCACAACCCTCTATGCGTACGCACAGGTGGAAATTCAGCGAAGTGTGCGGACGCACACATCTATGCGGCCGCACAGGTCCCAGCACGTGACTCACTTAATGGAAATTGCTGGGGGCAATTTCTGGGCCTCCAAAGCCCAGTTTTTGGACCTTCTGAAGCTGATTCTTCCTATATTAGATAAGGCCTCACTCCATGTGAAAGGGGGGAGCAATTAAGGCTAGTTTTGCATCATGTAGTTCATTTTCTAGAGAGAGAAGCTCCCCCTTCTCTCTAGAACCTAGGGTGTTTAGTTTATTTTCTTTGTAATTTTCCTTTTTAATTCTTGTTTTAATCTAGTTTCTTCTACCTTTCTTTACTTTATTGTCTTAATTTTCATGGCTTATCTTTTTAATTTCCATTTTTGTTGCCTTTTATATGTTTAAGCACACTCTTGTTATTTTAATTTACATTTAATACAATTTTATGTTTCATGTCATTTATTGCTTTATTGAGTTGCTATCTTTATTTTCCTTGCTTAGTAGTTGTAGCATTTATTATTTCTTGTCATTTTACCATGCTTTCTTTACTTGCCCACCAAGTATTTGACAAAATGCTTGGTTGGGCTTTTGCATAGTTTTTCTCACTCTTGGTTGAGAAATTGTGTGGTTTGGGTGAACTTGAGTGGTGGATGTCTATTTCCCATTGTGTGAAGGTTGTTAATTAATTTGGTTTCCTTTGACTCTAAGTGACCCACTAGTGTTGACTTAGGACTTAGGGATTGAGATTAATTATGCCTAGTTGACTTATCCTCGATGTAGGGTTAACTAATTGGGATTAATCCACGCACAATTACCATGTTTATGGTCCACTACTAGGATAGAAAGCCCTAATTACTCAATTCTCACCAAAAGCTTATTTTTGTCATTTAAATTCCTTTTTCATTGCCCTTACTTGCCTTCATTTAATTTCTTGAATGTTAAGCTACCTTCTTGCATTTTAATTTCTTGCTAATTGCTATCATCCGACCCCCATTTCTCTCCTAGCCAATAATGAACATTTCATTGCATTTCCTAGGGAGAACTGATGTGGCAAAAATTGGTGAGTTAAGAAATTAATATAAGAGATACTTGCAAGTACAGTTCTTAACCAACCAGAAATCTGCTTATCAATTTAGAAGGTTGTCACAAAATTTAAATTAAAATACTGGGAGTATGAGTCCCAGGTCATCTCCCAACGATTTGCAGAAAGGTGTGCTATTTTATTAATCAGATGTTTTCGAAAAATGGTTTGAGTTAAATAACAGGAAATTAAATTAGAGAATGTGTGTAATTTTAAATAAAAGCCTTGGCTGGGAGTAGATTAGTTGGAAGCCCTATTCTTGTTGGAGTACTCTCAAGATTAATTGATAATTGAGGGTTGTTCTGTTTAGTTATCCCTTACTAGGTAAGGAAAAGTCAAACAAGTTAGAAAGCTATTTCTATTCACAAGTCCTAATCCGTTCAATTGAAAAGGATTGGTGTCAGTGACTAGAGGGCAAACCAACAATAAACCCAATTACAATTTTTCTCTTAAGCATTCCAACTCAAGATCTTCCTTTCAATCAACTCCCATCCAAGTTATGGAACTACTCGCTCATTGTGAATGTAGAATTCATAACATAGGAAGGGGAAATATAGAAAGACATGATAAACAATAATCAAAGGGATTAATTAAAAATAAAAATAGTTCTTATATTAATAAACTCTAAAAATAATTCAATAATAATTCCAAATAAACAAAGGACATGGAAGAGTAAGAGACAGGTAAAGAAAACAAACTAGAATGACGAAGTCTTGCTGAGGTAATAACTCTTCTCAATATCCCAATGCGAAAAGCAATAAAAATAAAATCCTAAGAACTATGAATGTGTAGAGAGAAAACCTAGAGGAGGAGTAAAACTAGATCTAAAACTGAGAATTGTCTGTAATGAATTATTGTTTTCGTTTCTGCATGTTCCTTGGCTCTAGTCTGCTTTTCTAGGCTGAAAATTGGGTCAAAACAGGGCCCGAAATTGCCCCCAGCGAATTCTACAGATTCTGCAGATCGCGCATGTCACGTGATCGCGTCATTCATGCGGATGCGTCATTCGGCGTTTTGCCTTGCCACGCGTGCGCATCGTCCATGCCTCTGCGTCACTTGTGCAGTTCCAATCCGCGCGGTCACGTGAGCCATGCGTCTGCGTCACTGCGATTTCCTCTATGTCGCGCGGTCGCGTGAGCCATGCGTCCGCGTCACTTCTCGCTGGTCATCTCCTCAATTTCTTGTGTTCCTTCCATTTTTGCAAGCTTCCTTTCCAATCTCCAAGTCATTCATGCCCTATAAAGCCTGAAACACTTAACACACAGATCACGGCATCTAATGGAATGAAGGAGAATTAAAATACATAATTAAAAGTCTTTAGGAAGCAAATATTCAATCATGTAATAATTTTAGGAAGAATAAGTGGGAACAGAATTGATAAATGCATGCCAATCATATGAATAAGTGGGTAAAGAATTGATAAAACCATATAATTAAGCACAATATAAACCATAAAATAGTGGTTTATCAACCTCCCCACACTTAAACATTAGCATGTCCTCATGCTTAGTTAAAGGAGATAAAATAAATGAGTAGGAACATGTAAAACTCATGTAATGCAGTGCAACCTATATATATGAATGCAACTATATGATTCTTGTCAACTTGATCAAAAGTAAATAGGTTATTCAAGACAATTACAAATCAAACTCCACTAATTCAATTCTTATACAGTAAGAACAGATAAAAATGCAAGAAGGTAGCTCATGAAAGCAGGGAACATAGAATTTTAAGCATTGAACCCTCACTGATGATGTATGTACACTCTAATCTCTCTAGTGTATAGGGCAATCACTCTATCCTTCTCTAACCATGCTTTCTAATTTTTGTTCTTCACCTAACCAATCAACAACATTTAATATATTAATGCAAACATCATGAGGTCTTTTCAAGGTTATAATGGGGCCAAGGTAAGGGTAAGGATACATATATGGCTAAGTAAGCTTATAAATTGAATCTTTAATTAACCCAAGCTTCAACCCAACATATATATATTCTATATAACTTAAAATTCACACCCAGCTACCCAAAATTTTTCTTTCACATTCCATACTCATGTATCAACTTTTTATTTTAATTTTATCATACATACATTGATCTTTGAATTCTTAACTTAGCATTGGGGTAATTTTGTCCCCTTAATTATTTATTGAATATTTTTGGATTTTTTTTCAACATAAACTAAAAATAAACATAGCTAATCAATGCACATAGATTTTTAATTCTTATAGTTTCACATGAGTAGGTACCCAAATTCCCATTATATTATCATGACACATTCCCTTATTATCTTTAGTTCCCACAATTTCCCATACTTAATTAACACACATAATTCTATCTTAAGCTAACCAAAGATTCAATTGGGGTATAAAATTGTTTTTCCGCTTAAGGCCAGTAATGTGGTAAAATACAGAACAAATGGGATTTAAAGGCTCAAAGTGGTTAACAAAGGTAATTGAAAGGGTAGGCTTAATTTGGATAAGTGAGATTAAACAAGTAATGGCCTCAATCATATGCAAACATATAAATATATTAAACATTGGACATATAGGATGAAACAAAATGTAGATTACAATCATGGAGAAGTAAACACACAAGAACAAAATAATTATGGTTAAATAATGTAACCATGCAAATAAGCTCAAAATCTCATAGGTTGTGTGTTCTTTAGCTCAAAAACCATGTTCCAAATACAACTTCAAGCAATTTAACATAAAAATTTTGATTAAAATTAGTGAAATTTTGTTCTAAAGATAGGGTCTTAGAAGAAACTTGTTGTCTTTTCAATCAAGTAGAACATGCATGCAACTAATCTATTACTATGCAATTTATCCTATTCTACAAAAGAAAAACTAACTAAATATCCTAATTTATTGGTGTTAGGGAAGAGAAATTACCTCCGGAAGTCAGGTATTGGCCGACCTCCCCACACTTAAGGCTTTGCACCGTCCTCGGTGCCATCTGTCAAGAACAAGGGTGTGCTGGTAGCAGTATCTCCACAGTTGGGACCATCATGGCTCCTTGTGCTAGTAAAGGAAGTGGAGTCCGGGGTGTCTGAGTCCTTGAATTTTCCCATAATCAGCTCCTTAAGGTATGTGAATCGGCGCTTGTGATGGCGCTCTCTTAGCTTTGCTTTCTGTTCCTGCCGATCCAACTTTTCAAGTATCTGATGGAGTAGTTGGTTTGTTGTAGGTGCTTGTGGTGCTGATGGAGGGATGTCCTCAGCCGGTTCTGTAGGCTGGCTAGTAGTGGCTGCTGGGAGTCTAATATATTTCCCGTTAGGGACGTATTGATCATCCCGTGGAAGCATGGCTTTGGTGTCCCCAGCTCTGTAGGAGACTCCGGCTGCTGAGACGAGATCTGAGACCAAGACGGGAAAAGGTAAGTTGCCCGCAATCTGTACGTGTCCCATGGCATTCCGGATGTGTCTTGGTAGGTTCAGAGGCTGGTCTGTAAGCATGCACCATAGTAGAACGGCCATGTCCGCAGTGAAGGAGGACTCGTGGGTGCTTGGAAAGATGTAGTGGGACATGATCTGTGCCCATACGCGAGCCTCCAAGGTAAGTGCTGAAGCCGATATTCCCTTAGGACGGGAACGGTGGTATCCGTAGATCCATCTGCTGCCAGGTAGTGCGATAACTCTGAGAACGGCGTCCCAATTAAATTGGTACATCTGGCGCTTGAGTGCAGCTTCTTGAAAGGCGTCCAATCCTTCTGGAGCAGGGGGAAGATCTAGAGCTCGTTGAATGGCCTCTTCTGTAATAGGGACTTGCTTCTGACGTACATAGACAGACTGCAGGGTTGGCAGGTGGAAATTAGAGTAGAACTCAACTACCCAAGAAAGATTAACCTGCCTTGGCTGTTTTTGGAGGAAACCCCATTGTCTTCGTTCAATTTGCGGCTCAACAAAGGTAGCAATATTGGGCGGGAGGATAAGAAGGTATTCGTTGTTGTAGCTCCGTCCTGCCAGGATAGGGAACATCTGCTCACAGTAGCGATTGGGAAATCCCGCAGTGTCCTTTGCTGGGAAGGCTTTTTCTTTTTCATCAACCTTTATAATCCTCTTAATTCTTTTTGTTGAGGGTTTGACTGCAGTTGAAGAAGGCTCTGCCACTAATGCTCTTTTTGTTCCTCTTCTTGCTGGTGGTTTGGGAGTACTTTCTCTTTTCCTTTCTTGGTGGCCATCCTGAAAAGGGAAAAAGAAAGTAACTTGGATTCAAAGAGATAGGGCAAGAAAGAGGATGGTATAAGTGATAATCAATTCACGGTAAAGAGGATGTCGTTAACACATGGTCATGACTACATGTGAAAAGTTCATCAATGGAAATATAGCAAGTGCATTTGATGACAATTAAATGCAAGGTGTTTATTGGCATGCAGGCAAAGGCATGAGTAGCATAGATCAAGCATTTAATTTGTTAAATATGTTATCACTCGTAACAAACTAACCATCACGTTTGTATTAACAATTAAATTAAATTAATAAAATAGTAAAGGGAATTTATGAAAAGCAAGCATTGAATAGTAGAATAGAATAATGTAGAAAATGCATAACGCCATATGGGCTTTTTCACAAACACATAGCATGCATGATGAATAAACTATTAAAAATAATAATTTGAACATGCAAGCAACCCTTTAAAAAGTAATATATAATTGCCAAACAATTTTGCAACAATCCACAAGCATATAATGAGAAATAATGACTCAATTAAATTTCTAATACCAATTAAAAGAAAAAGAAGAAGAAAGAAAAAGAAAATATGAATAATGAAAGTAAAAAGAAAAGAAAAGAAGAAAACATAAAAATAAGAAAGATAATGGAAAAGTAAAGAAGGAAAAAGAAAAACCTTGTTAACGGTGGTGAGAAAGTAGAAAGTGAGAAAGAAGGAAGAAGGAAGAAGGAAGAAATAAGGAAGGAAAAGAGAAAATAGGATTTGGGGAAAAGAAAGATAAGATATTTTGGCAATTTAGGGTAAGCTATGCGGTGCAAGCGACGTGGACGCGTGGGTGACGCATTCGCGCGAATTGCACTTATTCGGATTGACGCGGTCGCGTCGGTCACGCGGTCGTGTGACACGTTTTATTCTACTGGCGCGAGGGCAGCCTCGCGCGTGCACAACTATTTGTTCAAAATCTTATTTTACCAAATTTTGGGTGACGCGATCGCGTGGGTCACGTGACCGCGTGAGTGGCCAATATTGGGATATGACGCGGACGCATGAGGCATGCGTTCGCGTGGTAAGGACTGTGCATCTAGCGCTAGTCCAGCACCACTCCAGCATAACTTTCGGCTATGCACCCTTTTCACGTCGATTACCAGGTCACGCAGCCGCGTGGGTGACGCGGTCGCATGGGAGGCCAATTTTTTCACCTAACGTGGACGCGTCGGTGACGCGGTCGCGTGGGGTGATTTGTGCCAAAGGCACGCCTCCAGCCATGCTCTTGCGTGACTCTCTGTTCGCTCTCTTATTCTTTCTGAGCCACCTGCGACGCGGACGCGTCATTGATGTGGTCGCATCGCGTGAAATTTTTTTTTTTAAAATAAAATTATGCAAATGCAGATGCAAGCTAAATGTGCAAATAAGGAGAAGAGTTATTAAAAAAAAGAAAACTGCAAATAAAGAAAAGAACAATCATACCATGGTGGGTTGTCTCCCACCTAGCACTTTGCTTTAACGTCCGTAAGTTGGACGCTCCACTAGCTCAATCTTCGGCTATGTGTGGATCCTCCAAGAGGAAGATCTCGAGCTCCTTATTTTTCTTCATCTTCTCGCCATGGTAGAGCTTCAAACGATGTCCATTAACTTTGATGAGTTCAGAGCTTGTAGGGTGACTTAGGTGAAAAACTCCGTACGGCTCGGCCTTCTCTACTCTATATGGACCTTCCCATCTTGATCTCAACTTGCCTGGCATGAGCCTCAGTCTAGATTTGTAAAGGAGGACTAAGTCCCCAGGTTGGAACTCTCTTCTCTTGATGTGCTTATCATGTACAGCCTTCATCTTTTCCTTGTACAACCTTGAGTTCTCATAAGCTTCCAGGTGAAGGCTTTCTAATTCTTGCAGTTGCAACTTCCTCTCAGCTCCGGCTGTTTGAAATCCCATATTGCATTCCTTTACTGCCTAAAAGGCTTTGTGCTTTACTTCAACTGGGAGATGACACGCTTTTCTATAAACTAAGCGAAAAGGACTCATCCCAATGAGTGTCTTGTATGCTGTTCTGTATGCCCAAAGTGCATCTTGTAGCCTGGTGCTCCAGTTTCTCCGATGAGGTTTGACTATCTTCTGCAATATACGCTTTATCTCTCTGTTTGACACCTCGGCTTGCCCATTAGTCTGAGGATGGCAGGCGGTTGCAACTTTATGAATTATCCCATGTTTTTTCATTAATCCTGTTAGTCTCCTGTTACAAAAATGGGTGCCTTGATCGCTCACGATTGCTCATGGGGATCCAAAGCGACAAATAATGTGGTTTCTAACAAAGGAAACAACAGTGTTAGCATCATCAGTGCGGGTAGGAATTGCTTCCACCCATTTGGAAACGTAATCCACAGCTAACAATATATAAAAGTAACCTTTAAATTTTGGAAATGGACCCATGAAGTCAATGCCTCAAACATCAAAAACTTCACAGAAAAGCATAATTTGTTGAGGCATTTCATCCCTCTTGGATATATTACCAAATTTTTGGCCTGGAAAACAAGATTTACAAAATTCAGCAGCGTCTCTAAAAAGAGTAGGCCACCAGAATCCACAGTCTAAGATTTTTCTAGCTGTTCTTTGAGGGCCAAAATGTCCTCCACTCTCATATGAGTGGCAGGCCTCTAAGATGGACTGGAATTCTGATTGAGGCACACACCGTCTAATTACCTGGTCAGTGCCACATCTCCATAAATATGGGTCATCCCATATATAATATTTAGACTCGCTTTTCAGCTTGTCTCTTTGATGCTTAGTAAAGTTTGGAGAAAAAGTGCGGCTAACTAGATAATTAGCTACAGGTGCATACCAAGGGACTACCTCAGATACTGCTTGCAGGTTATCAAATGGGAAATTATCAGCTATAGGAGTGGAGTCATGCTTAATGTGCTCAAGACGACTCAAGTGGTCTGCCACTAAATTCTGGTTACCACTCCTATCCTTAATTTCTAAATCAAATTCTTGTAGTAGCAGTATCCAACATATAAGCCTTGGTTTGGATTCCTTTTTAGCTAATAGATACTTTAGAGCTGCGTGGTCTGAGTACACTACTACTTTCGTACCAAGTAAATAGGCTCGGAATTTATCCAGAGCAAAAATAATAGCAAGAAGCTCTTTCTCAGTAGTAGTATAATTAGAATGAGCGGCATCTAAATTTTTAGATGCATAAGCAATTACAAAGGGGTCCTTACCTTTACACTGAGCCAGTGCTGCTCCTACTGCATAGTTGGAAGCATCGCACATTATTTCAAATGGCTGGCTCCAGTCTGGTCCTCTCACAATTGGAGCTTGAGTCAGGGCGGTCTTCAGCTTATCAAATGCTTGTTTGCAATCCTCACTGAGTACAATCCCTTGTTTTACCATAAAATGACATTTTTCAAAGTTCAATACAAGGTTTGTATTGACACATCTATCTAATACTCTAGATAAACTATCCAAGCAAAGAGTAAAGGAGTCACCATATACACTAAAATCATCCATAAAAACCTCCATACAGTCCTCAATAAGATCAGAGAAAAGACTTATCATGCACCTTTGGAAAGTAGCTGGTGCATTGCACAAGCCAAAGGGCATTCTCTTGTAAGCATAAGTCCCAAAAGGACATGTAAAAGTGGTCTTTTCCTGATCTTCAGAAGCTATATGAATCTGGAAATAGCCTGTGTAACCATCTAAAAAACAATAATGTGATTTACCTGACAGGCGATCCAGCATTTGATCAATGAATGGAAGAGGATAGTGATCCTTACGAGTGGCCTGGTTTAGGCGTCTGTAGTCAATGCAGACCCTCCAGGCGTTCTGAACTCTGGTTGCCATGAGCTCTCCATGCTCATTCTTCACTGTAGTGACTTCAGACTTCTTGGGCACCACTTGTACTGGGCTTACCCATTCACTGTCTAAGATGGGGTAGATGATATCTGCCTCCAGTAGTCTGGTCACTTCCTTTTTGACAACCTCTAAGATAGTGTGGTTCAGTCTTCTCTGGGGTTGACGGACAGGCTTTGCTCCCTCTTCTAAAAATATTCTGTGCTCACAAATTTGAGGGTTGATGGCTACTATGTCTGCCAAACTCCAACCAATTGCCTTCTTGTGCCTCTTCAGCACACTAAGTAACTGCTCTTCTTGTTGAGAAGTGAGTTCCCTTGCAATGATAACTGGAAACTTCTGCTTGTCCTCAAGGTAAGCATATTTGATGTGTGGAGGGAGGGGTTTCAATTCTAACTTCTGCTCATGGTCAGGCTCTGGGGTGTCTGGAGCTAGTAACAATGGTAAAACACTTTCATTGTCCTCTGAGAATGTCCCCACACTTGGACCTTGTCCTATGCACCTCTCTTCAAATTCCTCCTGGTGAACTTCAGCCATGGTTTCATCTATGATGTCACACTGGAGGATAAAATGATCCTCCGGAGGATGCTTCATAGCTCCATTCAGATTGAAGATTACTACTCGGCCATCTATTTCAAAAGAGTATGTTCCTGAAAAAGCATCCAATTTGAACTTTGAGGTCTTCAGGAATGGTCTTTCGAGTAGGATTAATGATGGCTTTTCTGAGTCATTTTGGGGCATCTTGATGACATGTCACCATGTCATGTTTTTCTATGCTTTTTCATACAAGAAATTGATGATTTGTGCTTGAATAATGAATGATTTTGTACTTAAATGATACATTTCCTTGATCTTTTGATTTTATAAATTTTGTAGGAAATAAGAAGAAAAAGAAGCAAAAAGCACAAAATAAACTAAAAAGGAGAAAAAAAGAACTTTGGGGTACATTTCAAAGTTGGAGCACACTTTGGAGGCTTAGGCCACGCTTTTAAAAGCGTGGCCCATGACCAAATCAAGGAAGAAAAGCATGGCTCAAAACAAGGTGCAAGAGTAAAAAGCTCTTGCCAAGAGCTGAGAGCTCTTGTGGAGAGCTTTACTTCAAATAATCAAAAGCCAAGCTCTTGCCAAGAGCTTTATCAAAAGCACATGGAAGAAGGAAGCAAGGCAAGCTCACATGCAAAGCTCTTGCCAAGAGCTTTGTCCAAGAGCTTTTTCGGGCTGCTTCAAGGAAAAATCAAGGGAAAAAGAGCTCAACAATGCATTCACCAAGGCTTGAACCCAAGACCAAGGGGGAGGGAGGCAAGAATTTTCGCTAAGTTAAAATCTGGGCGTTTATAGCATGACCATGCCTCCTTCAAAGGGCCATAACTTGAGCTACAGAAGTCCGATTGATGTGCTTCCAGTTGCATTGAAAAGCTGATATTTAGAGCTTCCCAACGAGATATGGCAATCTATATTTGGCATAGAATTGAAGCACGAGTGAAAAGCATCTTTAAGGGCAAAAAACAAGCAAAATGAATCAAAGTGCTTCCACCAGGATTCGAAGAGGGATACCAAGGGAAGACACTAGGCACTACTCTTATGCCAAGGAAAATGGCCAGCAAGTGCTTCACCCAAGACTTGAACCATGGACCTCAAGGACAAGTAAAGCTCTTGCCAAGAGCTTTTAAGCTCTTGCAAAGAGCTTTATTCTCTTGTCACAAGGAAGGAAACGTGCGCACACTTTGGCAAGGAAAGGAACCAAAGCTCTTGGCCAAAGCTCTTGCCAAGAGCCGAGCTTTGCCCTGGGAGTGTGACCCATGGGCTGAAAATTCAACCAAAAATCCAATTTAATTCAATTCTTCACCAAATTAAAAAGCCAACATCCGGATCCACTACTCTTCAAATAAAAAGCAAGCAAGGCCCATTAACTCAAAGGCACAAGAACAAGCTAGAATAGGATTTTCATTTAATTGTAATTTCATTTTTCATTTTTATTTTGCAAAAGCCTATATAAAGGCATCAATTCCAATTTATGAAGGAGGCTAGCTCCACTAGGGAGCATTAGGATTAGAGAGCTCTCTCTTCTAGTTTTTCTTTCTTTGAATTTGAATCTTGGATTGAGGAGTGAAGGAATTCTGTTTTCCTCTTTGTCTAAGATTTCTCTTGGTTGTTCTTCTGCATAATTTCAGAGAATTAAAGAAGTGAATCTGAGTTTTCATTTATTGCTTTCATCTTTAATTTTCCTGCATCTTGTTCTCTGTTGGATCTAGGAAGGGAGTGAGATCTAGACTTGTTTTCTAGTCTCTTGATTCCCTAAGATCTTCAATTTTATTTTGCAATTGAGTTGAGCTCTTGGCTGCTCTTCTGTTTTTACTATTTTATTGAAATTGTTAATTCCTTTTTGAGATTTTAGATTGCTGATTTACTTTTCTGCTGCAATTTCCTTCTCTGCAATTTTTACTTTCTGCTCATATTGCTCCCAATTTACTTTCCTGCACGTGTGTTTCTCTGTACTTTACATTTGAGCCACTGTGATCTGAATTTACTTTTCATGCAATTTTAATTTCCTTGCAATTGTTCTAAGCTTTGATCTACTGCTTTCATTTAATTTCCCTGTTCCCACTCCCCTTTACATTTGATGCAATTTACATTTCTTGTCATTTAAGTTTCTGCAATTTACATTGCTTGCTCTTTAAGTTTCAGTTCCATTTACTTTCTGCAATTTAAATTCATTTCAATTTTACATTCTGTTGATCAATTTCACCCAATCACTCAATGTTAGCTTGACTAAACTAATCACCCACTAAAGTTGCTTGATCCATCAATCCCTGTGGGATCGACCTCACTCTTGTGAGTTATTACTACTTGATGCGACCCGGTACACTTGCCGGTTAGATTTGTGTGTTTGGAATTCGTTTTTCCACAAAAACACCATCAAGTTTTTGGCGACGTTGCCGGGGATTGATTTAGATCAACAATGATTAAGTAGGTGAGAAGTCTAGATCAAGAATTTTCTTTATTTTTGTTTTCTATTTTAGATTGAAACCAAGGTGTTTGAGTTTTTGCCTCACTAAGAAATTCTCATCTCTGATATGAGTAATTTCAATTTTCCTTGGTGTTGTGTGTTCCAAAATTCAAATGGAGTTCAACTCATCTTATGATCAAACAAATTTTATGGGATATTACCCACCATCACCAATCTCTAATGGTGACTGGGAATATCACCAAGGAAAATACAAATTCTAAGCACTCCAATTCATGGAGAATTGCTTCAGAAACACAAGATGAGAAAGAAAATCATATGGAATATTTCCTTCCACCACAAAATAATTCAAGTCATTATTCCAATGGTGGCTGGGAGTGTTTCCAAGAAAATGCAAGTCCTGAGCAGTCAACTCACATGAAAAATTGCCCAACCTCACCTCCCACTTCTGCATTTGAAAATTCTTCATCACCTAAATATGCCTCAACACAAACTCCACAAGCCAAAGAATCTCAAAACTTGAGTCCATGTTCAACAGAATGATGGAGGAATATCAACAATCCCGGAGGGAACTAGAAATCCTTTCTTAGGAGACGGATGAGCAATTGGAGGACACAGATAAACACTTAGAACTACTAAGCAAGGAAAATGAAGACCAATTGATGGATGTGAAGGATAAAGTGGAAGAGCAAGATGAGGAGGCTACTACATCAAGTGAACTTTCAATGAAGAATGAGGTGGTTGAAAATGAGACTGCACTTGAGATGACAAGGGAACATGAAGACTCACAACTCTCACAAACTTCCCTGACCCAAAAACTCTCAACAATTGAATCTGTGATTGAAAAATATGAAGAGGAGATAAAGAAATGTTGGAAAGATCAACAAACCTCCTCCATAAAAGAATAATTAAGTCAAATGTTGAGTGCAAAGAAAGGAGTGGAGGAATAAAAAAGTGAGGAAGTCATTCAAGAAAATTTACACTCAAGTGGGGCAGAGAAGTACATGAAGGAAGAGCTTATTGAGCCACCAATTCAAAAGGCTCAGGATGAAGACAAAACTCCAATAATCACACAGTAACTAAGTCTTGAATCCAAAGAAGTGAAGGCAACTAGCAAGAACACCAATTCTGTCCCTAATCCAGCAAGCAAGATCAATCAAGGCATTTGCAAAAGGAAGCTTGCTGAGGAAAGGCCAAGACAAGGGACACTAGCTGAATCTTTCCCTCCTTTGTGGTCATTCCTCTTAACAAACTGGAAGAAGAGGAAGAAAGTGAAGAACAACATGTCAAGCTAATGACACTAAAAGAGCCCTTGTTGGGAGGTAACCCAACCGTAGGTAACATTTCTTCTCTGCTTTATTTTCTTTCTTTGCTTTGTTTAAATTCAATAAATTTGCATATGGTTACATTCTAAGTTTGGTGTTGCCTTGCAACAAATTGTTTTCAATCTTTTTGGATGATTGCATCAAATCAAAAAATGAAAGTGACACACCAAGATTCTAAGTTTGTTGTATCACTTATTTTTCTATGCAAATCATTCAGCAACACCACTTGTTTGCATAATCATAATGTTTTTTGCACTGTTATCTTTCTTTTAGTTAGACAATTTTAGTTTTCTCTTTGTTTTTAGTCATTTCCTTGTTTTAAATGCTTTCTTTATTTACTGTGTTTTTTAATACACTACCAAGAGAGCTTTATTCATGACAGATTCTTGGCTTGGTGATTGTACTTAACAAATAACAGTGTTGCTTGAGGATGAGCAAGCATTCTGATTATTGGTATGGGAAGAAGGAAGAAGAGAATGAAAAGAACAACAATAGAGAAGATGAACTACAAGGTTGTAGAGTTCCTTTTCTTCTCATTTGTTTCCAGCATTTAAATTGCATGATTGTCTTCATCTTCTCTGTTTACATGTGTGTATGAATAAAGCATAGCTTGAATCTTGATTTGTAACATGTTGCTGTGGCATTATGACTACCAACTTGAGTTTTGTGAGTTCAAAAGCAATAAAGCATCATGATCATAAACAAACAAGGCATTAAAGAAGAAATTAGCATGTGCATACAAGTATTGGAAAGCTAGTATGATTAATTGTTGCTCAATTGCATTAGATTTTATTTAATGGAAGTTTTCATCTAGGACATTTTGTGAAATCTTTTGAAAATCATGAAAACCTTGAAGAAGCAAATACAATTAAAGCAAGAAAAGAAAAAGGGAAAGAATGAGAAAGCTGAAGGCTCTGAGTACCAATGGCAATTTATTTGAATGCTTTTGTACTTAAATGATACATTTCCTTGATCTTTTGATTTTATAAATTTTGTAGGAAATAAGAAGAAAAAGAAGCAAAAAGCACAAAATAAACTAAAAAGGAGAAAAAAAGAGCTTTGGGGAACACTTTGAAGATGGAGCACACTTTGGAGGCTTAGGCCACGCTTTTAAAGCGTGGCCCATGACCAAATCAAGGAAGAAAAGCGTGGCTCAAAACAAGGTGCAAGAGTACAAAGCTCTTGCCAAGAGCTTAGAGCTCTTGTGGAGAGCTTTACTTCAAATAATCAAAAGCCAAGCTCTTGCCAAGAGCTTAAAAGTTCTTGCCAAGAGCTTTATCAAAAGCACATGGAAGAAGGAAGCAAGGCAAGCTCACATGCAAAGCTCTTGCCAAGAGCTTTGTCCAAGAGCTTTTTTGGGCTGCATCAGGGAAAAATCAAGGGAAAAAGAGCTCAACAATGCATTCACCAAGGCTTGAACCCAAGACCAAGGGAGAGGGAGGCAAGAATTTTCGCTAAGTTAAAATCTAGGCGTTTACAGCATGACCATGCCTCCTTCAAAGGGACATAACTTGAGCTACAAAAGTTCGATTGATGTGCTTTTAGTTGCATTGGAAAGCTGACATTTAGAGCTTTCCAACGATATATGGTAATCCATATTTGGCATAGAATTGAGGCATGAGTGAAAGGCATCTTTAAGGGCCAAAAACAAGCAAAAATGAATCAAAGTGCTTCCACCAGGATTCGAAGAGGGATACCAAGGGAAGACATTAGGCGCTACTCTTGTGCCAAGGAAAATGGCCAGCAAGTGCTTCACCCAAGACTTGAACCATGGACCTCAAGGACAAGTAAAGGCAAGAGCTTGCAAGAGCTTTGTTCTCTTGTCACAAGGAAGGAAACGTGCGCACACTTTGCAAGGAAGGGAACCAAAGCTCTTGGCCAAAGCTCTTGCCAAGAGCCGAGCTTTGCCCTGGGAGTGTGACCCATGGGTTGAAAATTCAACCAAAAATCCAATTTAATTCAATTCTTCACCAAATTAAAAAGCCAACATCCGGATCCACTACTCTTCAAATAAAAAGCAAGCAAGGCCAATTAACTCAAAGGCACAAGAACAAGCTAGAATTAGGATTTTCATTTAATTGTAATTTCATTTTTCATTTTTATTTTGCAAAAGCCTATATAAAGGCATCAATTCCATTTTATAAAGGAGGCTGGCTCCACTAGGGAGCATTAGGATTAGAGAGCTCTCTCTTCTAGTTTTTCTTTCTTTGAATTTGAATCTTGGATTGAGGAGTGAAGGAATTCTGTTTTTCTCTTGGTCTAAGATTTCTCTTGGTTGTTCTTCTGCATAATTTCATAGAATTAAAGAAGTGAATCTGAGTTTTCATTTATTGCTTTCATCTTTAATTTTCCTGCATCTTGTTCTCTGTTGGATCTAGGAAGGGAGTGAGATCTAGACTTGTTTTCTAGTCTCTTGATTCACTGAGATCTTCAATTTTATTTTGCAATTGAGTTGAGCTCTTGGCTGCTCTTCTGTTTTTACTGTTTCATTGAAATTGTTAATTCCTCTTTGAGATTTTAGATTACTGATTTACTTTTCTGCTGCAATTTCCTTCTCTGTAATTTTTACTTTCTGCTCATATTGCTCCCAATTTACTTTCCTGCACGTGTGTTTCTCTGCACTTTACATTTGAGCCACTGTGATCTGAATTTACTTTTCATGCAATTTTAATTTCCTTGCAATTGTTCTAAGCTTTGATCTACTGCTTTCATTTAATTTCCCTGTTCCCACTCCCCTTTACATTTGATGCAATTTACATTTCTTGTCATTTAAGTTTTTGCAATTTACATTGCTTGCTCTTTAAGTTTCAGTTCCATTTACTTTCTGCATTTTAAATTCATTGCAATTTTACATTCTGTTGATCAATTTCACCCAATCACTCAATGTTAGCTTGACTAAACTAATCACCCACTAAAGTTGCTTGATCCATCAATCCCTGTGGGATCGACCTCACTCTTGTGAGTTATTACTACTTGATGCGACCCGGTACACTTGCCGGTTAGATTTGTGTGTTTGGAATTCATTTTTCCACAAAAACACCATCACATCTCCAGGATATAAAAATCAATGGGAAAGGTGAGCCCCTTAATGCCCACTAATACATCTTCAGCAACTCCAGCCACTGTAATAATGCTTTTATCTGCTAACACAAAACGAGCTGCCGACCTTTTTAAGGGAGGGAGCCTCAAATTATCATATATAGACAAAGGCATTATACTAACACATGCTCCTAAATCACACATGCAGTTAGAAAATATCACACCACCAATAACACAATTAACCATACATGGACCTGGATCACTACACTTTTCAGGTATACCTCCCATTAAAGCAGATATAGAACTACCTAAAGGAATAGTTTCTAATTCATTAATTTTGTCTTTATGTATACATAAATCTTTTAGAAACTTTGCGTACTTAGGTACCTTCTGAATAACATCAAAAAGGGGAACAATTACCTCAACCTTTTTGAATATTTCTACCATTTTGGGATTAGGTTCCAGCTGCTTCCTGGGCTTCCTTGCAAGTTGTGGAAATGGAATGGGAATGGTGTCCTTCACAGCTTCAGCGTCCTCTGGTGCTTCTTCCCGTGGTTGAACTTCTTCTTCATCAACCATGTCCTATATGTCCTCTTCCTCTTCAACATCTTCCACTTCCACTACCTCTTCAGCTGAGGCGTGTTCTGGTGGGTTTGGCTCCTCCTGATTCCTCTCCTGCAGTGTGGTTCCGGACCTTAGGGTGATGGCATTGATGCCACCCTTTGGATTGGGTAATGGTTGAGAGGGGATTCCACTGGAGCTCAAAGGCTGGTTATTGGAGTTATTCATTGATCCAATCTGTGAGATAAGAGCTTGCAAGGTAGAGTTCAGACCATTTAGAGTAGAATTAAGGTTATTTTCCAAGGCCTGTTGTCTCCGATCAATAGATTATAGTAACTCATCATTAGCAGATGAAGAAGGATAAGTGATCTGAGAGGTCTGCTGTTGGTTATTCAGTGGTCCTTGGGATTGCCTCAGGTGAGGTGCTCTGTATGGCTGGTTCTGGTTCTGCTGCCTGTTGTTGTTATTATTCCACCTCTAATTTCCCTGATTGTCTCTGCCTCCTCTATTATTGTTGTCCTTCCAATTCTGGTTAGAATTATCTCTCCAATTCTGGTTAGAATTGTCCTGCCATCCATGGCTGTAACTGCCACCTTGATTGTACCCTTGGTTGGGGCGGTCATAGAAGTTATAAGTGGCTGCCACGGTGTTATCTTCCTGCTGGAGCTACGGACATTCATCAGTATAATGGCTATAATCAGCACAGATTCTACAAACTCTCTGTTGGACTAACTGTTGGCTTTGCTGTGGTGGAGAAGGTTGAGCTTGCTGACTTTGTTGTTGATTCAATTGCATCTGCTTCAGTAAGTTGGTCATTTCACAGATACTCTGAGTTAGAGGAGCAGTCTCTCTGCTAGAGGATACTTCTGCAATAGCTTTTGAACGGCCTTATTTCTGCCTGTGATTCCGAGTAGATTCAGCTAAGTCGCTGATCAATTGCCATGCCTCATCAGTGGTCTTTTACTTTTTCATAGACCCATTGCTAGCACTTTCCAATGTGGTCTTATCTTGGGCCCTCATACCCTGAGTGACGTAGCCGAGCAACACTATCTTGTCAATCATATGGTGGGGACATGCTTCCAGAAGGTTGTTGAAGCACTCCCAGTATTCATAGAGAGTCTCGGATTCATCCTGAACAATCATGGAAATATCTTTCCTCAGTTTATCAGTAACTTCAGCTGGAAAGAATTTTTCCAAAAATTCTCTTCTAAGTGTATCCCAGTTGGATACAGTTGCTGCGGGTTGAGTGTAGTACCACTCTCTCGCCTTTCCCTCAAGAGAGAATGGGAAGGCTTTTAACAAAATTGAAGTTTCATCTGCACCATCACGCCTGACAGTAGAACATGCTGCTTGGAAGTCTCTAAGGTGCTTGATAGGCTCTTGAGCAGATAAGCCATGAAACTTGGGCATCAAATTGAGCAGTGCTATTTTTATTTCAAAGTCTGTAGCCACTGCTGGGTGATACGCTTGAAACGGTTGCATTGAAAAATCAGGGGCTCCAGCCTCCTGGATAGTAATTCTCCTAGGTGCTGCCATGTCACCTGCATGTAAATCAACCGAATCAGTAGAAAGGGAGCCTGTTTCTTCCTCAAGTGACGTTTCAGATCCGCCCTCAGAGAGGACTAACCGATGCCGAGCTTGCCTTATTCGTGAAATAGTTCTTTCAATCTCAGGATCGAATACTGGCAAGCTTGGATCAGGAAGTGAACGCGTCATCTAACGAAAGAAACATGCAGCTCATAGTAGCAAAATAAAATAAAATGCAAATAAATAAATTCCAATTAATAACTTCAGCACTCTATTGTAACTCCCCAGCAACGGTGCCAAAAATTGACGTGGCAAAAATTGGTGAATTAAGAAATTAATATAAGAGATACGTTGCAAGTACAGTTCTTAACCAACCAGAAATCCGCTTATCAATTTAGAAGGTTGTCACAAAATTTAAATTAAAATACTAGGAGTATGAGTCCCAGGTCGTCTCCCAACGAGTTGCAGAAAGGTGTGCTATTTTATTAATCAGATGTTTTCAAAAAATGGTTTGAGTTGAATAACAGGAAATTAAATTAGAGAATTTGTGTAATTTTAAATAAAAGCCTTGGCTGGGAGTAGATTAGTTGGAAGCCCTATTCTTGTTGGAGTACTCTTAAGATTAATTGATAATTGAGGGTTGTTCTGTTTAGTTATCCCTTACTAGGTAGGGGAAAGTCAAACAAGTTGGAAAGCTATTTCTATTCACAAGTCCCAATCCGCTCAATTGAAAAGGATTGGTGTCAGTGACTAGAGGGCAAACCAACAATAAACCCAATTACAATTTTTCTCTTAAGCATTCCAACTCAAGATCTTCCTTTCAATCAACTCACATCCAAGTTATGGAACTACTCGCTCATTGTGAATGTAGAATTCATAACATAGGAAGGGGAAATAAAGAAAGACATGATAAACAATAATCAAAGGGATCAATTAAAAATAAAAATAGTTCTTGTATTAATAAACTCTAAAAATAATTCAATAATAATTCTAAATAAACAAAGGACATGGAAGAGTAAGAGACAGATAAAGAAAACAAACTAGAATGACGAAGTCTTGCTAAGGTAATAACTCTTCTCAATATCCCAATGCGAAAAGCAATAAAAATAAAATCCTAAGAACTATGAATGTGTAGAGAGAAAATCTAAAGGAGGAGTAAAACTAGATCTAAAACTGAGAATTGTCTGTAATGAATTGTTGTTTTTGTTTCTGCATGTTCCTTGGCTCTAGTCTGCTTTTCTGGGCCGAAAATTGGGTCAAAACAGGGTCCAAAATCACCCCCAGCGAATTCTGTAGATCGCGCATGTCACGCGATCGCGTCATTCATGCGGACGCGTCATTTGGCATTTTGCCTTGCCACGCGTGCGCGTCGTCTACGCCTCCGCGTCACTTGTGCAGTTCCAATCCGCGCGGTCGCGCGAGCCATGCGTCCGCGTCACTGCGATTTCCTCTATGTCGCGTGGTCGCGTGAGCCTATTTTGAAGAGAGAACTTTTGCGTGGTCTAGAATTCAGAATAAATTTCCGTTGCAAGTATAGCTTCTAAACCAACAAAAGTCCTTTCTTACAAACGTTTTGGTTATCACAAGTAACAAACCCCTTTGAAATTGATAACCGGAGTATTTAACCTCGGGTCGTCTTCTCAAGGAATTGCAGGTAGGTGTTCTTATTATTGGTTATGAGTCTTGTAAATTGGGGGTTTTGAAAGTAAGGAACAGGTAATTTAAATGACAAATAAAATAAATTAACAATAATAAAATCTCTTGGCAAGGTATAAGAACTGGAAGTCCTATCCTAGTTATCCTTATCAATTGTGATGAGAATTGGATTTTTTTCCCACTTTGTTAACCTCTAACTATGAAGGTAAGTTAAGTGGATGAATTAATTTTGATTCCTCAGGTCCTAGTCTTTTCTTGGGAAATGCTAGAGTTAGTGGAACTCGAATTAATTCTTGAAGAATTCCAATTTTCAATCAACAATGAGTTTGATAACTCAAGTATCTCCAATGACTTAACCAAAGCCAAAAGGGAGAATTCTAAATCAAATTAAAAGCATTCATAAATCTGAAACACATCAAATTACGTCTAAACATAAATTCAACTTTAACATGGAAAGGTTCATAAGTCAATTGGGCAACATAAATCAAATACAAATAAAAGTATTAGAGTAAATAAAAGTAGAATTCAAATATTGAAGGAACATAGAACTGGGAATGAAGAGATCATAGATTAAACATAATAAAAATCCTAAATCCTAATCCTAAGAGAGAGGAGAGAACCTCTCTCTCTAAAAACTACATCTAAATCCTAAAATTGTGTATTATGAGCTTATTCTCATGAATGAATGGATTCTCCCACTTTATAGCCTCTAATCTGTGTTTTTTGGGCCGCAAACTGGGTCAAAAACAGCCCAGAAATCGCTGGAGAAGAAATCTGCCACGCTGATTTTCGCCACTGCGATACATCCGCGTGGAGCACGCGTTCGCGTCACCTAGCGTCAGGGAAACTATGGCATATTATATATCAAATCGAAGCTCCGGATGTTAGCTTTCCAACGCAACTGAAACCGTGTCATTTCGACCTCTGTAGTTAAAGTTATAGCCGTTTGAGTGCGAAGAGGTCAGGCTGGACAGCTTAGCAATTTCTCCAACTTCTTGTATTCCTTCCACTTTTGCATGCTTCCTTTCCATCCTCTGAGTCATTCCTGCCCTGTAATCTCTGAAATCACTTAACACACATATCAAGGCATCTAATGGTAATAAGAGAGGATTAAACATAGGGAACTTAAGGCCAAAGAAGCATGTTTTCAATTAAAGCACATAATTAGGAAGGCAAATGTAAAACCATGCAAATAGTATGAATAAGTGGGTAAAGAGTTAATAAAAACCACTCAATTGAGCATAAGATAAACCATGAAATAGTGGTTTATCAATAACGACCCAGGAGTTTAATACTCTCGGTTAATTTTGAATTGATTGTGACATATTCATATAGAAATTTGATATTGGTCAATTGTTGGGTTTGGAACTATACTTGCAATGCCGATCTTATTTTGAGATAAATTCTGAACCCAATTTTGTCACTCATCAACAAGCAACAGTTTAAGTTTGGTGTTCTGATGAGCGGTTATTTTATACGCTTTTTGGCATTATTTTCATATAGTTTTCATTATGTTTTGTTTAAGTTTTATTATGTTTTCATAGGTTTTAGTACAAAATTCACATTTTTAAATTATACTTTGAGTTTGTGTGTTTTATGGTAATTTCAGGTATTTTCTAGCTGAAATTGAGGAGCTTGAGCAAAAGTCTGATTCAAAAGCAGAGAAAGGACTGCAGATGCTGTCAGGATCTAACCTCTGTGTACTCGAAAGGGCTTTTCTAGAGCTACAGATGTCCAAATGGCACGCCCTCAACGGCTATGAAAAGATAACATCCAGATCTTTCTAGAAATATTTAATAGTTCATACTTTTCTTGGGAAAGAAAGGCCCAAAACTGGCATTCAACGCCAGCCACCAGCCCCAATCCTGGCGTCCAATGCCCATAAGGGGGTAGCTGGCATCCAACGCCCTTTAGGGGGTCCCAAGCCAGCGTTCAACGCTCCTAAGGGGTACTAGCTCATGGGAAACACTGAAGCTCAGCCCAAACACTCACCAAGTGGGCCCTAGAAGTGAATTTTCGCACTATAAGACTAATTTATCTTATTTTATGTAATCCTTAGTTACTAGAATAGTATATATAGAACAAAGATCACCCTTATTAGAGGATCTTTGTCCATGCAAACCTTTCATTGTATTTTTCTGTCAATATGAGTCACTTACCTCCTAAGGTTAATGTTAGGAGCTCTGCTGAGTTTCATGGATCAATAATATTACTGTTCTAATTCACTATGTCTGATTCTATTGTCTTATGCAACCTCGTTCTTCATCTTATGAATTGAGGGTGACCTATGACAATCACCCTTGTTCTACATAGGTTCCGTGCAACTCCAGACCTGGATAGCGTTGAACTAAAGCTAGAGATTGCATTATGAAAAGTTTTGTTGCAATAGAATTTTGTTGCAAGCATAGTCTAGACCGACAAACATCCCTCAATCAAAGTTTAAAAGGTTGTCACAATGCCAGCCAATAAAAACTGAGAGTATTAAACCTCCGGTCGTTCTCCCTAGGAATTGTAATTAAGTGCTCAATTATTGGCTATGAGAAAAAAGGGTTGCGATAGCAATTAGCAAGAAAATTAAAAGGCAATAAAGTAAATAAGCATGTAAGGAACTAAACTCAAAACAATTAATCAAAGAAAAAATAATTCAAATGGAAAAAAGAGTCTCTTGGCAAGGGTTGATGGTCAGGGGTTCCTATCCTAATCATTGACTACAAACATGGCAATTGTGAAGAATTAATCCAATTTCGTCAACCCTACATCGAGGATAAGTCAAATAGGCATAATTGATCTCAATCCACAAATCCTAGCCAACTCACTAATTAACTTAGTGAAAAACTAGCGTTAGTGGAAGCTAAACCAACTAACAATCCTAGTCACAATCAAGAATGAACATCAATGACTCAAGGTCACCTAAGTCCTCAATTCCAAGCCAAGAGTGTGAAAAACTACACTAAAATTAAGCCAAGCATGTTATCAAACACTTGGTGTGCATAAAAAGAAAAACATGGTAAATTACAAACATAATAAAATCTATTACTATCAATTGCAAGAAACTAATAATAACAACTCAACTAAACATCAATAAACATAAAAACATCAAATTGCATTAAGAGAGATCAAAATTAACAAGATTGTTCATAAAACTAAAAATGACAAATTTGAGAAATTAAAAAGAGAAACTAAGAAAAATAAGGCAATGAAATAAGAAAAAGTAAAGGAAACAAGATTAAAAAAAGTATCAAAACCTAAATCTAAGAGGAATTTAAACTAAAAATCCTAAATTCTAGAGAGAAGAGAAAGTCTCTCTCTCTCTCTAGAAATCTAACCTAAAACATGATAAAACTAAACTAAAATGATGTGTGTGCGTCCTCTTTCTCCATCCCTTTGGCACTCAAAATACATCAGAATATAGCAATTGGGGGCCTTTTGGAAGCCCAAAACAAAGATGCACATGTTTCATTAAACCAAGCATGTAGAGGATTTTGCGCACGCGGAATTTTCGCACTCAAGCGAGAACCTCGCTCACGCGCGGTTTTGCTGCACAGGCGATAAACTCACCCACGTGAGGAATGCTCGCCCAAGCGAGAAACTCGCTCATGCAAAATAATTTCGCCTATGTGAGACTTCAGCAAACTCCAATCCAAATTTCTTCCCAAATTCGCTTATTTGCTCCGTTTTTTTTTATTCTTTTGAAGCCATTGAAACACCTTAACCTTGAAATACTTAAACAAAATGGATCACGGCATTGAATGACATAACAAAATATAAAAAATTGATTAATTAAAGCACAAAAAAGAATGTTTTCACAATTAGGTGCAATTGAGAGAAATATCACGAAAGTATGCTATTCAAGTGAATAAATGTGAGTTTATATGATGAAATCCACTCAATTCAAGCCAAAATTTATCATCAAATATAGAGTCATCAATTTCCCCACACTTAAACAATAGTTGATAAAATTGATAAAATAATTCCGTTGAGGTATAATTCTGTTGAAGTATAGATCCAAACCAACAGATAACTCTCAATCAAAGTTTAGTTTGCTTGTCACTTAAGTCAAACCAATTAAAACCGAGAGTATTTAAACCTCGGGTCATCTCTCAAATGAATTGCAGGGAAGTATTCATATTATTGATTATGAGAATTTTGAGAGTTTTTAGTATGAGGGACAAGAAAGTAAAGCTTCAACTAAGAAACTATAAATGCTAAAACACACTCATGCCAAGGATTAAGAGTCAAGGTTTCTTATTCTAGATTATTGACCACAACATGGTAATTACAAAGGGTTAATTCCACTTAGTTATCCTCTAACATCGGAGGGGAAAGTCAAGTGGACATAATTGATCCTAAAACCAACTAACAATCCTAAATTACCAACTAACAATCCTAAATTACCAATCCTAAGTCCTCAATCTCAAGCCAAGAATGCTAAAATCTACTCTAAAACCAAACCAAGCATTTTATCAAACACTTGGAAGGCATAAAATAAAAGCATGGTAAAATTGCAATAATAATAAAATCTAAAGCTATCAAATGCATGATAACAATAATAACAACTCAATTAAATGTCAATAAACATGAAAATATCAAATTGCATTAATAGAAATCAAAATCAACAAGAGTTCATAAACATAAAAGTAACAAAATAGAGAAATTAACAAGAGAACTAAGAGAATTAAGGCAATTCAACAAGGAAAAGTAAATGAAATTAGATCAAAACAAGAATTAAAACCTAAATTTAAGATGGATTTAACCTAAATCTACCCTAATTTTAGAGAGAAGAGGCAACTCCTCTCTCTAGAATATAACCTAAAACATTATTCTAAACTAAACCTAATTGCTCTTCCCTTGATCCTCCTTGAGAATTGCATGAAATACTTCAGAAATGAGTTGGATTGGACCCAAAATTGGCCTGAAATCGCGACCCACATGTTTACTTAAGTAAATCACATGCTGGCAGTCACGCGTACGAGGAAGGCATGCGTACGCATAATGGGGCAGATTTCCAAAACTTCATTTCTTCATGATTTCTCCACTTTTACATGCTTTTTCTTCATTTCTTCAAGCCATCCTCGCCTTCTAATGCCTACAATCATTTAATAAACATATCAAGGCTTCGAATTAGATTAAAGTAAATTAAATTTAGCAATTTTAGGGCTTAAAAAACATATTTTTACTCTTAAGCACAATTTAGGAGAAATTCACAAAACTATACTATTTTAGTGAATAAATGTAGGAAAAGTTGATAAAATTCACCAAATTCAGCACGAGATAAATCATAAATATGTGGTTTATCAGCACCCAACGTCTAATTCCGAAGCCCGACTCCAAGTATTTTTCCAACTCAAAGTGGTCCAAAATTCATCAAAGCCCATCGCCAGTGGATCAAGCCCAGCGCCAGGTCCATAGTCCACTACTAAAAAACTCTAAATTCAATCGAAGATTCAAGATTTAAATGATTAGTTAGCATCAACTTTTTTTAGAAAGATAAGATTTGGTTGTTAGGATTAGATTTGAATTATTGTTTTGAATTTGAAAGGAAATTTGTTACACAATACATATATGGTTGCTTATTCAAGCTCCAAGTTTCGCACTTGTGCTATTTTTTTGAGTTAAGTGGGGGTCAAACCTAGTCGCAATCACCCTAACACATGCAAGCAAAGACTCTTAATATAACATGATCCAATCTGAAGAAGTTCTCCGAGAGGTCTCTTCTAGGTTTAATTATGAATAACAAAATTGTAGTAAACATAAACATACTCAGAAAGGTCAAGCCTCATGACTGACGAACCATCATCCATGGCAACACTGTATAGATAAACCTTATCTCTCAGCTCATCTGGAAAACGAATCGGGGCCTCATAGACAACCAACTCCTATGACACAAGGCTGCTGCCATTGCAATGGGTGACAACCCTTGATCTTCTTTTAAGTCGCCTGCTTTGTCATCAGCCACATTAGAAATGTCTACCACATCATCACCTTTTGTGCCAGGCTCAGAGCTATTGTCATCATCCGACCTAACATTCTTCCTACTATCCTCATCAGCCATTTTGCCTTCCACAGGACTCTTATCGATGTCCTTAGAATCCTTGTCACTATCAGCATTTTGAGCCTCATTATCACTCTGTTGGGGGGTCCTCATGGATCCCCTTTTACCCTTCCAACTCATATCCTCCACATCTTTCATAATTATGTCATCCTCTTTACCATTTTGGTTCACCTTATTCCGAGCAACAAGCATTCTTTGCAGCTTGGATCCCCTCTTAACATCAAGGCCTCCTAACTTAGCATCCTCCTGCATTAGCCTTGTTATCTTCTCCTTAAAGATGGGATGCTCATCCTCTGCAAATCGACGGATCAGATGAAACAAAACAACCGGACATTTCAATAAATAAGGCATCCATGAGAAATATGTATAGCAAAAGAGTTTTTTTCCTACTAGATTTATCCACGTCGAGGGGACAAAGAAGACAGACTCAGCATCCTCACCAATCAAAAACAAGAATCTCTACAATTAAGATTCAACTACCATTTATTGACACTTTGTTTTATCTAGCCTACTTACAGGTAAAAGCAATTAAGAACTTCAATGGTCATCAATAAAATAATGCTCACTGTGGGAGATAACTTATCAGCATGTATCTGTTTTCTCATCAGCTTGTTCCAAAAAGACAAAAGTGAGAAGTGATCTCCACCATTCGTTGCTCGGTGGTGCACGAATTATGAATCACACTTTTCACAACTCGTACCACTGACCAGCAAGTGCACTGGGTCGTCCAAGTAATACCTCACGTGAGTAAGGGTCGAATCCCACGAAGATTGTTGGTTTGAAGCAATCTATGGTTATCTTGTAAATCTTAGTCAGGAAGACAATTATGTTTATCAGTTGAATTGCAAATAAACAATAGAGCATGGATTAAAGGTTACTTGTTATGCAGTAATGGAGAGTATGTTGGAGTTTTGGAGATGCTGTCTTCTGAATCTCTGTTTTCCTCTATCTTCTTGTTCACGCACGTACGTCCTCCTATGGCAAGCTGTGTGTTGGTGGATCACCGTTGTCAATGGCTACCTTCCATCCTTCCAGTGAAAACTACGCTCACGCGCTCTGTCATAGCACGGCCGTCTATATATTTTTTCTGCAAGCTTTGTTCTTTGCTGCTTTTTCTTGCTTCAAGAATCATTTTTATGATTTTTCAGATTATCA
>NC_029792.2:37875819-37880747 GCF_000816755.2 Arachis ipaensis
TAAACTTCTATAAGGACACTGTCACAGGGTTAAGGCAGAAATTGGAAATTAACAACCTTTATTCTGGCGGAACGGGGGTTTCTCTGATCCTTGGGGTGCTTGGTCCTACAAGAGAAGACTTTTGGCGCTTCAATTCCCTTAAGTCACGCCCCTGCTCCTCTTGTTCTTTAAACATATAGGTCAGCATTTGACTGTGTTCCTTCTGTTCTTTTATTATTTGCTCCATAGCTTCCCGTATCTTGGTAACGGACGTCTTAAGATACTCCCAATATTCAGATTGAGGGATCTCTGGGAGGAATTCCTGTGCTCTCTTCTTGATGGGATCCTCCTGTGCTTGTTGTTTTTCCATTGATGCTTTGGTGATTGGCTTTTCAATTAGGATATACTCAGTTATTCCCATCCTTACTCCAGCGTCCTTGTAGAGCAGAGAAATCACGCTTGGATAAGCCAACCTGGCCTCTTTAGAATTTTTGTTAGCAATTTTGTAGAGTTCAGTTGAAATCAGCTGATGAACCTCCACTTCCTTCCCCATCATGATGCAATGGATCATCACTGCTCTTTTAACTGTGACTTCAGAACGGTTGCTAGTGGGCAACAGAGAACGCCCAATGAAGTCCAGCCATCCTCTGGCGACTGGTTTGAGATCCTCTTTCTTGAGTTGATTTGGGACACCCTTTGTGTTGGTGGTCCACTGGCTCCAGGGATACATATGTCCTCTAGAATCTTATCCAGGTCAATGTCTGCTCTCATCATCCTCCTGTTGAAGGAGTCTGGATCATCCTTTAGCTGAGGTAGCTTCAAGATCTCTCTGATCTTGTCAGGGGTGGTATGAACAATCTTTCCTCTGACCATGGTTCGAAATTCATAGAAGGCAGTTCCAGATAGTTTTTGCTTGTCAGTCTGCCACATATTAGCATAGAACTCCTGGACCATGTTCCTTCTTACTTTCATTTCAGGATTAGCTAGGACTTCCCAGTTCCTGATTCGAATTTGCTCCTGGATCTCCGGATATTCATCTTCTTTCAGATCGAATCTAACTTCCGGGATCACTGATCTCAGACCCATTACTTTAAGATAATGGTCTGAATGTTCTTTAGATAAGAACTTCCTTTGATTCCAAAGTGGTTTTGGAACGCTCTCTTTCTTGCCTCTTGGAGTGGGTTGTTTTCCTTTGGGAGCCATGATCTTAGTGATCTCGGATAAACACACCAAACTTAGAGGTTTGCTTGTCCTCAAGCAAAATAAAAGAAAGGAGAGGGATAGAAGGAGAGCTAGGTGCAATTGTTGATGGAGGAGGAGGGAGGCCGAACCCAAATTCAAAGGGATGGAGGGGTGGGTTTTCGAAAAATTGGAAAAGATAAGATAAAAGGATTGAGTTGAAAAAGATAAGATAGAAGATATAGTTTAATTTTGAAAAGATATGATAGATTTTTGAAAAAGATAAATCTGAATTTTGAAAAAGATAATATGGAGATTTGAAAAAGATATGGATTAGTTGAAAAGATTTTTGAGTGAAAAAGATAGATTTGTTTTCAGAAAAGTTTTGAAAAGAGTTTGGATTGAATTTGGAAAGAGGGATTTTTAGAAATTAAGGATTTTAGAAATCAGGGTTCTTAACATGTTCATGTAAAAATCATGCATTGAAACATAAAATTTGAAATTAAAATGGAAATACGTGTGGAAAAATGAATTTGGCTCCTCCCTGCTGTCCTGGCATTTGAATGCCCAACCACTGCCTGTTTTGGGCGTTCAGCGCCCAAATGCTGCTCTCCTGGGCGTTCAACGCCCAGCTGCTGCCATTACTGGCGTTCAACGCCTAGTGGGTGCCCCTTTCTGGCGTTGAACGCCCAGATTGCTACTATTACTGGCGTTTTCTTGCCAGTGAGCTCTTTTTCTCTGTTTTGTGTGCCGAGGTCTTCTGTAAATGATTATTTACCTTGTTGCCAATGAACTCTATATAAACAAATAAGAATAAAAATAGAAATAGGGCAAAATGCTTAGAGGATTGTTGCCCCATGGCTGCATTGCCTCCCAGCAAGCGCTTCTTTATTATCTTTAGCTGGACCTTGCTGAGCTTTTAATCTAGCTTCAGCCTTGAGCATTCTTGCTCAATGTTGCCTTCAAGATAATGCTTGATTCTCTGTCCATTGACCGTCCGTTCCAGGATTCTCTTTAATTCTCTATTAGAGACTTCAGCTTGTCCATTGGTTTGTGGATGATATGGAGTGGCCACCTTGTGGCGAATTCCATACCGAACCATGGCGGAGTAAAGCTGTTTATTGCAGAAGTGAGTGCCCCCATCACTGATTAGTACTCTAGGGACACCAAACCTGCTAAAGATATGTTTCTGGATGAACTTCAGCACTGTTTTAGTATCATTGGTGAGTGTGGCAATAGCCTCAACCCATTTTGACACATAGTCAACTGCCACCAGAATATAAGTGTTTGAGTATGATGGTGGGAAAGGTCCCATGAAGTCAATTCCCCATACGTCAAACAACTCAATTTCCAGGATTCCTTGTTGAGGCATGGCGTAACCATGAAGTAGATTACCAGCTCTTTGGCAACTGTCACAGTTACGTACAAACTCTCGGGAATCTTTATAGAGTGTGGGCCAATAGAAGCCACATTGGAGGACCTTGGTGGCTGTTCGCTCACCTCCGAAATGGCCTCCATATTGAGATCCGTGGCAATGCCACAGGATCCTATGTGCTTCTTCTCTAGGCACACACCTACGGATAATTCCGTCTGCACATCTCTTAAAGAGATAAGGTTCATCCCACAAGTAGTACTTTGCATCAGTAATTAATTTCTTCTTCTGTATCCTGTTGTACTCCTTGGGTATGAACCTTGCAGCTTTATAGTTTGCAATATCGGCAAACCATGGTGCTTCCTGAATGGCAAAAAAATGCTCATCAGGAAACGTTTCAGAGATCTCAAGAAAGGGGGGGACGTCCCTTCCACTGGCTCTATCCGGGACAGATGATCAGCCACTTGGTTCTCTGTCCCTTTTCTGTCTCTTATTTCTATATCAAACTCTTGCAGAAGCAATACCCATCTGATGAGCCTGGGTTTTGAATCCTGCTTTGTGAGTAGATATTTAAGAGCAGCATGGTCAGTATACACAATCACTTTGGATCCTACTAAGTATGATCTGAACTTGTCAATGGCGTAAACCACTGCAAGTAATTCTTTTTCTGTGGTTGTGTAATTTTTCTGGGCATCATTTAGAACGCGACTGGCATAATAAATGACATGCAGAAGCTTTTCATGCCTCTGTCCCAATACTGCACCAATGGCATGATCACTGGCATCACACATTAGCTCAAATGGTAATGTCCAGTCTGGTGCAGAAATGACTGATGCTGTGACCAGCTTTGCTTTCAACGTTTCAAACGCCTGCAGGCACTCTGTGTTAAACACAAATGGCGTGTCAGCAGATAGCAGATTGCTTAGAGGTTTTGCGATTTTTGAAAAATCCTTTATAAACCTCCTATAGAATCCTGCATGCCCCAGAAAGCTTCTGATTGCCTTAACATTGGCAGGTGGTGGTAATTTTTCAATTACCTCTATTTTTGCTTGATCCACCTCTATTCCCTTGTTTGAGATTTTATGCCCAAGAACAATTCCTTCATTCACCATAAAGTGACACTTTTCGGTTTATGAGGTTTCTCCTCTTCCAGAAGAAATTTCAGAGGCTCTTTCATGTCCTCTGAATCTTCTAAATCAGGCTGAACATCTTTAAAGATGTTTTCCAACTCTGATTCAAGACTCTCAGCCATGTTGATCTCTTCTACCAAAGAGTCAATAAGATCAACTTTCATGCAGTCTTTTGATGTGTCTGGATGCTTCATGGCTTTGACAGCGTTCAGCTTGAACTCATCATCATTGACTCTCAGGGTTATTTCCCCATGTTGGATGTCAATGAGGGATCGTCCAGTTGCTAGGAAGGGTCTTCCTAGAATGAGAGTAGCACTCTTGTGCTCCTCCATTTCCAGCACAACAAAGTCAGTGGGAAAGGCGAATGGCCCAACTCTGACAATCATGTCTTCAATCATGCCTGATGGGTATTTAGTGGAACCATCAGCAAGTTGGAGACATATCCAGGTTGGTTTAACTTCTTCAGTTAAGCCAAGCTTCTTGATAGTGGATGCAGGTATTAGGTTGATGCTTGCCCCAAGATCGCATAAAGCTGTCAGGGTGCAATTACCTTCTAATATGCATGTTATCAGAAAACTCCCGGGGTCTTTAAACTTTTTAGGAAAGCTCTTCAGAATGACTGCACTGCATTCTTCAGTGAGGAGAACTCTTTCTGTTTCTCTCCAATCCTTTTTATGACTCAAGATCTCTTTCATGAACTTGGCATAAGAAGGTATTTGCTCAAGTGCTTCTGCAAATGGAATCTTTATTTCAAGAGTCCTGAGATAACCTGCAAAGCGAGCAAATTGTTTATCCTGCTCCTCTTTCCGGAGTTTTTGAGGATAAGGTATCTTGGCTTTATATTCTTCAACCTCAGTTGCTGCAGGTTTATTGCCTACAGAAGTGGTTGAAGAAGCCTTTTTAGAGGGGTTGTTATCAGCATTTGTGTGTGTCTGATCCCTCACTGGCACTTGAGTGCCAGAGTTAGAAGATGGAGTGAAACTGGACGCCAGCTCCTTGTCTTCTCCTGGCGTCTGAACGCCAGAACTGTGCCCATTTTGGGCGTTCAGCGCCAGATCCTTCCCATTTTGGGCGTTCAACGCCAGATCCTTGCCCATTTCTGGTGTTGAACGCCAGTCCTGCTTTGTTTCTGGTGTTGAACGCCAGTTTTGGCCATGGTCTGGGCGTTCATCGCCAGCCTTCCACCAATTTTCTGGCGTTTTAGCGCCAGAATTATTTTTCCCTGGGCTCTTACTGTCCTCAGGTGAATTTTGGGTGGTTTGCTCATT
>NC_029792.2:37880798-37924533 GCF_000816755.2 Arachis ipaensis
AGTTTTAAATTTTGAAATAAAAAATCTGAATTTTAGAAATATATTTCGAAAATTTGTTTTTAAAAAGAGAGAAAAGATATTTTTTATTTTTAAGAGGAAAGAGAAAAACAATAAGATAGCACAAGATTTAAAATTTTTTAGATCTAATGCTCCCTATTTTCGAAAATTTTGGAGGGAAAACACCAAGGAACACCAAACTTAAAAATTTTAAGATCAAGTCACAAGGAAAACTCAAGAACACGAAGAAAGAACACCAAACTTAAAATTTTTAGAAAACCAAACCAAAATTTTCGAAAATTTTAAGGAAAATCAACAAGAAAACACCAAACTTAAAGTTTGGCACAGGATCTAATAAAGAAATTATTTTTGAAAACTATTTTTAAAAAGAAAATAAAGATTCTAAAATTTTAACACGACAATAATAAGAGACTCTAAACAAAAAAAGAAATTTTTCCTAATCTAAGCAACAAAATAATCCGTCAGTTGTTCAAACACGAACAATCCCCGGCAACGGCGCCAAAAACTTGGTGCACGAATTATGAATCACACTTTTCACAACTCGTACCACTGACCAGCAAGTGCACTGGGTCGTCCAAGTAATACCTAACGTGAGTAAGGGTCGAATCCCACGGAGATTGTTGGTTTGAAGCAATCTATGGTTATCTTATAAATCTTAGTCAGGAAGTCAATTATGTTTATCAGTTGAATTGCAAATAAACAATAGAGCATGGATTAAAGGTTACTTGTTATGTAGTAATGGAGAGTATGTTGGAGTTTTGGAGATGCTTTGTCTTCTGAATCTCTGCTTTCCTCTATCTTCTTGTTCACGCACGCACGTCCTCCTATGGCAAGCTGTGTGTTGGTGGATCACCGTTGTCAATGGCTACCTTCCATCCATCCAGTGAAAACTACGCTCACGCGCTCTGTCACAGCACGGCTAATCACCGGTTGGTTCTCGATCTGGTTGGAATAGGATTTACTATCCTTTTGCGTCTGTCACTAACGCCCAGCCTTCAGGAGTTTGAAGCTCGTCACAGTCATTCAATCCTTGAATCCTACTCGGAATACCACAGACAAGGTTTAGACTTTCCGGATTCTCATGAATGCCGCCATCAGTTCTAGCTTATACCACGGAGATTCTGATTAAGGAATCTAAGAGATATTCATTCAATCATATGTAGAACGGAGGTGGTTGTCAGGCACACGTTCATAATTTGAGGAAGGTGATGAGTGTCACAGATCATCACCTCCATCACAGTTAAGCACGAATGAACATCTTAGATAGGAACAAGCGTGTTTGAATGGAAAACAGAAATACTTGCATTAATTCATTGAGACACAGCAGAGCTCCTCACCCCCCAACAATGGGGTTTAGAGACTCATGCCGTCAGAGAATACAAAGTTTAGATCTAAAAATGTCATGAGATCCAAAATAAGTCTCTAAAAGTTGTTTAAATACTAAACTAGTAGCCTAGGTTTACAAAAAATAAGTGGACTATGATGGATGATGCAGAGATCCACTTCTGGGGCCCACTTGGTGTGTGCTGGGGCTGAGATTTAAGTAAATCACGTGCAGAGGCTATTTGTGGAGTTGAACGCCAGTTTTTGTACCAGTTTGGGCGTTCAACTCCAGCTTTTGATCCTTTTCTGGCGCTGGACGCCAGAATTGGGCAGAGAACTGGCGTTGAACGCCAGTTTACGTCATCTATCCTTGTGCAAAGTATGAACTATTATATATTTTTGGGAAGCCCTGGATGTCTACTTTCCAACGCAATTGGAAGCATGCCATTTCGAGTTCTGTAGCTCCAGAAAATCCACTTTGAGTGCAGGGAGGTCAGAATCCAACAGCATCAGCAGTCCTTCTTCAGCCTGAATCAGATTTTTGCTCAGCTCCTTCAATTTCAGCCAGAAAAATACCTGAAATTATAGAAAAATACACAACTCATAGTAAAGTCCAGAAATATAAATTTTTCCTAAAAACTAATGAAAATAGACTAAAAATTAACTAGAACATACCCAAAACTATATGAAATTAACCCCAAAAAGTGTATAAAATATCTGCTCATCACTCGGCCTGAACCTTTGCCATTGTAAGTATAGAACCTGTTGTAAAAAGGTGCAACAAACAAACACTTGTCAGACACACAAATACTTGTTACATCTATATTAAGCTCTTAACAAAGAATTAACAATATCTTCGCTGAACGAAAATGTGCTTACCAAGAACAGGTACAAGCATCTTCCTATGGAGCTGGACTTTGGAGACCTTGTCCGATAACTACATATGACTTCCATCAACCACT
Source organism: Arachis ipaensis (assembly GCF_000816755.2). NCBI lineage: Eukaryota > Viridiplantae > Streptophyta > Magnoliopsida > Fabales > Fabaceae > Arachis > Arachis ipaensis. The sequence goes on from NC_029792.2 coordinate 37,883,102, forward strand.
CGTGAATTAAAAAACTCCAATTATAACTTTTGCACCTCTTAACATGTAGCAAAGCTCCCAACGAATCAGTACTTAGCTAGTTCTTGCTTGTGAGAAAGGCTCCAAAGGCATGCAACAAATAAGCACACCTCTACCAATCGTCCATACCTACTTCCTATATGATCCGGCCTAGACCAGGAATATTAAGATGCTTAAACTCCTGCAACTCAGCCTTCTCTGGCAAGTTCAAGATTTTAAATTTTGGAACAGTTAGACCTGTGGGTCCACAAGAAAGATGTGATGCTCTTAAACATTTCATAGCTATCCTAATAGATGACTCCTAAAAAGAAAATTTATTCAGCAAAAGCAAATACTTACCCTCATGTTGAAGGCCACATCATTAACTCTCAATGGAATTGAATGACTTAGCTTCAATTCACATTCTTTGGAAGCTAAGAGCCTCCACAATGTGGAGCAATAACTGCAGATACATTCTCTTGACATCTAGAGAAAGTAAGACACCAAATTCCATTTCTTTCATAGCCTCCCTCTGCTCAGGACTCAGATTATTGTTCACCAACATCATCCGAAGTGGAGAACACTTAGTCGTCCACGTGCACTAAGAATAAAAGAAATTTATCAACACAAAATCATACAAAAAATATGGATGCAATGTTTTGCAAATGAGACTTTTACTTACCTTTGCATGCTTACTTTTTGTGGCTTCCTCTAAAGGTCCTGAATTATGAGATAAACTAGAACTACTTTGCCTATCTGCATTCACACAATAGGCGAAAAATGAATTGTTTTGCAAAATTTTTTACTAAAACCAATCCAAAATTTGAAGCAATGGCCCTGCCTAGTAAACACTTCACCTAAATATTATATAGTTAGCTTATTTCATTACTAATATACAACAACGCTGAAATTGACAACCTAAGCAACACATGTACCAACATTTATCTCTCAACACAGAAAACTAGGAAAAGTTCTAGAAATTAAAGCATAACTTCAATATTAATTGAAATTGGGATTTAACTATAGCTCACTATTTATCAACCATTAGTATCACTACTTCACTCAGAACTACTAAAACACAAGTAGAATTTTCAAAGAAACTAACACAACATACATGGATACAAACTTACTAAATCCTACATAAATTTAAATGTATATGCCAAAAATTAAAACTTTAACAAAGGAACACTGCACTAACCACCAACAATCTTCCAATAGCAGCGCTTGCACGGCCCATGTAGATGACAAACCCAAACTTCATAGCCCATGTAATCCCTCAATGAACTTTCCTCGCAGGCTGTGGACAGCGTCACAGCAAGTCCCGTGGATACTTCACCAGCGACACCAAAGTAATGCGACAACGAGAAAGTCAAACCAAACTCCGGTAACTGTCTATGAGACTCAGATTAAGCAAAGGGGATTAGTTTTCATGATTTGAAAGGGATTAACTTTGCTAGTTAAAAGTAAGAACTTTTGAATTTGCAATAGAAGAATGACGTGACAATTGAGTGAAAAAAATAACAGAGACAAAACATGTTAGTTTCAATCTAAGGGCATAGGCATGAGTTACTTCAATTCCCACTTCAAAAGGCAAATCAAACATTGTATATTAGCATATGTATTCGTATTATAGTTGGCAGTTGGCAAAAGTAGTATTTTGTTGGTGAAACATCATTTCTCTAAAATAATACCCAAATAATGATATCCCACCAAATTGGAATCCCAATACAAACCACTCCGATGAGACTAGACATTGAGTAATAATATAAAGTTTGAGACTTTGAATAAAATATTGTTTTAGCCTTTCATGTTTTGGCTAAATTTTATTTTCGTGCTTAACGTTTTTAGCGTTTTATTTTTATCTCAAACATTTTATTACATCATATTTTAGTCATTGGGTCAATTAAATTTTTCTTCTAAAAATACATTTTCCTCCATTATATTTTTTTTAGATTGAGATTAAATTCTTAATTGTAATTATCATAGTAGCTATTATAGTGATTTGAAAACGAAAGTGACAGAATAATAAGAGAAAATATTAATTTAGAAAAAAAAACATACTTTTAGAAGAAAATCATAATTTTAACTAGAAGATTAAAATAGAACGCAATAAAACATGTGGAATGAAAATATAACATCTCAAATGTTAGAGATAAAATTAAGACTTAACTCAAATGTTAGAGACAAAAATAGTACTTTTTATAAAACTTTGTCCTTCATCCAACCTTAGTGTCTTGATAGCCTAGCCAGTAAGACATTAAGTTTGACCTGCTCCTCACAACTCGATGGCTATGCCGAAGGGCTGTGGGATTTCGGTGTTTTATTTTGCAAAATAAGAAACTAGCAAGGACAAATGTTGATAAGTGTAGAAGATTCAAGCACCATTAATTAACTCGAGTTGATCTAGTAGTTAGTTTACTAATACGCTTAAGTAGGTGTTGTAATGTAACATCCTACCATACTTAATCTTATGATTAAGTCATAAGACTGAGATAGTAAGGTATTACGACCCCTAAAAATAGAAACATATATAATAATAGGAAAAGAGATACTTAACTAGGAGCCTTGAAAAACAGGTAAAACAAAATCGCAAAATAAAAAAAGCGCAACGCCCAAGAAACAGAATTACTTGCGTGCTAAGAAACCTAAAGATTATAGATATAAATAAGCAAAAGAATGAAAAGAGAGCCAAAAATACAGTGAAACTAGCTCCTGACTCAGCCTGCGAAGCCAAGGCTGGCCGGAGAATATTTACATATATATACCAGCGTCCCAAAATACCCAAAATACAGAGATAAAGTCCTAACTCTCCTGTAACATCTATGAGGAACAAAATAACAAGTTTCTTGGAGAGCAAGCTAAGTAACTAAGTACATATATATACATAAACTGATAAACCAAAACATCCCAGGGACGACTCCGCTTCAGGAATCCAGACGCCTAGCGAGGAGCCTCTCGACCTGCATCTGAAAACAGCAACACAGTATGGAATGAGAACCGGAGGTTCTCAGCATGGTAAAAGTGCCACGTGTATAATAAATAAGGTCCTGAGAAGGCCATAGGCAATTCTAGAACTCCGTTATTCAATTATCCAACTTAACTACTAAACAGAAGCCATAAACAGGGGTAGGTATTCTAAATCTGCTAAACTTAATACCTAACTTACTCAATTTCAAACCTAACATGACACCAAACCATATCACCTTTTCCTCCATCCTTCCATCATCCATAATGCAACAGAAACAAGCAACCAAACAAGTTTACGCACAAGTAAGGAGCAGATAGTGCAAGTAGAAAGTATAACAGGTAGCAGGTGGTATGTATCAATTAGGCAAACCCAGGAAATGCATAGCAATCAAAACAAACAAATGCATATGATGCATGCCTGTCCTATAGCTGATGGAGCCCATTTATCAGTTATCCAGCCAACCCGACAAGTCCGAAAAACTTAGACTGTCTCCCGTCGCGCATCCCCAAGAGTCTATGCATAGAGTTCATATTTATTCATCATATAATCACTCAATGGGTTATCCATACCCGGAAATTTATATGTGCCCGGTCACTCTTACGACGTAGGGTCAACAGAGTATCGAGATTCAACCTGGAACACGTGGTGGCGAGCCACAGTTCTGTTACCCAGGGAAACTCGTATCTCAGATATCATTCATAAGCCATTCCATATTTATAATCAATATATCATCATTTGTCAAGCCTTGGCATTAAACTTCTTTAATATTCTTATCTTCTTCATATAAGCCATCATTTACCTGTTACTTCACCCTCAAGTTATATTATTTTCCTAGCTTTTTTTATCCACTGGACCTAGAACCATACTTTAAGCCTTAAAGGGGAGGAAATGGAGGTTTAGAAGTGGAAAAGTTGGTTTAAAACAGTCAAAATCGGTTTTTGCAACAAGCAGCAGCCACGCGTACGCGTGAGTCATGCATACGCGTGAATATGCACACACGCATATGCATGCTTCTCGCGCATGCATCACCAAAATTCCACGCCAAGCGTATGCGTGAGCCACGCGTACGCGTGGATGGGCGTTTTTTCAAAAATGGGCAGAATGCCTAGAAAGCTTGCTGCAACCAGTTTTAGCCATCCTGAACACAGAGTAATACACCAAACTTTCAACGTCCATAACTTTCTCTACAAAGTTCCATTTTTCACAAAATTGATATCAATCAAAAGCTCATAAAACCATCTTTTATTTGCAACAAATCACAACTCAATCCAAAATTTGAGGAGAAAATTATGGACCTTCAAAGTTCACCCAAAATCACTTTTTACCAAAACACTTCCAAACCTCATTTTCACCACATTCATAAATCTTTACCTATAAAACCTGCCTATAGCTAACTTATCCAATCCCAACTCATCAACAACCACTTCTAACTACCTTTAACCAATCCAATGAGTCATAACCACAGCTTTGCATTAGCATATATCATATATACATATATGAGCAACCCTTCACATATACCATTCTATTAATGCAATCATCAACCCTTCACACACATTATTCCATTAACACATTTATCAACCCTTCATATATTAATCTATCAACTCATATAACAACTCTTTATTAACAAACACCAACCATAATCCATCAATACATATACCAACATCAACATAACCCATCATAAGCAAATCCAAGAGCATACAATTAATAACTTCAACACCTCATAATTCCAATACATATTCACCAACAATTGATTCTAAAAATATTACAAGACTAATCATTAAATGCAATTAACCGATTCAACTTATCCTATGGTTCCTCTAACCTAAGTTTTCACAACACTGTAAATATTAAATATGCGAAACTTAAACCATACCTTGGCCGATCACTTTGTTTCACCCAAGGCAGCCTCACAACGCAAAACACAGCCCCTCCAAGCTCAAATAAAACAACCACAAACCAAGTCTTGTTCACCACTAAGCCTCCAAGTACTCTCAATTCAATTCAAATGCATATATACTCACTTAATCTACACCTAATTCAAATACATGTTCCAAATTCAGTATTTCCCAATATAATTGCAAGATTGAGCTAGGGTTTGGGTGCCCTTACCATACCCATATGCTCAATAGCTCGAGCCCATTAAGCCCCAGAACCTAACTTGAACCTAAAACACAAAATTGGACAAGATTTCACTATAGGATTTCAATTTCACCAAAGAAAGGGGAAAAGAGATTCTGAATCAAAAATGAGACTTACCAGTAAAATTGATCCAATAGAAAGGTAGAACTAGACGCGCTGAGCGCGTGGCCACAAACGGTGCGGCGATCGGAGCCCGGACGGAGGAATTATGGTTGATCAAAGGTGGTGACGGTTTGAGAGCTCCTCTCCCCTTCCCCCAAATCTTTTGGCTTCGTCGGGTATGAATGAAGAAGAAGAAGATGCTGCTTCCTTTTAATTATGGGTCTGGTTGGACCCACAGACCCGGTTTGGGCCTCGGTTCAACCGGTCCGGCCCTTCCGGTCCGATTTTGGGCCAAATTTTTGAAATTGGTATCAAAATTCTCGTTTTGATGAGCTCTACCCTATTTTGATATTATTTTTGCATTTTTAGCTTTCCTAATTAAAATTCAATTTATTAACTAATTATTTACCAATTTTAGCGGGGATTACATCCTACCCACCTAATTAGGAATTTTGCCCTCAAAATTCAGAGTGAATTACCTGAAAAGAGGAGTGGGTAGTCCTTCTGCATCTCTGACTCAAGCTCCCAGGTATGTTCTTCAATACCAGCCCGACTCCAAGCTACTTTCACCAAAGAAACCTCCTTTCTGCGTAGACACTTGATGCTGGTATCATTAATCCTAACCGAAGTTACTGGAAGCGTCAGATCTTCTCTTACTTGAACTGATTCCGGCTCTAGGACATGACTAGGATCAAAGTGTATTTACGAAGCTGTGATATGTGAAATATGTCATGCAAGTTCGATAGATGTAGTGGTAAAGCGATCCTATACACCACTGGTTCCATTTCCTTCAGGATTTCCAACAGCCCAATGTAACAGGGGTTTTACTTTCTAGTTTTTGATTGCTCATTCGACTCCAGCTCGTTGAAGTAATCTTCAGAGATAGGTACCCCCTTCCTTCCAATTTGAGAAGTCTTCTTCTTAAATCTGCCTAATTCTTTTGTCGGCTTACTTGGTGAAAATCCTAACTCAAATTTGCGTAACTTTTCCGCCATTGTCTCGGCTGTCAAATTTAGGAACTAAGACGTTTGATATTCCAATTTTTGATTAGTACATGGGTGTTTAGCGTATTGTGGAGTTTCTCCGTCCTTCTGATGTATAGTCTCATTGATATCTTCAATAAGCAATTTGCTCTGATGGGCAAAACGGACTTGATCACTTGATCCACGATTCCTTCTCATGCGTTGAACATGTAATCACATAGATTGTCACTTTGTTCTTCACTTCTGGCGGCTCAAAATATCTCCTTGGAATCATGATACATCTTAGAAACCTCAAGGTAACTTCAAAAATCCTCTCTTGTAAGCTTCAGACAACAGTTTCTCATTCTAACTTCTGATCTCGACACATAACCCGCTCCTAGTGTCTTCTTAATTCAACCGGATTTGGTTCTCCTAGTGGCTCTGATGCACCACTATTCGTGGTATATTTTATGCTTAATTAAGTGGATTTTATCCATTAAACTCACACTTATGCATATAAATTGCATGATTTACATTTTCCGTCCTAATTCTGTGCTTGGATTGAAAACATACTTCTTTGGCCTTAAATTTGATATGATTAATCCTCTCTTATTACCATTCGATGCCTTGATATGTGTGTTAAGTATTTTCAGGATTTATAGAGTAGGAATGGCTTAGAGGATGGAAAGGAAGCATGCAAAAGTGGAAGGAATACAAGAAATTGAAGGAATTGCTAAGCTGTCTAGCCTGACCTCTTCGTACTAAATTGATCATAACTTGAGCTACAAAGATCCAAATGAGGCGGTTTTAGTTGCGTTAGAAAGCTAACATCCGGGGCTTCGAAATGATATGTAATTTGTCATAGTTGCCATCCAGTTAAGCGACGCGCACGTGTGCATCACGCGTACGCGTGACCTTGCGAAAGTTCAATCGACGCATACGCGTGGATGATGCGTACGCGTGACAGAGCCACGTGCTGGATGATGAGAGGATAATTTATACCCTTTTTGGCATTATTTTTAGGTAGTTTTTAGTATGTTTTAGTTACTTTTTATTATATTTTTATTAGTTTTTATGCAAAAATCAAATTTTTGGACTTTACTATGAGTTTGTGTGTTTTTCTATAATTTCAGGTATTTTCTGGCTGAAATTGAGGGACCTGAGCAAAAATCTGATTCAGAGGCTGAGAAAGAACTGCAAATGTTGTTGGATTCTGACCCTTCTGCACTCGAAGTGGATTTTTTGGAGCTACAGAAGCCCAATTGGCAGGCTCTCAATTGCGTTGGAAAGTAGACATCTTGGGCTTTCCAGCAATATATAATTGTCCATATTTTTTTCGAGATTTAATGGCCCAAACTGGCGTTTAAATGCCAGCCAGAGACCCCTTTTCTGGCGTAAAACGCCAGAACTGGCACCAGAACTGGAGTTAAACGCCCAAACTGGCACCCAAGATGGCGTTTAACTCCAAGAATGGCCTATGCACGTGAAAGCTTCAAAGCTCATCCCCAAACACTCACCAAGTGGGCCCCGGAAGTGGATTTCTGTACTATCTGCACTTAGTTACTCATTTTCTGTAAACCTAAGTTACTAGTTTAGTATAAAAACTAATTTTAGAGATTCATTTTGAAACTCATGACATTTTACATCTCATATTGTATTTTCTACAGCATGAGCCTCTAAACCACATAGGTAGGGGTGAGGAGCTCTGCTGTGTCTCAATGGATTAATGCAGTTACTATTGTTTTCTATTCAATCACACTTGATTCTGTTCTAAGATACTCACTCATACTTCAATATAGAGAATATGATGATCCGTGACACTCATCATCATTCTCAAACTTATGAACGCGTGCTTGACGACCACTCCTGTTCTACCTGAGCTTAACGTAGTCATTGGGCGACAGCTTGAGTGCGTATCTCTTGGGTCTCTAATCCACGGACCGAGTCCGTGGGATTAGAACCTTCGTGGTACAGGCTAGAACCAATTGGCAGCATTCCTGAGATCTGTAAAGTCTAAATCTTGTCTGTGGTATTCTGAGTAGGATCTGGAACTGGATGACTGTGATGAGCTTCAAACTCACGAATGTTGGGCACAGTGACAGTGTGCAAAAGGACAGAGAGATCCTATTCTGACACAAGTGAGAACCAACAGATGATTAGCCGTGCGGTAGCTGTACCTAGTATTTTTCATCCGAGACGAGAGATCGAATAGTTGATTAGCCGTACAGAAACCGTGCCTGGTATTTTTCATCCGAGAGGATGGATGGTAGCCATTGACAATGGTGATCCACCAACATACAGCTTGCCATTGAAGGAAGCCATGCGTGTTTGGAGAAGAAGACAGTAGAAAAGCAGAGATTCAGATGACAGAGCATCTCTGGAACCTCAACCTGTTCCTCATTACTGAATCACGAGTACCATTTATTTTATGTTATTTACTATTCATAAACAAAACCATTTTTATCATTAATCTTCTGACTAAGATTTACAAGATAACCATACTTGCTTCAAGCCGACAATCTCGGTGGGATCGACCCTTACTCATGTAAGGTATTACTTGGATGACCCAGTGCACTTGCTGGTTAGTTGTGCGGAGTTGTGAAAAGTGTAATCACAATTTCGTGCACCACTGGACGTATTAGAAATCATTAGGGGCAATTTCTGGGCTGCTTTTGGCCCAGTTTTCAGCCCAAAAAACACAGATTAGAGGCTGCAGAGTGGGGGAATCATACACACAACTTTTCATTCACATAATTTTAGGTTTTAGATGTAGTTTTCTAGAGAGAGAGGCTCTCTGCTCTCTCTAGGTTTTAGGATTTTTAGGTTTATTTCTTCTCAATTTCAGGTTCAATGTTCCTTTAATTTAGTTTCTCTTCTACTTGTATTTGTTCTAGTACTTTAGTTTATCTATTTCTCTTGTTGGTTTATTTATTTCCCCAATTTGGTTTATGAACCCTTCATGTTAGATTTGATTTTATATTTAATGCAATTTGAGGTATTTCATGTTTATTGCTTCTTGCTTTAATTGTTATCATTGATGCTTGCAATTGTTGGTTTTAGATTTTACATTCCCTATTACTTTTCTATGTCTTTATGTTGTGCCTTCCAAGTGTTTGATAAAATGTTTGGTTGGATTTTAGATTAGATTTTTATATTCTTGGCTTTGGTAGAGTAATTAGAGACTCTTGAGTTATCAAACTCCTTTGTCGATTGATGATTGAAAGTTGCTGGTTGATTTGGATCCCTCTAAAGCTAGTCTTTTCTTAGGAGTTGACTAGGACTTGAGGAATCAAATTGATTTGTCCACTTGACTTTCCTTCATAGATAGAGGTTAACTAAGTGGGAAAGATGAACAATTCTCATCACAATTGATAAGGATAACTAGGATAGGACGTCTAGTTCTCATACCTTGCCAAGAGCTTTTCTAGTTATCGATTTAATTCTTGCAATTTACTTTTCTTGTTCCTTATTCAAAACCCCAAAAAGATACTTTTCCATAGCCAATAATAACTACACCTCCCTGCAATTCCTTGAGAGATGACCCGAGGTGTAAATACTTCGGTTTATTTTTATTGAGTTTGCTTAAGTGACAAACAAAGTTTTTGTATGAAACGATTCTTTGTTGGTTTAGAAACTATACTAGCAACGAGATTTCATTTGTGAAATTCTTGACCGACGAAAATCCGTTCATCAAGCCCCTTATCACCGTTATTGCACTCCTTAAGTCTTTGACTCTACGATCTCTATTTCAGCATTAGGCATATAAATCTTTTCTTAGTTACCTTTCGTTTACCAGACTTCGACATCCTTGGTAGGTCTTTATCGTCTCCTTATGCTTCTTGCATTTAGTCTTTGCTATGTTTTAAAACCGCAATAGATTTAGTTTGACTCCTTTAGCTATACCCTTGATATCCAATTTAAAGTTCCAACTTACCTAGCCTTCCTTCCTCCGAAATTTATATCCAAGCATTTTCCCAGAAACTTCTTACTCAGGGCATCCGTTACAACTTCACGATGTTCTATTTACACGTATCTTAAACCCCTTTAGTAATGTATTGCACTAATTATGAGTTGTTAAATAAGTTCGACTATTTTGATTACTGGTTTAGGGTTAATCCTTCTCTTGGAGTTCGAAAGCTCTCTTCATATTCGGGTATCCATGTAACTGGTGTATTTCTAGTGCGTTAAACTAATCATAGGCTTTGTGGTCGGCAAGAATTTAAAGCTCCAAAACTCTTTTTGACGGCGCATGCTTACATGCTTCATTTTTCGTGTCCAAAAGTCTTTCTCTTAAGGAATCTACATCTCAACAGTTGCAGCTATAATTTATACGTGATACTAATATAGGCTCGAGTTAATTTTCAAAGGGACATTAAGCTCGAAAAATGAATGAGCAATACAAATGGTGTTTATAATAAGTCAGAAAGAAAATCTTGTACACAGTTAATCAGGATTATACCGAAATGATGAAATGCACAAGGAAAGGAACCTAGGTGCATCTCAAGAAAAGAGTTCAAATTAGAGACCTTTGGTAGAAAGAACAGAACGTACAGAGTCAAAGAAGTCTCAGTTGATTCTGAAGAACATGGTTTGCGAATAAGGGCAACTCTAGTCATAGCGAGCATACAAGATTCAAGGATTACGCGCTTATACCAAGACAAGCTCAGACTCATCCTGGAAGAAACAAGAGAGATGACCCGAGGTGTAAATACTTCGGTTTATTTTTATTGAGTTTGCTTAAGTGACAAACAAAGTTTTTGTATGAAACGATTCTTTGTTGGTTTAGAAACTATACTAGCAACGAGATTTCATTTGTGAAATTCTTGACCGACGAAAATCCGTTCATCAAGCCCCTTATCACCGTTATTGCACTCCTTAAGTCTTTGACTCTACGATCTCTATTTCAGCATTAGGCATATAAATCTTTTCTTAGTTACCTTTCGTTTACCAGACTTCGACATCCTTGGTAGGTCTTTATCGTCTCCTTATGCTTCTTGCATTTAGTCTTTGCTATGTTTTAAAACCGCAATAGATTTAGTTTGACTCCTTTAGCTATACCCTTGATATCCAATTTAAAGTTCCAACTTACCTAGCCTTCCTTCCTCCGAAATTTATATCCAAGCATTTTCCCAGAAACTTCTTACTCAGGGCATCCGTTACAACTTCACGATGTTCTATTTACACGTATCTTAAACCCCTTTAGTAATGTATTGCACTAATTATGAGTTGTTAAATAAGTTCGACTATTTTGATTACTGGTTTAGGGTTAATCCTTCTCTTGGAGTTCGAAAGCTCTCTTCATATTCGGGTATCCATGTAACTGGTGTATTTCTAGTGCGTTAAACTAATCATAGGCTTTGTGGTCGGCAAGAATTTAAAGCTCCAAAACTCTTTTTGACGGCGCATGCTTACATGCTTCATTTTTCGTGTCCAAAAGTCTTTCTCTTAAGGAATCTACATCTCAACAGTTGCAGCTATAATTTATACGTGATACTAATATAGGCTCGAGTTAATTTTCAAAGGGACATTAAGCTCGAAAAATGAATGAGCAATACAAATGGTGTTTATAATAAGTCAGAAAGAAAATCTTGTACACAGTTAATCAGGATTATACCGAAATGATGAAATGCACAAGGAAAGGAACCTAGGTGCATCTCAAGAAAAGAGTTCAAATTAGAGACCTTTGGTAGAAAGAACAGAACGTACAGAGTCAAAGAAGTCTCAGTTGATTCTGAAGAACATGGTTTGCGAATAAGGGCAACTCTAGTCATAGCGAGCATACAAGATTCAAGGATTACGCGTTTATACCTGGACAAGCTCAGACTCATCCTGAAAGAAACAAAATTCATGCGCATAAGAAGTAAAGTTAGAGAGGTAGTCAATCCATTTAGGAAGAGCTCCGGATAGAATGTCAATGTAGGTTTCAAAAGAAGGATTAGATTGAGTCGCAAAGGTTTGTTAGCACACTCTCTCTGCATAAGGCTTCCTGCCGTTCTCTTCCTTCTTCTCCGGAATAACCAGCGCTTCCCACAAAGAAATAGTTGGTTAGATGATTCCCTCTTCTAGTACTCCCTTCCACACAATCCTAAATTCTACCGATTATAATAATGTCTTTGCTTGTGGTGCGATTGAAGTTAATCTGGCTTCTGGTACTAAGCATATCGCAAACTCGCTTTCTCTCTGAAATGGAAGTTCTGACACACCTTCAAGAATTGTCTTAGAAACTCTCTCGTATAGGGTTTTGGTTTCATCTTCATTTACCTCTTAATAATTAACAGCTAAAGGTTGAATTCGCTCTATTCCTCTTCCTCAAAGTTTCACCGTCACTGGATTCCGAACAATAACTCCGCGTAGCCCTCAACACTCCTGATTCCTTAGATATGGTCCAACCTGCTTCCACTACTTCACTTAATCCTTAACCTTCCAAAGCCTAACCACTCCTCTAAGTTGGCTAAGTATCACTCCGTCCCAACAACCAATAGTTTTCGACTAATCATCGACTTGGACCTCATGATTACTGAAACTCGTCATGCATCACGAAGGTATATTACATATCAATGATAAGCAAGGAAGTTAAAAATTCAACTATTGGTTCATAATTACCTCGGGTCTGGAAATCAGATTCGGTTGCTTCCCGGCTTTCTCTGTACGAACAATTCCAAGACATATGTCCTGGTCTCCCGCACTTGTAACATACACCTAATCCGGCTCTGCATGGTCTGTTTGGATGGTACTTCTTACATCTTGAGCACTTTAAATCATCTGGTTGAGCACTAGTTTACCCTTCTGAGTTTGAATCCGGACGGCTGTCGTTCCTTTGGTCATTGTTCCAGCACTGGAGATGTGAAGTGGCAAAATGATTCTTTTTGAAATTTTAGCTCCTAGGTGTAACATGTCCCTTTTTCTTTGTGAAGGGTTCCCGATGATTACTCCTTGCTACCTCATTCCTCCTTGAGCTTTCTCCTGTTGCCTGATCCGAGTTAACTTGTTCTGGATAACCCACTGGTACCCCAGTATTCGGAACATCATGTCCACCTTCATATTCATTACCACCACCGTTGCCAGTTCCAGCTTGTGGTTCCATCCCCTCCATCACTCGGATGGTTGCAGCAGCAACAGCACCAATAGAAGTAACAACACTCGTCATTGCGATCACGATATCGGTCAAACTATCTACCGGTATGGTCACCTCATTAGCTCCCCGTCCTCGACCTCGATTACGCTCACGACCGCGCCCACGAGACGCCATTTGGTTCATGTTCACACCAAACAAGTGATATCAAGGTGATCAGTCTCAATATCTCAAGTTCAGTATTTCAAAGTCCCAAATGCATGCTCATGAGCATTCATGCCACATATATCAGTTAGATACCCTAAATAGCATGTATAGACATCCAGAGTATGCCCAGAGGCATAATCAGTCCGTCCCTCAGGCTCTATAGGAACGAACTGCTCTGATACTGTTCATACCCTGGGTCGAGCTATCCGACCCGGGATGTTTAGCAACAAGGCGACCGACCTCTTCAGGTCAGACTACCCGACCTCTTCTCAAAGAGCTCGGCCAAATTGCCAGGAAAGCCCAATAAAGGGCCCAGATAGAGGAACACGATCCAAATCTAAAGGCAGCCCAAGCCTATAGAGATAAGGGCGGTTCCCTTAAAGATAAGATGATCTCACTCAAAGATAAAGATAAGATAAGATAACTAACTTATCTTATCTAAAAAGGTCACTCCACACCATTATAAATACACTGGAGCACCCAGGTATAACTCATACTCTGATTCTACTAAAAAACCTGTTAATACCCTTGCTAACTTAAGCATCAGAGTCCCTTGCAGGTACCCCCACCCTCTGGTGACGAAGGATCAGCAGTGCAGCCAGTCCCACAAGTCGAACACGACAGCTCCGGCCGCCACCCACCAGTCGGACACGTTATCTCCGACCAGTACAGAAGATCTCGTCCGAGATCAACCTACAGTTTCAGGTAACCCTCGGAACAGTGGCGCTATTACCGGGAAATCTGGAAGTCATCCCACCACCATGGCGGACGACCATGACAACGACCACGATTCGGATCTAGAGGATAGAACGCCGCACAAGAACGTGGACACTACACCAAAAGATACTCCTCAACCTAACAAAGACAACGATTCACCAAATATGGGAGCTGTGGAGGCACTTCAGGATCGCTTGAAGCTACTCGAAAAAGAGGTGGAGCATCAATGGGAGGCTGAGAGAGACCTACGAAGGGAAGTTAGGCGACGCCGTAAATTAGAGGACAAGCTCCTAAAACTCGAAGCCGATCTCAAAACCAAGACTACTCGATCAAGTCACGAAGATGACTCCCGTAAAGACCAAGATCCGTTCACCAAAGAGATCATGAAGACCAAAATCCCAAAAGACTTCAAACTTCTCGACATGACTCTGTATGATGGGACTACAGATCCCGGCCATCATCTCAGTAATTTCAGAAGTAGAATGTACCTCACCGATGCATCAGACGCAGTTTGCTGCAAAGCCTTTCCGACTACTTTAACAAAGACTGCAATTAGATGGTTCGACAACTTACCTCCAAGGTCCGTGAAGAGCGGAAGTTTGACGGTTTAGAATTCATAATAAATTCTCGTTGCAAGTATAGTTTCTAAACGGAACAATCATCCTTTCTTACAAACGTTTTGGTTGTCACAAGTAACAAACCCCTAAATAAATTGATAACCGAAGTATTTAAACCTCGGGTCGCACTACAAGAAAAAAGGCCTATGGCCACGCTTTTTTCTTGCCACGCTTCAAAAGCGTGGCCAAAAGTGGTCAATGGCCACGCTTTTATGAGGGTGGCGATAGATTAGAGATTTGGCCACTTTTTTTATTTTCCACGCTTCAAAAGCGTGGCGAAAAGTATCAACGGCCACGCTTTTGTAAGGGTGGCAATTGATTAGAGAAACGGCCACTCTTTATTTTTGCCACGCTTCAAAAGCGTGGCCATAGAGAGAAACAAGGACGTTTTGAAAGCGTGGCGACATGGTTTCATTACGGCCACGCTTACAAAGCGTGGCCATATCCTAGTACTCTTTTGGCACACTTTAAAAGCGTGGCCAAAAGGTTCTTTTCTGCCACGCTTCAAAAGCGTGGCCGTAGAGCAAAACAGTGACTATAACCCCCTCCTAATCTAACCTAACCACCGCCACTCATCTAACCTAACCACCCCCACTCCCTAACCCAAACTCAGTTCCATCCTTCAGAAAAAAAAAAGAGAAAGACAGAAAGAAAGAAAGAAACGAAGGCAAGAAAAAAGGAAACGGGGAAGGGGAAAATCAGGGAGGAAGAGATCGCCGGAGAGGAGCCGTCTCCGCGCTGCTCAGGATCGTGTCCCACTCGCTACCGCACCGCGCTCAGTGTCGTCCTTGCCATCGCAGCCGTGTCGTCATCACGCACAAGAGGAGGAGAAGGGGAGCGATGGGGAGAAAAGGAAGGGATGACACCGTGACTGGGCTTACCACCGTTGCGTCGCAGAAGCTTCCAGTCCCGTTGCCGCCATTCACGCTGTCACCTCCAGCCCTCGCCGTTGCCATTCATGAAGAGTGGAAGAGAGAGAGAGAGAGAGCTCGAGAGCAGAGGAGAGAAAGGGGAGACCCGTGCTCAGCCACCGCCGCGACTCTGCCGCTGAGAAGCTCCGCTGCCGCCACTGAGATTCACCATCGGTAAGGGTTTTTGAGTTTGGTTTACCTTCATTTAAGATTCCAAAAACCTTATTGTCCCTGCGTGTTGGTTTTAGTCACCATCGAAGAAGCTTCAGCCGCCACCGTCGATTGTCACTGGGGAACAACCGCCGTGCCTCTGGTCGCCGGAATCACGGACTGGAGAGAAGGGGGCTGCCTCTCCTATTGCTGCTATTTCGTTCTTTTATCGTAAGCGGTCTTTGTTTCCAATTCCATTGAATTCATTTCTGTTTTCGATTCCATTGAGTTTAAATTCTCTATTTTGCTGTAACCATGGTCACTGTTGCTGGAATTACTGATGTCGCTCTCGGTGCTGATTGGATTAACCACCATAGCTATTCTGCATCACCTTCACTTTCCATTATTTCGGTGCTGATGTGAGTTTTTATGAATTTATTTTATACTTTTCCATCATCGAAGAGGTAGATATCCCAATTTTATCTTCTGTGATTAAATGAATGTTAATTTGTTTTGTAATGCAGCACTACTTTGAAATGCAAGATGGGGTTATTCACGTATATCCAAATAAAGACTGTAAGTAATTAGTAATACACCAAGTTTCTTGTAGTGTCTGATTTGAACTACAGAATATAGGGAGCAGTTTCATTTAACAAGTTTCAGTTTTTTGTTCATTGCATCTGACATATTTTTAAGTGTCCCTGTCCTGTTTCACTGACTATTGTTTTCTCTTAGATCTATACTGCAGCTGTATCAGCAAAAAACTGGAAATGGTATATCCGTATTTATTGTTTTCTATCCCCATCTGGTTTTTTGGTGTTGGGCAAGAGGGATTGCAGATTTTAGTCTCCAGTTACTGCTTTCTCATTAACTGATATTTTTACAGATGTACCTATAAAAACTTAACGATGAAAATTAATAAGTAGCACTTTTCTCAATCAAAGAAAGGAAAGGGGCTGGGGGTGGGTTCAGTTATAAAACCCTGTTTGTCTAATTGTTTTTCTTAGGATTTTGGCAGAGGATCTCAGCTGACTCCTGTTTTACATCTTGGAGCTGGAGCATGTGCTGGAATAATTGCCATGTTCGCAACTTATCCAATGGATATGGTTCGAGGCAGGATAACTGTACAGGTATATCTTTACCTTCATTTTTTTGTTTACCAATTGCTTAGTTTGCAAATCACATAGAGAGAAGATATAACATTGGTTTTCTTCGTGTTGTTTGTGCTCTACTGCTCTTAATATTTATAGTATGCTTTTTGTTATATTTGCAGACAGAGAAGTCCCCTTACCAGTACAGAGGGATGTTCCATGCTTTGACAACTATGCTTAGGGAAGAAGGCCCACGTGCTTTATATAAGGGTTGGCTTCCTTCAGTCATTGGAGTTGTGAATAATCTTTTCATTTTTACTTCTTTACAAAGTTGATGATTATAGTCATGATCATAATGGCAAATATGACAAATCTTAATATTGTGCTTGGGCAATTCATGCAACTGATATAATTAACTCCCTAAAGTTCTCCACCCCCTCCTCTCCTGCTGTAGTGGCAGTAGTACTGTTATTAGAATTAATACTTTCTTATTTTTAATTGTTTTTCCTATTTTCCAGGTTCCATTGTAGGTCTAAACTTTACTGTTTATGAGTCTTTGAAAGATTGGTTAGTTAAATCCAATCTATTTGGTCTAGTGCAAGATTCTGAGTTGAGTGTGATAACTCGCCTGGCATGTGGTGCTGCACCTGGAACTATTGGGCAAACTGTTGCTTATCCCCTTTGAAGCACCTTTAGATTGAAGGTGTGAGTATCATTTTAGAGAAGCCAATCCATGCATGTTGTTAGAATTTTAATTATTATTTTTTTAGGTGTTACATATCATAGCCCATATTGTTAACGTGGTTTCTCAGCCTGGGAAATCGTGGAATAATTATTGATTACTAGACCATATAATATTACTCTACTTAACAACATTATTTCTTTTAATGTGATCATAAATGTTCCGAGGAAATGGAGTGTTTATGCAGATGTCTTGATTAATTTCCAACACCTAGACTACATGTGTCAGCTTTCTGTTTCACTTGGGTTTTAGGTTTTTTCAGCACTTAGATTTGTTTTACAAACCAACTGCTGCTTTCATCTGCAATATCAAATTCCCTCTTCAGGTGGCTAGCTTTCCATTTGATGATCATAATTGCCCACCACTTCAACTGGTTATCTCTTTCTGTCATAGTGCATACTCGTGGTTGAAGTTAGATATTGAGAATGTTGTGGTTGTCCACTGTAAGGCTGGAACGAACAAGGTTGATGATTTCTAGTCTTCTATTATTCTTGAAGGTGAGTAGTATCTAAACATTTTCTTCTAAATTTAATGAACCTGCTTTACATTTACTCCATCTTTCTTTTTATGTTGCTCAGTTTTATTTATATTTGGTAAGTTAAATGTGCTGCAGTTCTTTCCAATTGCTGAGGAGTCAATGGATTACTATAATCAGAAATGATATGTTGATGGAAAAGGACTTGTTCTGCCCAGTCAGATTGTAAGTTCGGCTTTGCTATGTCCTAATTCAGCCAAAAATTAGGGATTCTGGAGTATTACACTCTTGCTTCTTATGTCTTACTTTATCTTTTGTAACTTAAATATGTTTTTTGTTCCCTTGTTGATTTTGCTATTTCAGGGAAGCTGTGAAACATTTTGGTCCTGGTCCTAGTGTTCCTCACAGCCATACCAAGCCTTATGTACGATCTAAGGGAAGGAAGTTTGAGAAGGCTAGAGAAAGAAAGAACAACAAAGGACTTAGTGTTTAAGTTGTATTGTTTCTGTATTTTTCTACCATTTTTAGTTTTGGAATTTGAACTCGAAATTTATTTTGTATTTAAATATTAGTTTATTAATGTATAAAATAATTAAAGCAAAAATTATGTCACTAATAAAAATTGTCTTGCAATAAAAATTGCATACTATATTTATAGGTTTGGTAATAAAAAAGGATTGAAAATTTATATTGTGTAGTAATTAAGATCAAGTAAGAAAAAGAAATTTTTTTTTTAATTTAACAAGCCTTTCGCCACGCTTTTAAAGCGTGGCCGTATATCTCCCTATCGCCACGCTTCAAAAGCGTGGCCGTATCTCTCCTTATCGCCACGCTTTTGAAGCGTGGCCATATCTCTACCTATCGCCACGCTTTAAAAGCGTGGCTGTATTTCCCACCTACAGCCACGCTTTTACAAGTGGCCGTTTGTAAAAAAGCGTGGCAAACAAAAAGCGTGGCAATAGGCTGCAAAAAGCGTGGAGATAGAGCAACCACCACCCATTGATAGGTCACCCTTTCAAAAGCGTGGCGGTAGCTCAAAAAGCGTGGCAATAGACGTGTTTTCTTGTAGTGTCGTCTTCTCAAGGAATTGCAGGGAGGTTTTCTTATTATTGGTTATGAGTTTTGTAAATTGGGGGTTTTGAAAGTAAGGAACAAGTAATTTAAATGACAAGTAAAATAAATATATAACTATAAAATAAACTCTTGGCAAGGTATGAAAATTCGGAAGTCCTATCCTAGTTATTCTTATGAGAATTGAAGTTAATCCCACTTAGTTAACCTTTACTAAAGCAAGGAAAAGTCAAGTAAACTAATTAGTTAGATCCTCAAGTCCTAGCCAACTCCTAAGGAAAGACTAGAGTTAGTGGGATTCCAGTCAATTAGAAAACATAACAATCAATCACGATAAATTTGATAACTCAAGAGCCTCCAGTTAATCAATTAAAGCTAAGAATATAAAAAAAAGGCTAAATAAGAATTAAAAATCTGAAATACCTCAAATTATTAATTAAGAAAATCCTAACATGAAGGGTTCATAAGCCAATTGGGCAACATAAGTCAAATACAAATAAAAGCATTAGAGTATATAGAAGTAAAAGGGAAACATAAATTAAAGGAACATTGAACCTGAGAAGGAGTTGAAATAATAAGTTGAAATAATAAAGTTGAAATCCTAATTCCTTTAAGAGGAATCCTAATCCTAAATCTTAAGAGAGAGGATAGAACCTCTCTCTCTAAAAACTACATCTAAAACTAAAAATTATGTATTATGAAGGCATGATTATGAATGGATGCATTCTCCCACTTATTAGCCTCTAATCTGAGTTTTCTGGGCCGAAAACTTGGTCAAAAACAGCCCAGAAATCGCTGGAGAAGAAATCTGTCACGCTGATTTTCGTCACTGCAATGCATCCGCGTGGAGCCCGCGTTCGCGTCACCTAGCGTCAGGGCAACTATAGCATATTATGTATCAAATCGAAGCCCCGGACGTTATCTTTCCAACGCAACTGAAACCGCATCGTTTGGACCTTTGTAGTTCAAGTTATGACTGTTTTAGTGCGAAGAGGTCAGGTTAGACAGCTTTGCAGTTCCTTCAACTTCTTGTATTCCTTCCACTTTTGCATGCTTCCTTTCCATCCTCTAAGCCATTCCTACCCTGTAATCTCTGAAAACACTTAACACACATATCAAGGCATCGAATGGTATAAAGGAAGAATTAATATTAATGAAATTAAGGTCAAAGGAGCATGTTTTCAATCATAGCACAAAATCAGGAAGGAAAATATAAAACATGCGAATTGTATGAATAAGTGTGTAAAGAATTGATAAAAACCACTCAATTGAGCACAAGATAAACCATAAAATAGTGGTTTATCAACCTCCCCACACTTAAACATTAGCATGTCCTCATGCTAAGCTCAAGAGAAGCTATAAGAGAGTGAGAGGAATGGTAGAATGTATGAAATGCAACCTATGAATGCAACTAAATGCATAATGCTTTTTCCTACTTGGTTAAAAGTAAATAAGCTCCTCAAGACAAATATAAATCAGATTTCACTAATTCAAATTATACAATAAAAGACAAGTAAACTTGTAAGAAGATAGCTCATGAAAGTAGGGAACATAGAATCAAGCATTGAACCCTCACTGGTAGTGTATATCACTCTAGTCTCTCAAGTGTATTGGGTAATTCACTCTACTCTTCTCTAATCATGCTTTCTAAACTTTGTTCTTCATCTAACCAATCAACAAATATTTAGTATACCAATGCAAACATCATGAGATCTTTTCAGGGTTGTAATGGGGCTAAGGTAAGGGTGAGGATATATGTATGGCCAAGTGAGCTATAATATGAATCTTTAATTAACCTAAGCTCTCACCTATACACACATTCTATATTTTAAATTCATGCCTAGCTACCCAAAATTCCTATTTTTGCATATCATACTCATGTATCAACTTTTCTTTAATTTTATCACATATGCATTAATTTTTCATTAACTTAACATTGGGGTAATTTTGTCCCTTTATTTATTTACTTATTTATTGAATATATTTTTTTTTGGATTTTTTTTCCTTTTTTTTCCTCCTTTTTTTATAGAAAAATAAACATAACTTATCAATGCACATGGATTTTTAATTTTTCTAGTCTCACATGAGTAGTTACCCAAATTCCTAATATTTTATCAAAGTAGAAAAACATAACACATTCCGTTATTAACCCATGTTCTCGTAGTTTTCCCACACTTAATTGTTACACAATCTCTATCTTAAGCTAACCAAAGATTCAATTGGGGTATTTAATTATTTTTCTGCTTAAGGCTAGTGATGTGGTTATAGAACAGAATAAATGGGGATAAAAGGCTCAAGGTGGCTAACAAGGGTGATGTAAAAGGTAGGCTTATTTAGGATATGTGAGCTAATAACAAATAACGGCCTCAATCATATGCAAGCATGTAAATACACTAAATAATGGACATATAGAATGGAACAAAGCAAAGATTGCAATTATAGAGAAGAAAACACACAAGAATAAAAATTTATGGTTAAATAATGTAACCATGTAAATAAGCTCAAAATCTCACAGGTTGTGTATTCTTTGGCTCAAAAACCATGTTCCAAATACAACTTCAAACAAATTTAACACATAGAAAATTTTAATTTTTTTTAATTTAAATTAGTGAAATTTTTTAAAAATAGGATCTTAAAAAGAAACTTATTATTTTTCAACTAAGTAGTACTTAAATGCAAACAATCAACTACACATGCAATCTATTATGCAATGCAACAATGAACTAATGAAGAAAATAAGACATTGGTGTTGAGAAGAGAATAACTAACCCATGGAGATCGGTATCAACCTCCCCACACCTAAAGGTTGCACCGTCCTCGGTGCATGCTAAGATGTACAAGTGGACGGACTGCTCCAACTGATGCATTTCTCTATAGATTGTGCAGATTGACTTGCCTGTCTCCCCATATAGAAGTTCTTCCTTTTCCCTTTCTCGGTGGCCATCCTGAAAGAAGAGGAAAAGGGAGAAAAGTAACCCAGAAATAAAGATAAGAAAAATAAATAAAATATGAGTTGGTAATGCCAAATAGTAAAGGTCTCAATTACATGGTAGCTACAACATGTAGTGAGAAAACAGTAGAAGCATACGGCATATCAATAGTGCAAGAATTGCAACAATGGGTAAGAGGGTGTGGGTAATGCAAAATAGTGTAAGTGCATATCAATGCAAAAGGAATATCAGTATTATAAAAATTAGCATTGACTTATAAATAATAATACCCAATTAGGGTAAAACAAGTCATGAAGCACCAGAATAATTCAAAAAGATGTAACAGTTGAATGAGAAAATTTTAACACCAATGAAAAAATAATAATTTTAGAAAAGAAAATAAAAATATACCCAAAATTAAAATGCACTGAATAAAAGTATGCAAATGAATTAAAATAAAATAAAATGAAAGATAAGAAGAATGAGAAGGGAAAGAAGGGAAGAAGAAGTAAGTAAGAAAGGAGGGAGGAAAAATTAGGATTGGGGAAGAAAAGATAAGATTTTTGGCGCTGATTTGGATAGGCTATGCGGCGGAGGCGACGCGGACGCGTGAGTGACGCGGTCGCGTGGTGCGTGATAAGGTCAGGTGACGTGCACGCGTGGGTCACGCGATCGCGTGACCTGATTTGTGCGATTGGCGCGAGTGCAGCCTCACGTTCGCACAACTCTCTGTTCGAAACTCTTTTTGCCAAATTTTTGGGTTACGCGGTCGCGTGGTTGACACGATCGCGTGGATGGCCATTTCTGGAAAACGACGTGGCCGCGTGGGGAACGCGTTCACGTGGGAGGGCTTGGGCTTCCAGCACGAGTCCAGCCCTACTCCATCATAACTCTCTGCCATACACCCCCTTTACGTCGATTTTACAGAGCCACGCGTTCACGTGGGTGACGCGGACACGTGGGGAAGCTATTTTTCAAATGACGCAGCCGCGTTGGCGATGCGGTCACGTGGGCATATTTGTGCCTAAGGCACGCCTCCAGCCACGCTTTTGCGTGACTTTCTGTTCACTTTCTTTTCTTCCTAATGCACCTGTGATGTGGACGCGTCGGCAACGCTGTCAAGTCGCGTGCGATTTTTTTTATACAAAATGCAGAATGCAGTATGCAGATGTTATGAATTATTCTAGGTTCAATGAAATAAAATAAAACTCAAAAACAAACAAAACTAAATAAAATTATAATTGGAAAAGGAGCGATCATACCATGATGGGTTGTCTCCCACCTAGCACTTTTAGTTAAAGTCCTTAAGTTGGACACTTGGTGAGCTCCCTGTTATGGTGGCTTGTGCTTGAACTCATCCAGGAATCTCCACCAATGTTTGTAATTCCAGTATCCTCCGGGATCCCAAACTAGGCGCAGAAAGCCTTCAAGCAAGTTAAAGCAAGTGACAAAGCCCCAAGAGTGTTGATTGCCAGAATGAATTCCGGGGTCCCAAACCTTGCTTTTGCACCCGTCTTCTTGTTGATCGTTATGATTCCATCCGGGTAGTAAGCAATCTGAATTCTCACTAAAGCGGCCAAACAACTTCCTAGACCCATTCAGTTGAGCTTTGCACTAATCCTTGCATTTAAACTTTGAGCACACAACCATGTTGAACCTTGCTTGACAACTCCAACCACTAACTATCTTTCTCTTACTCTTAATACCACAAAGAGCTCTAAGTTGACCATCCGTCTCCAGTAGCCCATATTCAAGTGGAATTAGAAAGCTAAGGGATATGAATTTTACCCACTTAAATGTTGTGAAGGATGATGGCAACTTAGGGGGAGGTATTTCTAACAAATTTGCAAGCTCCACTCCCTTGTGCTCTTCTCTGACAAGTTCCACCTCTTTGCAAGCTTCTTCAATTTCAACATCTTCCTCTTGGTAGCTTTCTTTCAATTCAATCTCTTCTTCATTGCTCACCAAGGGCATGGGAGGTTGTGCCTCTTTTTCTTGAATCTCCATCTCTTGATCAACCTCTTCCAAGTCTTTAGCCATGACATGCCTTGGAGGTTGTACACCCTCTTCAACATCAAATGCAACCGTCTTGGAAGGAGGCTTTATGTCTTGACTTTCCCATGGAGGTTCAGCATCTCCCAGGTCTTCAACCACTTCTTCCTCTGCAACTATTATGGCTTTGTCTAGTAGTTTTAATATAAAATCGTACTCATCCTTGATGACTTTCCTTCCATGACAACTCCTTTCAACTATTCTTTCATCTTCAAGGGTCTTTCCTATCTCCACATTTTGGGTCTCCTCTTGCTCTAAGACAAAATCAGACTCCTCCTTGATGTCTTCCTTCACTAATTCTTCAACCACTCCTTCGACTTCAAGGGTCTTTACTACCTTCACCTTTAGGGCCACCTCTAGCTCCTTATGAAGTATGGATTCGCGAAGATGATCCCTTCTCTCTTGTTCCATGTCAATAGCATCATTGGGATCATGTTGCTCTTGGATTGATGGATGTGGGTGCTCTTCCTTGGATGGTGGTGATGGGATGGAGAGATCATTCTGTGGTTGAAAATGAAGTGCACTAGAGCTTGAGGGTTGATTGTTGAAGGTATTTGGTGGTCCGATTTGGGCGATGAGAGCTTGTATAGTAGAGTTTAGATCGGTAAGTGCTTTCTCCATGGAGGTTTGGGGTGGATAGGAGGGTTCATTTGTTGGGAGAAAGGATTCATGGTAGGAAGGTGGTTCATCTTGATAATGATAAGGAGATGGTGTATATTGAGGTGGTAGTTCTGTGTATGGTTCATTTGGCTCATCGGGTGGTTGGTATGGTGGATAAGGGTTAGAGTCATATGGAGGTGAATGGTAGAAAGGGGCTTGTGAGTGTGGTGGTTCAAAGCTATGTTGAGGAGGTGAGTCATAGGTATATGATGGGGTCCACCATATCTATCGTCTTGGTATGCACCTCGGAATGGCTCTTGACTATAGCAGTTTGGTGGGTGTTGGTTGTTGTGAAAGGGTCCACCATAACAATTGTTTTGGCATACATTGTAGGATGGTCTTTGTCTGTGGTATTGTGGAAGGTTTTGCTGCCGGAAGGATTGATCAGATCCTCATGGCTCCTTCCATCTCTGATTGTTTTGACCTTGATGCATGTTCCTGTTATAATTTTCATTCCTTGCAACAACATTGGAACCAAACTCAAAGCGATGGGGTGAGAACTCATAATAGCAAATAAAAATTAAAAACAAAAATTAAAACAAATTTAAATTAAAAGGTTATTGAAATTTAAATTTTGAATTTGAAAATTAAATTTTGAAATTTGAATTTTGAAATAAGATAAGATAAGATTTTGAAAAAGATATGATTTTTGAAAAAGATTTGAATTTTAAAATTTAAAACTAAGATAAGATAAGATAAAAATTTTAAAATAGAAATCTGAAATTTTTTCTATGCAAATTTCGAAAATTCAATTAAAATAAAGAGAAAAGATAATTTTGAATTAAATGAGGAAAGAGAAAAACAATAAAATGACACCAAACTTAAAATTTTTAGATCAAAACGAAGAAAACAACTAAGAACAACTTGAAGGTCAAGATGAACACGAAGAACAACTTGAAGATCAAGATGAACACCAAGAACAAATTTTTGAAAAAATTTTTAATAACTAAAATAAAAACCAATAACCTCTTAATTTACGAAAAAGAAAAAATAAAAACAAAAATAAAAACAAATAAACAAGCAAAAAGCAAATATTTACAATAACCAATAATAAGGCACACGTTTGCAATTCCCCGGCAATGGCGCCATTTTAAAGAGCGGAAGTTTGACGGTTTAGAATTCATAATAAATTCTCGTTGCAAGTATAGTTTCTAAACCGAACAATCATCCTTTCTTACAAACATTTTGGTTGTCACAAGTAACAAACCCCTAAATAAATTGATAACCGAAGTATTTAAACCTCGGGTTGTCTTCTCAAGGAATTGCAGGGAGGTGTTCTTTCTATTGGTTATGAGTTTTGTAAATTGCGGGTTTTAAAAGTAAGGAACAAGTAATTAAAATGACAAGTAAAATAAATAAATAACTATAAAATAAACTCTTGGCAAGGTATGAAAATTCAGAAGTCCTATCCTAGTTATTCTTATGAGAATTGAAGTTAATCCTACTTAGTTAACCTTTACTAAAGCAAGGGAAAGTCAAGTGAACTAATTAGTTAGATCCCCAAGTCCTAGCCAACTCATATGGAAAGACTAGAGTTAGTGGGATTCCAGTCAATTAGCAAACATAACAATCAATCACGATAAGTTTGATAACTCAAGAGCCTCCAGTTAATCAATTAAAGCCAAGAATATAAAAAAAAGCTAAATAAGAATTATAAATCTGAAATACCTCAAATTATTAATTAAGAAAATCCTAACATGAAGGGTTCATAAGCCAATTGGGCAACATAAGTCAAATACAAATAAAAGCATTAGAGTATATAGAAGTAAAAGGGAAACATAAATTAAAGGAATATTGAACCTGAGAAGGAGTTGAAATAATAAGTTGAAATAATAAAGTTGAAACCCTAATTCTTTTAAGAGGAATCCTAATCCTAAATCCTAAGAGAGAGGATAGAACCTCTCTCTCTAAAAACTACATCTAAAACTAAAAATTATGTATTATGAAGGCATGATTATGAATGGATGCATTCTCCCACTTTATAGCCTCTAATCTGAGTTTTCTGGACCGAAACCTGGGTCAAAAATAGCCCAGAAATCGCTGGAGAAGAAATCTGCCACGCTGATTTTCGTCACTGCGACGTGTCCGCGTGGAGCACGCGTTCGCGTCGCCTAGCGTCAGGGCAACTATAGCATATTATATATCAAATCGAAGCGCCGGACGTTAGCTTTCCAACACAACTGAAACCGCATCGTTTGGACCTCTATAGCTCAAGTTATGATTATTTTAGTGCGAAGAGGTCAGGTTGGACAGCTTTGTAGTTCCTTCAACTTCTTGTATTCCTTCCACTTTTGCATGCTTCCTTTCTATCCTCCAAGCCATTCCTGCCCTGTAATCTCTGAAAACACTTAACACACATATCAAAGCATCGAATGGTATAAATGAAGAATTAATATTAATGAAATTAAGGTCAAAGGAGCATGTTTTCAATCATAGCACAAAATCAGGAAGGAAAATATAAAACATGCGAATTGTATGAATAAGTGTGTAAAGAATTGATAAAAACCACTCAATTGAGCACAAGATAAACCATAAAATAGTGGTTTATCAGTCCGTCTCAAGCTTCGATGACTTAGCCAAGAAGTTTCTAGCCAGATTCTCCATCCAAAAAGATAAGGCTAAGCACGCCCCAAGTTTATTGGGAATCAGGCAAGGAGATCGGGAAAGTCTTCGCAACTACATGGAAAGATTCAACAAAACATGCCTAGACATACAAAGCCTGCCAACAGAGGCCGCTATTATGGGCCTCATCAAGGGCTTACAAGAGGGACCTTTTAGCCAATCTATATCGAAAAAACACCCCACATCTCTGAATAAAGTGCAAGAACGGGCAGAGAAGTACATCAACATGGAGGAGAACTCTTGACTAGGAGATATGTCAAAATTCGGATTCACCTACTCCTCTCGAGATAAGGATAAAGAGTCCAAAAAGAAAGAAGATCGACATGGAGAAAAAATCAAAAAATACCACAATTACACCCCTCTTCGGGTGTCCCTTGTAGATATCTACAGAGAAGTCTGCCATACTGAAAAAATACCCCCAGCTCGACCAATCAAAGGCAAAAAAGGAGGATAAAATTGGTTTGAATATTGCGAATACCACAGAATCCGCGGGCACTCCACCAACGAATGTTTTGACTTAAAGAATGTCATAGAAAAACTAGTAAGAGAAGGAAAATTAGATCAGTACCTGGCCACTCGAGACGATGAGCAAAGAAAAAGAAGAAGGGATGAAGATGTCGGACGAACCGAGCGATCACCTCGTACACCAGAAAGACACGTCCACATGATACACGGCGGATTTGCAGGAAGAGGAATCTCCAAATCATCTCGCAAAAGATACCTTAAAGAAGTATATCATGTTGAGGGAAAGGAGGAAGCACCTGACATTCCCGCAATTACTTTCACCAAAAAAGACGCATCTGGTATCATCTCAGGACACGACGATCCCATGGTCATCACTATTATACTGGCAAACGCAAATCTCCACCGCACACTGATAGACCAAGGGAGCTCCATCGATATCTTATTCAAAGCTGCCTTCGACAAGCTTGGCTTGGAAGAAAAAGAACTCAGAGCATATCCGAACAGCCTGTTCGGACTGGGAGACACCCCAGTTCAACCACTTGGATACGTCTCACTACACACAACCTTCGGAAAAGGAAGCCAGGCAAGAACACTTAAGATAGACTACATCGTGGTCGACATGAGTTCGGCCTACAACGCTTTAATAGGTCGGACAATATTAAATCAGCTCGACGCAATAGTCTAGACTCCACATCTATGCATGAAATTCCCAATTGCAGAAGGGATAGCTACAATAAAAGCAGACCAGAAGATGGCGTGCCGCTGCTACAACGAAAGTCTAAACCTCAGAGGCAGAGGAGAAGAGTTCCACACAATCAAACTCGGAAGAGTTCAGAGGTGAGAAGAACTCCGCCCACAGCCCGAAGGTGATATAGAGAAAGTCCAGATCAGAGACATCCCGGACAAAACAACTAATATTGGTACAATCCTAAAGGGAGACATGAAAGAATCACTCGTACAGTTCTTACGAGATAACATCGACCTCTTTGCGTGGAAGGCAGTAGACATGCCAGGCATAGACCCCAAATTAATGTGCCAAAAGCTGGCGGTCTACCCAGGATCTCGGCCAGTACAACAGAGACGAAGAAAGCTCAGACCAGAACGATCTCAAGCTGTGGAAGAGCAGGTACAAGCTCTACTGGAGGCAGGATTCATAAGAGAAGTCAAGTACCCACTATGGCTAGCTAACGTCGTCTTGGTGAAAAAATCAAATGGGAAGTGGCGAATGTGCACCGACTACACGGATCTCAACAAAGCTTGCCCAAAAGATCCTTACCCACTCCCAAGTATCGACGCCCTAGTGGATGCCTCCTCTGGATACAAGTACCTCTCGTTTATGGATGCATATTCGGGATACAATCAAATCCCGATGTACCTTTCCGACCAAGAGAAAACTTCATTCTTAACCCCAAGAGCAAACTACTGCTACATCGTCATGCCTTTTAGACTTAAAAATGCAGGGGCTACTTACCAGAGATTAATGAATAAAGTCTTCACGGATCACATCGGAAAAATCATGGAAGTTTATGTGGACGACATGTTAATAAAGACACAAAGTGAAGAGACGTTGCTATCTGACCTCGCCCAAGTATTTGACACCATAAGAAGGCATGGCATGCGACTTAATCCTGCAAAATGCACCTTCGCAGTAGAAGCTGGCAAATTCCTGGGTTTTCTGCTCACACAAAGAGGAATCGAGGCAAATCCGGATAAATACCGGGCTATATTCGACATGAAGAGCCCGACTTGTGCCAAAGAGGTACAACAACTCAACGGAAGATTAGCAGCCTTGTCCAGATTTCTAGCTGGATCGGCAATAAGATCTCCCCCTTTTCTACGCCACTCTAAGGAAGGGAAAGAAGTTTGAATGGACCACCGAGTGCGAGCAAACCTTCCAAGATTTCAAAAGATTCCTGGGACAACCACCTATCTTAACTCGGCCACGGAAGGGAGAACCACTCATACTATACCTCACGGTAGGAAGTCGGGTAGTAGCCTCAACATTAGTTCGAGAAGACGACAGTGGGCAACAACCCGTTTACTTCATCAGCAAAGCATTACAAGGATCTGAGCTGAACTACCAAAAAATAGAAAAATTCGCCTATGCTCTCATCTTAACATCTCGACGACTTTGCCCATATTTCCAAGCCTACAGCATCAGGGTTCGAACCAATCAGCCAATAAAAGGCATTCTGCAGAAAACAGATTTAGCAGGAAGAATCTTACAATGGGCATTCGAGTTATCGGAATTCGACCTTCAATACGAAGCTCGGACAGCCATCAAATCCCAATATTTGGCCGACTTCGTTGCAGAATTTACAGACACCCCAGAAGTCCCTACAAAATGGAATCTCTATGTAGATGGCTCCTCAAACAAAAACGGAAGCGGCGCGGGCGTGATAATTGAAAGCGATCAAGGAACCCAAATTGAACTTTCCCTCAAATTCGGGTTTCCCGCTTCAAACAACCAAGCTGAGTATGAGGCACTACTAGCTAGTTTGAAGCTGGCTAAAGAGGTCGGAGCTAAAAAACTCATCATCTACAGTGACTCACAGGTGTTCACTTCACAAATAGCCAGGAGCTCCCAAGCCAAGGACCCCACTATGAAAAAATACTTGGATAAAACCAAGGGACAGCTCGAACAACTCGAGGAATATGAGATCCGCCACATACCCCACGAACAGAACGCCCGAGCTGATGCACTCTCAAAGCTAGCCAGCACCAAACCAGGAGGCAACAATAGAAGTCTCATCCAGGAAATACTGCAGAATCCGTCAATCTCGGAAGAGGAAAAAGTCCTAACCATAACAGGTCTGGATCAAGGATGGATGACTCCCATAATTAACTACCTCAAAACAGAAACACTTCCTACAAATGAAAAGGAGGCAAAGAGGTTAAAACGGGAGGTACAATACTACATTATCATAAACAATACCCTATACAAAAGAGGAATCTCAATACCATTGCTAAAATATGTACCGACTCCCAACACAAAGGAAGTCCTAGAAGAAGTACACAGTGGCATCTGTGGCAATCATCTCAGAGCACAAGCACTTACCAAAAAAGTACTCCGGGCAAGATTTTACTGGCCAACTCTACAAAAGAAAGCCACAGAGTTCGTAAGGACATGCCCACCATGTCAGAAACATGCCAACTTTCACATTGCCCCGCCAGAGGAACTCATCAGCGTGACCTCACCTTGGCCATTCGCAAAATGGGGACTCGACCTTCTCGGACTCTTCTCTCAGGGATCGGGACAAGTTAAATTCCTCATAGTAGGGGTAGACTATTTCACAAAGTGGATCAAGGCAGAACCTCTAGCTAATGCCACTGCTCAAAGAAGTCGTAAATTCCTATATAGGAACATTGTCACAAGGTTCGGGGTTCCATACTCCATCACCACAGACAATGGCACCCAATTCACAGACACAGGCTTCAGAAAGTTAGTGGCCGACTTGAACATAAAACACTAGTTCACTTCTGTAGAACATCCCCAAGCCAATGGACAAGCCGAAGCCGCCAACAAAGTCATATTGGCTGGGCTAAAACGGAGATTACAGGACGCAAAGGGAGCCTGGGCTGAAGAGCTCCCACAAGTCCTATGGGCATATCGAACAATGCCACATTCCACCACAAAGGAATCACCCTTCCGATTAGCGTACAGAATGGAGGCAATGATCCTAGTAGGGATTGAAGAAGGATCGCCTAGAGTGATCTACTATAATGAAGAAGCCAACTCCCAACTTCAAAGGGAAGAACTCGACCTACTTTCTGAAATCCAAGAAAGAGCTCGGATCAGGGAAGAAGCATTAAAACGTCGAATGGCTTCGAGATACAATCAAAAGGTAGTGCAGCGAGGTTTTGCTGAGAACGACCTCATCCTAATCCGAAATGATATCGGAACAACTCGACCTGGAGAAGGAAAGCTAGCAGCAAACTAGAAAGGACCTTACCAAGTCGTAGAAGTACTTGGAAAGGGCTACTACAGACTGTCCGAACTCGATGGGCGAGAGCTTCCTAGGTCATGGCACGCCTACAACCTAAGAAGGTACTATAGTTAGGGATGATAAAGGATCTTACGAGAAGGCGCACTCTTTTTCCTGAAAAGGTTTTTTAATGAGGCGCCAAGCCAAGACCTATAAATTTCCCGACTTAGAGGGATAAAATCCCCGCATGTATATATTTGCATTTTCTTTTGAATAAAATCTGTTTAGATCTTCTACAAATTCTCAAGCCGCATTAATCTGAAACATTCATCGTCCGATTATAAAGCTACAGATCGGCAGAAAGTGAATATCAAATTCACTGCACGATCACGATAAAGACCAACAGAGATGAAAACCAAATTCATTAAAAGGTCGACCAAGCGAGGATTAAACCCAATTTCTACGAAATTGGCAAAGATGAAAACAGAATAATGCAAGAAGTTATCGAAAGTGATCCATAGAAAGGACCTGACGATATCTTAATAAAATGGATTGCTAAAAAATAACTTAAAGATTGGCCGACGTAAAGAAGTCGGACCAGTCGCAATAACCAAAGTTATAAGTAAATCCCTGGAAAGAGGTCTGGCCAGCCCTATAAAAGAGGATTACTATAACTTAGAAGAGACCATCATGAAGAAGTCGACCTCCCACAAACAAGTTATAAAAAGTAATCCCTGAAAGAGACCTGACAAAGGTCCAAGAAAGAGGATTACTAGAAATAACTTAGAAGAGACCGACATGAAGAAGTCGGCCTCCCACAAACAAGTTATAAAAAGTAATCCCTAAAAGAGACCTGACAAAGGTCCAAGAAAGAGGATTACTAGAAATAACTTAGAAGAGACCAACATGAAGAAGTCGGCCTCCCACAAACAAGTTATAAAAAGTAATCCCTGAAAGAGACCTGACAAAGGTCCAAGAAAGAGGATTATTAGAAATAACTTAGAAGAGACCGACATGATGAAGTCGGCCCAAAACATAAAGTTATAAGAGTAATCCCTGAAAGAGACCTAAATGAGGTCCAAGAAAGAGGATTACAAAAATAACTTAGAAGGGCCCGACATGATGAAGTCGGCCCAAAACATAAAGTTATAAGAGTAATCCCTAAAAGAGACCTGACAAAAGTCCAAGAAAGAGGATTACTAGAAATAACTAAACAAAGTCGGCCTCCCAAAAATCCTAACGTTAATAAAAGTAATTCCTATCAGAGACCTCACAAAGGTCCAAACAAAACGGATTACTAGAAATAACTTCAGGCCAAAAACGAGGAAGCCGACATACCAATTGGATCCAAACATCCACAACCTCAAAGGAAGACACAAGTATGAAACACAAAGGCAATCCAAAAAGGTCGAGTAACAAGGCTCCAACACTACCAAAAAACCCAAAAAAGGGTACCAAGACAGATGAAAAATAGACATGATATGAAAAACATAAAGTTATAATAATAACAAGCTCAAGAGGCTACCAAAACCAGCCCCAGAAGCTTGGAAACCATTTTGTTTTTCAAAATTAAGTGCTAAACAAGCAACTAAGAAAGGTTTCATTTAAGATCCGAAGGCTTCTCGGTAGCATCAGCACGGGGTAAAGGAGGGCGAGTCTGAAGAGGCATTGCATCCATTGTCCCGTCATCCCTGTTTAAGATCTGACAGTCAGATTCCAATTCAGGATGACCAACCTCAGATGAAAGAGCTGAAGAAGTCGGCACAACAGAAGTCTTGACAGCAGGCACAGGAGGGGGCTCAACATCATCGCCGCCAGGACAATCTTTCCATCCTTTACAACATTGTCCAGGCTGAAGAAAGTAAGGTCAAGCTCGGGAGCAAGAACTCGAACCTGCTCCTTCAGGTTCTCATAAGCAGCATTTACGCTGCCTACAAGGTGACCCTGGAGCTCGGCATAATCAGCCCGGACAGACTCTAACTCCTCCCTGAGATCCATCACCTCTCTGTAGGTAGTGACATAGCTATCCTTGTGCCTCAATGTCGTGTCGTCAGCCAACCTCACAGAAGCCGCCAAGGCAATAGAAGTAGCAACAAGAAGCTTGCGGAGGATTAAGATTAAAAGGCTCAGTTGTCTTTTGTTTTTGTTTGGAGGAGCGCCAGAAGTAGCAACAAAAGCCTGAGGAGGATCAACCAAATGAACCCGAGGAGTAGGGATTACCTTCCTCGGTGAGCTCGGTACGGCCGGCTTCGACTGAACCTGAGACGACCCCTCCCCGGCCGCCTTGGCCGAAACGTTCTGAGCTACAGTAGCCTTCCTTGCCCTTTTAAAGGCCTTCATGGATTCATTATTTTTAATCATCTCTGCAAACAAACATCACAGCGTAAAACCAAGTTATCAATCAGAAAAGATCTTATAAGAGATAAACTCGACAAAATAAGCAAAAACAAAAAAGAAATCGACCACTACCCAGCTCATCTCGGAGGAGAGAGGGATTTCCAAGGAATTTCTTTGTATCAAGATAGGGAGGGTGCCCCCAATTTTCTTCCAGCACAAACACAAAGGCTTGTTCAGTCTCATCCAACATCTCCCATGTGTATTTAGACACCATTACATTCTTTTGCCATTCCAAAGGAAAGGTAGGCTCATCATTCTCATCCAGAAAAAAGGCCGAGCTCCTTCAACAGCTCGGACCCTGAAAAAGTAATTTTTAAAGTCACAAAAAGATTCATCAAACATGGAAAAAACCTTCTTCCCTTGGGAAGCTCGGAAAGAAACCCAGGCGGCCTTTTTCTTAACCACCCCGGGCTTTGTCAAAACAAAAAGATAAAAGAAATGGAATTGTGAAGCGGGGATATCCAGTTCATGACACAGCAATTGGAAAATATTTATAAAACCCCAGGTGTTGGGGTGAAGTTGGGATGGAGCCACATTACAAGACCACAAGAGGTTGGTTTCAAAAGGAGTAAAAGGAAGAGTAACATTCATCTGACTAAAAAAGAAGTCGTACACATAGAAAAAGGGGCGTTCTCCAACAATTTGGGTAGAAAAACAAACCCTTTCCTCAGAATTAGGAGACACAAGCTCATAGTTCTTTTTATTACTACCATTACTACAAATCCTATGAAACTGCCTAAGCTGCTGACAAAACTCGGAGTCAACCAATGAAACACACAGAAGAACCATAGAATCCACCCAATCAGCCATGCCCTCAGGGACTTGGGAAGAGGTCTCAACAACATTTTTGCGAGAAGACATGAGGTCAACTAGTCCTACAGCAAAAGAGAAAAAACAAATTACTAACCAAAACATCTCAGAAAAAAGCCAAAATTAACTCATAGCAGAGCATGACTTAAAGCAAACAAACAAGAAAAAGGAAAACCCCAGGATCCACACTAAAGATCCAGGGGCATCCTTTGGAGGCAGTTATGGAACAAGGACTCAAGAAAACCTACAAGCCTACACCTCTACACGTCCTAACAAGAAGATAATAACCCTTTTTTCAAACAAAAAAGGACAAAAAACAGCATGTATCAAGGAGAAGAAGTCATCAAAGACGACACCTTTTTCAGAAAAATAAATCCCCCCCCCCAAACAAGCAACAAACAACCAGAAAAATCGTTACTTTCTACAAAGATTCACCAGCAAAATTACCAACAGGGCAAAAGTCATCAAAGGAGCAATCTTTTAGGAACAACGTAAAAAGGTTCAAGCTTTCCAACATGCATTCAGGCAAAATCAAAACTTTACCAAAAACCGAATGCAAAGCGACGAAGGAAGTAAAAAAGAGAGGCTGAAAAGTAGAACCAACCTAAAAAGGAGAAATCCTCAAAGAAGCGGAAAATGGAAGATGGAATCCGGAGTCGCCCTTTCACAGTGGGGAAAGCACTGATAATCGCCAAGCAAACGTCGCAGGGAGGAACGCAAAAACTACAAACTTCAGGCAAAAACAGAAAAAGAGAAAGAAAAGGGAAGTTACGAAGAAGAAAAACCGTTTTTCTGAGTGTGAAATTCAAAATAGAGAGGCTAAGAGAAACGGGGCAATTAAAAACCAATTAATGAGGGTATTAAACCCTCGCATATTCCCAAGGCTAAGAGCGCTAATGCAAAAGCGCGCGCTTTTAAAAGAAGCAAAGAAAACGTTCCGTATTCAAAAAAGGAGAACTCTACAAAAATGAAGTCGAAAAAATGCTCGAGTTCGGCTTCACCAGAGAAGGATCGAAGTCCTAAAACTAAGACTCGACCTCAAAAAGAAAGACCAAGCTCGAGCAGGGGCACTGTTCATACCCTGGGTCGAGCTATCCAACCCGGGATGTTTAGCGACAAGGCGACCGACCTCTTCAGGTCAGACTACCCGACCTCTTCTCAAAGAGTTCGGCCAAATTACTAGGAAAACCCAATAAAGGGCCCAAATAGAGGAACACGACCCAAATCCAAAGGCAGCCCAAGCCTATAGAGATAAGGGCGGTTCCCTTGAAGATAAGATGACCTCACTCAAAGATAAAGATAAGATAAGATAACTAACTTATCTTATCTAAAAAGGTCACTCCACACCATTATAAATACACTGGAGGACCCAGGTATAACTCATACTCTGATTCTACAAAAAAACCTGTTAATACCCTTGCTAACTTAAGCATCGGAGTCCCTTGCAGGTACCTCCCACCCTCCGGTGACGAAGGATCAGCAGTGCGGCCAGTCCCACAAGTCGGACACAATAGCTCCGGCTGCCACCCACCAGCCGGACACGTTATTTCCGACCAGTACAGAAGATCCCATCTGAGATCAACATACAGTTTCAGGTAACCCTCGGAACAGATACCATAATGTAACATCCTACCATACTTAATCTTATGCTTAAGTCATAAGACTGAGACAGTAAGGTATTACGACCTCTATATATATATATAATAGGAAAAGAGATACTTAACTAGGAACCTTGAAGAACGGGTAAAACAAAAACGCAAAATAAAAAAAACGCAACGCCCAAGAAACAAAACTACTTGAGTGCTAAGAAACCTAAAGATTATAGATATAAATAAGCAAAAGAACGAAAAGAGAGCCAAGAATACAGTGAAACTAGCTCCTGACTCAGTCTGCAAAGCCAAGGCTGGCCAAAGAATATTTACATATATATACCAGCATCCCAAAATACCCAAAATACAGAAATAAAGTCCTAACTCTCCTGTAACCTCTATGAGGAACAAAATAACAAGTTTCTTGGAGAGAAAGCTAAGTAACTAAGTACATATATATATACATAAACTGATAAACCAAAACATCCCAGAGACTACTCCACTTCAGGAATCCAGACGCCTAGCGAGGAGCCTGACGAACTGATTCCTGCTAGTAAAGAAATTCACAAATAAATCCTCGTTGAAAGTATAGTTTCTAAACCAACAAAGAATCCCTTTGTACAAAAATTTAGTTGTCACAAGTAACAAACCCCTAAAAAAATTGATAATCGAAGTATTTAAACCTCGGGTTGTCTCTTAAGAAATTGCAGGGATGTGTATTTATTATCGGTTATGGAAGAGTATCTTTTTGGGAGTTTTTGAATAATGAACAGGAAAGGAGAATTAAAGTAATAACTAATAAGGCTCTTAGCAAGGTATAAGAACTGGAAATCATATGCTAGTTACCCTTATCAATTGTGATGAGAATTGTTCATTACTCCCACTTAGTTAACCCTTACTAAATAAAGGAAAGCCAAGTGGACTAATTAATTTGATTACTCAAGTCCTAGTCAACTCCTAAGGAAAGACTAGCTTTAGAGGGATCCAAATCAACCAGCAAATTCCAATTATCAATCAACAAAGGAGTTTGATAACTCAAGTGTTACCAATTAATCAATTCAAGCTAAGAACGTAAAAAGCTAAATTAAAATCATAAATCTGAAATACCTCAAATTGCATTAAATATAAAATCAAATCTAACATTGGAAGTTTCATAAACCAAACTGGAAAAATAGGTAATTAACAAGAGAAATAGATGAATCAAAGTACTAGAATAAATAAAAGTAGAAGAGAAACTAAATCAAAAGAACATTGAATCTGGAATGGAGAAGAAGTAATCCTAAAACTAAGAGAAATCCTAAATCCTAAAGCCTAGAGAGAGGAGAGAACCTCTCTCTCTCTAGAAACTACATCTAAAACCTAAAATTGTGAATTATGAGAAGTTGTGTCAATGAATCCTTGATTCTCCCACTTTGTATCCTCTAATCTGTGTTTTTTGGGCCGAAAACTGGGTCAAAAACAGTCCAGAAATCGCTGGGGACGATTTTTGGGTCGCTGAACTTTCTGCAGGACGACGCGTGCACCACGCGCACGCTTGCGCGTCATTTATCTGTATGGCCACTATGCCGAATTATATACCATTTCGAAACCCCGGATGTTAGCTTTCCAACGCAACTGGAACTGCCTCATTTGGACCTCTGCAGCTCAAGTTATGGTCAGTTAAGTGTGAAGAGGTCAGGCTGGACAGCTTAGCAATTCCTTCAACTTCTTGTATTCCTTCCACTTTTGCATGCTTCCTTTCCATCCTCAAAGCCATTCCTACCCTATAAACCCTGAAATCACTTAACACACATATCAAGGCATCAAATGGTAATAAGATAGGATTAAAATTAGCTAAATTAAGACTAAAGAAGCATGTTTCCAATCATTGCACAAAAGTAGGAAGGAAAATGTAAAACATACGAATTCTATGAATAAGTGTGAGTTTAGTGGATAAAATCCACTCAATTAAGTACAAAATGTACCACGAAATAGTGGTGCATCAGAGCCTCTCGACCTGCATCTGAAAACAGCAACACAGTATGGAATGAGAACCGGAGGTTCTCAGCATGGTAAAAGTGCCACGCGTATAATAAATAAGGTCCTGAGAATGCCATAGGCAATCCTAGAACTCCGTTATTCAATTATCCAACTTAACTACTAAACAGAAGCCATAAACAGGGGTAGGTATTCTAAATCTGCTTAACTTAATACCTAACTTACTCAATTTCAAACCTAACATGACACCAAACCATATCACCTTTTCCTCCATCCTTCCATCATCCATAATACAACAGAAACAAGCAACCAAACAAGTTCACGTACAAGTAATGAGCAGATAGTGCAAGTAGCAAGTATAACAGGTAGCAGGTGGTATATATCAATTAGGCAAACCTAGGAAATGCATAGCAATCAAAACAAACAAATGCATATGATGAATACCTGTCCTATGGCTGATGGCTCCCATCTGTAGGTTATCCAGCCAACCCAAGTCCGAAAACCTTAGACTGTCCTCCGTCGCGCATCCCCAAGAGTCTATGCATAGAGTTCACATTCATTCATCATATAATCACTCAATGGGGGTTATCCATACCCAGGAATTTATATGTTCCCGGTCACCCTTACGACGTAGGGTCAACAGAGTATCGAGATTCAACCTGAAACACGTGGTGGCGAGCCACGGTTCTGTTACCCAGGAAAACTCGTATCTCAGATATCATTCATAAGCCATTCCATATTTATAATCAATGTATCATCATTTGTTAAGCCTTGGCATTAAACATCTTTAATATTCTTATCTTCTTCATATAAGCTATCATTTACCTCTTACTTCACCTTAAGTTATATTGTTTTTCTAACTTCTTTTATCCACTAGACCTAGAAATACTTTAAGCCTTAAAGGGGAGGAAATGGAGGTTTAGAAGTGGAAATTTTGGTTTAAAACAGTCAAAACCGGTTTTTACAACAGGCAACAGCCACGCATACGCGTAGGCCACGCGCACGCGTAGAGCATACAGCAAGTCACGCGTACGCGTGAGTCATGTGTACGCGTGAATATGCACACACGCGTACGCATGCTTCTCGCGCATGCGTCGCCAAAATTCCACGCCACGCGTACGCGTGGATGGGCGTTTTTTAAAAAATGGGCAGAATGCCCAGAAAGCTAGCTGCAACCAGTTTTAGCCATCCTGAACACAGATTAATACACCAAACTCTCAACGTCTATAACTTTCTCTACAAAGTTCCGTTTTTCACAAAATTGATATCAATCAAAGCTCATAAAACCATCTTTTATTTGCAGCAAATCACAACTCAATCCAAAATTTGAGGAGAAAATTATGGACCTTCAAAGTTCACCCAAAATCACTTTTTACCAAAACACTTCCAAACCTCATTTTCACCACATTCATAAATCTTTACCTATAAAACCTGCATATAGCTAACTTATCCAATCCCAACTCATCAACAACCACTTCTAACTACCTTTAACCAATCCAATGAAGTATAACCACAACTTTGCATTAGCATATATCATATATGAGCAACCCTTCACATATACCATTCTATTAATGCAATCATCAACCCTTCACACACATTATTCCATTAACACATTTATCAACCTTTCATATATTAATCCATCAACTCATATAACAACTTTTTATTAACAAACACCAACCATAATCCATCAATACATATACCAACATCAACATAACCCATCATAAGCAAATCCAACAACATACAATTAGTAACTTCAACACCTCGTAATTCCAATACATATTCACCAACAATTTATTCCAACAATATGACAAGACTAATCATTAAATGCAATTAACCAATTCAACTTATCCTATGGTTCCTCTAACATAAGTTTTCACAACATCGTAAATATTAAACGTGCAATACTTAAACCATACCTTTGCCGATCACTTTGTTTCACCCAAGGCAGCCTCACAACGCAAAACACAGCCCCTCCAAGCTCAAATAAAACAGCCACAAACCAAGTCTTGTTCACCACTAAGCCTCCAAGTACTCCCAATTCAATTCCAATGCATATATACCCACTTAATCTACTCCTAATTCATATACATGTTCCAAATTCAGTTTTTCCCACTATAATTGCAAGATTGAGCTAGGGTTTGGGTGTCTTTACCGTACCCATATGCTCAATAGCTCGAGCCCATTAAGCCCCGGAAGCTAACTTGAACCTAAAATACAAAATTGGACAAGATTTCACAATAGGATTTCAACTTTACTAAAGAAAGAGGAATAGAGATTCTGAATCAAAAATGAGGCTTACCAGTGAAATTAATCCGATAAAAATGTAGAGCTCGACACGCTGAACGCGTGGCCACCAACGGTGCAGCGATCGGAGCCCGGACGGAGGAGTTATGGTGGATCAAAGGTGGTGAGGGTTTGAGAGCTCCTCTCCCCTTCCCCCAAATCTGTTGGCTTCGTTGGGTATGAATGAAGAAGAAGCTGCTGCTTCCTTTTAATTATGGGTCCGGTTGGACCTACGGGCCTGGTTTGGACCCCAGTTCAACTGGTCCGACCCTTCCAATCCGATTTTGGGCCAAATTTTTGAAATTGGTATTAAAATTCTCGTTTTGACGAGCTCTATCTTATTTTGATATTAATTTTGCATTTTTAGCTTTCCTAATTAAAATTCAATTTATTAACTAATTATTTACCGATTTTAGCGGGGTATAAATGTAGATTCAAATTGCGCCTTGTACATGCAGTAACTCATTGACTAGCGACAAACTCTTAAATGAAACTCCGAT
>NC_029792.2:37924557-37936886 GCF_000816755.2 Arachis ipaensis
AAAGAGATTCAAGCACCATTTGGTTATTTAGCGAGTTCCACACAATACAAATGGTTTATCTAATGACCATCTTGTGCAATATAAAGGAGCTAAATGCAAATCCAATTTGGAGAATTCTGGTAAAGTGTTCATTGTGTTGCAATAATATGCCACAAAGCAACAAAATGCAGCAAATTCATCCTACATTTTACTAATGACAATTATAAAGATGAACCATGGCTCAAAAATAAGAATTCTTGTCATCGGAAAGTTTGAATATCACGTCTTTCACATTTATTGAACAATCTATGCTAGACCCACATTAATTTTTGCCATATTATTCGGCACTTACTAACCATCTAGACCAAGTCACTTTTGAATCTGCAATTTGGTATGGGTGTGACAGTATAATGTGCTCATCCTTGGTCCAAATTAAGGAAAACTTATGATCAGTGCGCCTTTGGAAGTATTTATGCCACTGAATCGAACATATATATAAATCGTTTAGAATCACTTGTTGCCAAGCATCTCCTCAATTTGACCATTTTGGTTGTACAGATCCACAATTTTCTTTGCATATCCAGGCATATGCCTGTCAGCTCTGCATGCATTTATATTTTGAGAATATGAAGAACTGCACTTCAAATGAAAGTTAGAATTATCGACAATTCTCGTTCTTACCTTTCTTTTCCCCACATACGATTTACATGCAGATAGTTGCGGATGGTATGGTAATCAAGTGAATAGCGTGCAAATTCCAGACCCTTTGGACCAATCTTAACACAAGCCAGAGCCAAAATGTCAGCATCTCTCGTGTTCATAAACAGTTTATATAAATGGATAAATTGCTAGGAATTTTACCAAGTTTAGTATAAAAGCGAGCAAGTTTCCAATGAATTTGGGAGCCGGCTGAGAAGGACCTCTTCCTACTCAAATCAAGAATTTCAAATATAAAGGCAATCAAGATTGAAATCTCATAAGCTTCGATGCTAGGGCAAAAGAAATAAGAGATACTATGCATGCAACCATTAGATTCAGAATAATAAACATGTCACGAATGTCAAGGGCCAAAATGAAGACGAAATGCGAGTTATGCATACCTAACTTAGCATTATCGTCAGCCGTAACAGTCTCCATAACAAATGGTCTACGATCTCCCTGGTTCAGAAAGCAAAGTCATATTCCTCCTTGTCAGATAGTGAAGTTAATATTTTTAAATGGAATGCAGCTGATAATTTACAGCACTAGTTGTTGGATGAATCTCTAATAAGTTCTCTACAAGCCGCAGCATTTCTCTACCACGTTCATTCCTGTCATTTTTGAAGAGCAAACTGCAGATTAGAATTGGCCTTCTTACAAAACACCCTTGGATGAACACTGCAATCCATAATCTCAACACAATACATACTTGTGATAATAACTATTAGAACTAGATTTAAATCCGCACATTGCGCAAAACTAAAATTAATTAATTTTTATATGTAAGAAACCATTTAATAAAGAAGTTTTAAAAATTAATATTAAATCTAAATAAAATTGTAAAAGAGTTCATCACTATTAAGAAATTAATATTAA
Source organism: Arachis ipaensis (assembly GCF_000816755.2). Taxonomy (NCBI): domain Eukaryota; kingdom Viridiplantae; phylum Streptophyta; class Magnoliopsida; order Fabales; family Fabaceae; genus Arachis; species Arachis ipaensis. Next base: position 37,926,112 of record NC_029792.2, read on the forward strand.
CTATTCTAGTCTTTAAAAGAGTTCATCACTTAATACGTATATTTAAGAAACTTAAATATTATAGTGCAAGAATGAAACTATTAGATATAATGTAAAGATGAACATAATGTTTCAATAATTGAAAATAACATCTATCAATCATGACATCATGCTTTTGCAACATTATTATTATAACTAAATAATATTAAAAATGTAAATTATTGAAAAAAAGGTAATATATAATTGATAAAGACAATATATAATTGATAAATACAATTAGATCAAAAACAGCAAAAGAAAACTTAAAAATATTGTAAGAATTTCATACATTATAGTATTTTAGGAGTTCATCATCCACCATATAGTGAGCAAATAAAAAACCATGATCATCAACCAAATTTTTCAAATAATTGTGCAAAACATTAGCAATAATAGAGGATAAAGAGTGAGAGGTATATGAGAGGAGATAAAAAAGGTGTGAAATAAATGTTATGGTAAACATGAATATAAGTGAGAATAAAAAGAGAAAATAAATTAGGTTTTATTAACCAATTTATATCTATTCAAGAAAAATAACATTACTATTAAAGGTATAAAATAACCTAGAAAAAAAGAGTAAAAAGAGATTAAAAGGCTATAAAATGACAATTTCACTAAAAAGTTTGTGGCAATATTAGAAATTATCTAATATGTCAAGTGTTCATTGTATCATTATTTGGTTTTTCTTTTTATACTAGATAGATAGATAGATAGATTTTCATAAAATAAAATTGGATAAAGTATAATTTTTTGTCCCTGAAGTTTGGTAAAAGTTTCAAAAATACCCTTAAGTTTAATTTTGTTTCAATTTTGTCCCAGAAATTTTTAATTTGCATCAAATATATCCCTAGCAACTAATTTTTCAAAAAATTTAGAACCAATTCAACAACAATTACATACAACAACCTTCAACACAAGCAAATCAAACATAATTATCATGTATTATTGTTAGATTCGTCTTAAATTTTTTAAAAATTTAACTGTTGGGAGTATATTTGATGCAAATAAAAAAACTTTTGGGACAAATAAAAGCTATAGATGACATGGCAATTTTACATGAAACATAGAAGTTTATATATCATTCATTCACTATAACACTACTTTGGACTCCCCTTTAATATATTATAATAGATATGTGAATAAATCAATTAGGATAATATAGGATCAGTTCAAATCTCATAGGATTCATTACAATACGATAAAAAAATTTTCCATATTCATAATTTTGCACAGATTCCACTATGTAGCTAAGACACACAGAATCTATACCTTTCCTTCCACTTTAAACAATATCTAAGGAGCATTTACCGAACAAAGTCAAAGTGCAAAGGAAAGGACTTTAACTTTTTATTGGAGTTACCTGACTGTAACATATTGTGGATGTTGTGTCATGCTAATTCCAGAATACTTTGGGACACCCATATATCCAACTACTAAATCCTGAAAATTATTTTATTCAATGTGAAACTAGATCAGGAAAAATAAAGATAATTTCTTAACATGAAAATTTCACATCCAATCTATCCACTAAAGAAGATGGTTCAATTATAGACAGAATAATAGAGCAAATTGAAGGTGAAATCTCCAAAATATATTGTCAAACAGTGTCAAGCAAAATAACACGGTTATTATAATCAAGTTATTTAAACTATATATATATTAAAAAAATTATACATAGACATTCAAACATAGAGTGAACTAATGCAACAAGTGATCTTGTTATCTATCGCAAAGTATAATTAAATGTAAATAATAGATACCATATACTACTGCTCTCTCCCTCTCCCTCTCCCTCTCCCTCTCCCTCTCATCATAGATCAAATTTTAATAATAAAGGGGTTGGTAACCACAAAAATATTCGGTGCTTACAGAATTTCCTAGTATCAAGAGAAGTGATGAATTTTGAACACTTGATCTTAATTCCAGATTTGACATAGTATAGCCAACAGGAAAGTTAGAACTCGTTCAGCATCATAAGTGGAGTTAATACTCAAAATGATCTCCGAAATTTGATCACAGACTCAATTTGATCCCCCAATTTTTAATTGACCCAATTTATACCCTGAAATTTTAAGGCGTGGTTCAGATTGATCCTTCCATCCAACTCCGTCACCGGAGTGATGACATGACACACAAGCTTCACCATATGCCTCTCCTTCTTCCTCTTATCATCGCCATCACCACCTCTCCTCTAACAATACCCTCTCTTCCTCAACAAACAACAACATTCACAACCCACCAACACCCACACATTTCTCCCGCCACTTATGAAGGGCCTTTCTATTATCTGATCCTTCACTTTCTCACCATCACCATCACCATCTTCCCTCTACCAACGTTCTCCCTCCCCAACAAACAACATTAATAATCACTAACATTAACAAATTGAAGAGAAATAGAAAAAGAAAAAGAAACAAAACACTATACATTAGATCCCTCTTAATAGGAACACAAAGATGGTTGCAATGGGTGAAGGTGCTTCGAATTTGGGGCAATGGGTAGTGCGACCTTGTGATCAATGGTAACATTGGGAATGCATTGCTCAACATGTATGCTAAGTGTGGTTACATGAAAATGGGATTCAAGGTTTTCAACATGATTGTGCATAAGGATGTTATTTCTTGGGGTGTCGTTATTTGTGGCATGGCGATGAATGGTTACGGTAAGCAAGCATTGCAGCTCTTTTCACAAATGGTGGTTCATGGTGTTGGCCCTAAGGATGTCACATTCATTGGTTTGCTGTCTGCTTGCAGTCATGAAGGAATGGTGAGTGTAGGTGTTATGCTCTTCAAAGCTATGGTGGTGGAAATGTGTGGGTATTGATGAGTTATGAATGTTGTTTGTTGCAGGGAGAGAGAGTGTTGGTAGAGGGGAGGTGGTGATGACGATGGTAAGAGGAAGAAGGAGAGGCATGTGGTGAGGTTTGGGTGCCACATCATCACTCCGGTGACGGAGTTGAACGAAAGGGTCAATTTGAGCCACGCTTTAAAATTTCAAGGTATAAATTGGGTCAATTGAAAATTAGAGGATCAAATTGAGCCGGTGGTCAAGATTCGGGGGTCATTTTGAGTATTAACTCTCATAAGTGATTAAATTACTAATGTGAAAGAACATAACGGAGCAGTTAGTATAGTGCAGACAAATTCACGTGTACTTTAGGAAGCAACAAGCCACTTACACAACCTTCAAAGGTAAAATGAGGTAAAAAAATATGCATTCTAAAAAGATAAGAATAGACAAGGACTTACAGCTAAAGCATTTGTATAGTCAAAACAACTGCAGGAAAAAAAAAACGAAGAAAGCATGAAACAACATAAAACGAAATATAAGAAACTGTGAATTCTAAATTGTATATGAATTTGATATGTCACATTATACAAAGTAAAAGAACAGATAACCTGTAGCAAGATGGGGCAATAACATCAACCAAGTCATTTGCTGGTAGACAGAAATACGGAACCTGTTAAGTTAAAACAGGGAAACAGAATGAAGCCAATTGCTTGTAAAATCATGACCAAATAAATACGAGGAATGGTTGTTTACCTCTTCAATGTGACCATCCAGATGCTTCAAGTGGACCTGCAAAAAGTTTGACAGTGTGTCAGAATTTGACCAAGGAACAGGATATAGGATCTGCAAATAAAATGAAGAAATCATCTGTGGGTAGGAATCTTAATATTGCACCATGACTCAGGGTAGGAATCTTAATATTGTGCACAAGACTCACATACTCACAAATGCAATGAAAGCATATCACAAAAATTCAAAGTTGAGATTGTAACTTGAATCAATGTTTAATAGAAAAGAGAGAATTTAGAGAGTTCAGAAAGAAGAGATAATGAACTAAACAGTGTAACCTGTATTATTACTAAGCTTAGCACCAGATTTGTGCCTATATACAATGAGAAGACACTTATGGTATAAGCTAGTACAAAAGGCATGATAACTCTTACATGCTTAAGTTAGTTATGACAGCTGTAACTAACTACAGCTGTGCCATCATAGCTGGCTCTGCTACTCTAACTACCTGCTGACTCTCTAGATTACACCAGCTTACTTTATTAATGTTCACACATTTGATTGACAAAACTAAAACTAGGCGATACCTTGACCTCCTATGTAAAGAAATCGAACATGCGTATCACTTTTGATATTTCCAAGTACCATTGGCAGCATTGCCTCGCGCGTAAACTTCCAGACCCACAAAACCTAGTTTGTTAGGTTACATGGATCAAATAATGTCTGTCTTATCATGAACCATGTCTATAAACAAGCCATTTATATCCTTCTTTTCATAATATTTTATCAATAGTGTCATAACTCATAACTAGTAGCATAAGGCACTGCTGTTGTTTTGTTGTTGTCATAACCCATAACTAAAGTGAGGTACCGGTAACCAGAGTAATATGCATGTACAAAATAGTTTACATCATTCCCAATTATAATTCTAAAGAAACCCATTTGGTGCTATAATTTTAAACTATGCATTTACATTTTACAGGAGAAAATTTTTATTTATTTATTTTTTGATAACAAAAGAAAGAATTCCATTAAACAATACAATGAAGTCAATGAAAAGATATCCTCCCAAGCCAAAAGAAATATACAAAACACCACAAAATTCAATGAACAGTATCTTTCCAATCTCTCATCATGTCTGAAAGGGAAAGTCCTATGAAAAAAAAATATGCTTTACGTCATATATAGATGCTAAATGTCTAATTCTATTCCAGACATCAATTTTTCCTGAAACTATATCACTAAAAGATCATACATTGTGCGCTAACAAAATACTCCAAATAGCAGCATATATTGCACAATGCCGCAAAGATTTTGCCTCCTTCTTTCCCCAAAGCCTGTAAACCTCATTAAAGAAACCGATCTAGTGATGCTGGGCATACCAAAGACCCAATAAATACCGGACAGAATTCCACAAAGAATCAGCCATAGGGCAGCGTAAGAACAAATGTGAGACCAGTTCTGAATCTCCCCAACACGTAACACACATTTGGAGAAATGACCTTATGTGGTCTTCTCATTTGTAAATTGTCATTGGTATTAATTCTATTAAGAGAAGGTGCTATAATGGAGGATTGGCTAGAGACTGAAAATAAGATTTACAGGTATATAGACCCATTGAATCAAGAAACCACAATCTTTTATCAACATTTTACAAGATAATAAAAACACTAAGAAACTTGTAAATGTAATAAACTAAATTATAGAGAGTTTTATAGCAGAAAACCTTGTAATCTTGCATGAACTCATAATGGAGAACGGTTTCAGGTGTTTCACTTGCAGCCTTTAGAAACTTATCTAGTCCTCCTCTAGTTCCGTTATCCACTATTGAATATGAATTTCTGTATCAGTCCAAATTCCAGAAGGACTAGTGTAAATATGTTCAAAACGTAAACAAATAAAAAATTATCCATTTAGCAATTGATGATTACCAACTTTATAATTCATAATAATTCATGTTGTGTTATGCTGAAAACTTGAAATAGATTGTGTTTATACCATGGGTAGCAGTTTAGGTGTTGTATTTATTGAAAGTAGTGGAGTAGAGTGCTACTATATTGCTCTAAACTGATTCCCTACTTGTCACAATACCTCTTCTAATGATACGAATGAACAGTAGGTTTGTAGATTTATTCTTATATTCCTTGATTAGTCATGGATTGAAACAATTCAAAATAAAATAAAACCACTAGCATACCACAATTTGTGCCTAAAACATAGAGCTTATCCAAATTCAAGTGGTGCTCAACCGATCTTAATGCTGCAATTGAAGAAATTAATCTGCATTACATTACAAGTCACAATAGAGAAAATGATAAAAACTACAAAAAATGAAAGACATCTTTGTAGCAGTCATACCTTGCACCTGGCAGCCTACACCACAGAAAAGAAGACGTTTGACACCTGCAGCCTGTCATAAATGAAAATTAAAATCAACACATAGCAACAATACTTCCAAATGTTCTTATGGCAATCGAAATCAAAAACTAAAACAAAGAGTATAAATTAATATCACAGCCAATTGAAGAATTGTCTTCCCTTGTAGGTTTCATATCAAAGAAAGAGTTTAGGTAAATGATCTATTGGACTTCATGGAGCCTATTGTTTCTTTAGTATGCATATAACCTCTTCATATCCATAATTTGCTAATAGAACTTTCTCACATGTAATAGATAGAAACAAATAAATTGTCAAAAGTATCTAGTTCAAAGCAAATAATAGAGTTGAATGGTCATCTGCTTTAAGAAAAGCACCAAATGAAGAAAAATGTGAATAACAGATAAACCATCAATGTGGACATGGATGACTAGTCTAGTAAACATAAAACATCACTGAATGAATTTGACATCACAATCACCAAGCCAAGAGAACTGAGGGATAACTCAGAAATGTTTTGTTCATTATATGAACATATTTCAAACCTTAGCAAGAAATTCCCATGAATATGGTGAACTTGATATTCAAATGAATATTCTTTCATAGCGAGAAAACTTCTCAAAATGTTTGAACAGTTAAATTTGTATAGAAAATATGCTGCTATGTGCAACTATTGAAAAACAAAAAGTAACTTCGCAAGCACCTCAACAAGCGCAAGGGTATTGAGGTTAGGAGATAATGTTGGCTTGACACCTTTAGCAGCCAACACCTCATCTGGTGTCCTGAATTTGGTAAAGAAACAATTAAGTCTCAATAGTAAATAAAAGAATTAAATATCCCCAAAAGCTGGAGAAGTTGCACAACTACACAACAGATATCATTTTACAATACCCTTCTGCATTAAAACATTACATGGCACTTTGCACAATGTAATTGGAAGGGGTAGAAGGGGCTTTACATACTTTAGTTACCCAGCAATTCCTTTATTAACTAACTTTGTTAAACTCCTCAAGATTCTTTACTCAATTCACTCTATTATTAGAGCACAACAGGTGCCTTACATCATTGAAGCTAACTTTAACACGAGTCTGACATTTTCACCAAGACTGGGTGGGAAACAAAATTTGCACTGATTTTGCAAGCCCAGTGCATTTTCAATGATATGTTCATTTGGCTTCAACAAAAGTTATCCCCAAACCACAACTCCCCCATGTGAAATGGCCCATTTTTGAATCGTGGGGAAGGGGGGAATCTCTCATTCGCAACACGCTATTGCAAAATAGGACCTATTTCACAAAAAAACGCCCATTTCGCAAAGTGCTATGTGACATGTTAACATAACAGGGTATCACGAAATGGTACAATTTCTTCAGCTTTTGCATATTTCTGGAAATACTTCTGGAAAAATTTCAACCAGAATGCCATGAAGCAAACCTTGCTAAAACAGGTCTTGGAGTGAATCTGTCATCAGGATCACTATGAAGTAAACATAATTAACACAAGAAACAAGGTCAGCTTTAACAGACAGCCGCATCTTGCATCCCATCTAAAAACTTGCAAGTTTTTTCCAATACCTCTGTACACAAATGACGGCTTCAACCATGCCTGATTTAAGCATTTCTATTGCAATGGTTGTCACTATCCCAGTCCATTGAGCTCCTATCATAAGAATAAATTTGACAAGTAAAATATAGCCACTAAAGTTTTGGATTGAAATCAGAAGTAACATTAGAAAACCCAAAAATCAAAAGGGAAGAAATGATGATTCAGAGGCCCTACCCAAAGATGAGTATTTAAAAAAGAAATTAGAAAAAGACTGAGAAAAAATACTTAAAGCACAAGACATACACTAATAGTTACAATCCAAGTATAATATGGTAGAAGCATATGGAATTTACCATTTTCAACTCTGGAAAAAAGTACCTTCCACAGGGTTAAGTTTTCGAGCATATAACACCTCCTCATGGACCCCTAAGTAGGTTTCATCTAAGGTATCAGTTTTTCTCCCTCTACCATGAACAACAGGTTCCAATCTCTGAAATGGAAAACAATTATGCCATCTTTGTAGTTTCTAGACAGAAGCACACTAATCAAGGTATTTCTTTTTTCCGATGTTCAATTATGCAAATGAAAAATGTGAACTTGAATAATCAAATTTTAAATGATAAAATTAAGAAGTGCACAACATTGAAGAATTCATTTTAATTTTTGACTGGATTCATTGAGATTCATGCAACAATAAAAAGTGGATGCATAGGGTTTTACCGCTAGAATTAGAAATTACTGTTTGTTGATGAATTACAATGACAGAGGATTTTAAGATACCTCTCAACAAACCAAACGCTCACAATTACACAAATGACTAGACACCAGTCTCTCTATCATATCACTTCTATTTATGTTAACCAAGTATTTAATTAGTTGTACCATAAGTCCGTAACCAAACTACTCTTACTAATGGTATTCATGACGCATACAATTGAAGTGGTTAATCATTAGAAATCCTTCAGTTTGGACAACTTGAATAAGAGAACACAATTTGGTTTCCAGAAGTTCACAACACAGACAATTTCGCTCCAATGGAAAAGATATTATATTCGCTCAAGATACGCCAATGATTATTGTGCATTTGTGCTGACAAATTCTGTCCCAAAATGATCAACACACTGAAACATAGTCTATAAAAATCAAGTTGCTAACAAATCATTCCCTACAACAGCTTTGCTTTTGTTAACATTAACAAATCTCATTAGTAAAAATAGAATTCATCATTAGGCTACTACAAACTAATAAAACATCATTTAGCAACTAGCTTGTCAACATTTTCACTTTTTAGGTGCCAAACCGGTGGTTCTCCCTTTCAATAGAATACTTATGCATCAAAATTCGAACCAAGTAGCCATCCAAATGGAGGAAAATTATTATTTCTACTCGGGAACCAAATAGGTGATGTGATGAGACTATGCAGCACAATTTAGCGACAAAAGAAGAACTTGGTTATGAACATGGCGGGCAAAGTAGAAACAAATCTTTGGTTTTGTCGGAGTAGTTTCAGGCTTCAAAAAAAAGAAAGTTTCTACTATATTCTGCTAACTAGATTACCTCTAATTTTCATACAGACCATGGGATCTACCAATTAAGTGCTAGAACCTAACCATTTTTGTCAACCTAAGTTGACAACCTTTTCTATCCAATCTTGTAATAATGAGAAAAGGGCCAAGTATCAAGAGGGTTAAAAATGTATTTGTGATTTAGTAGCATCGGAAAATACTAGTACATAAATAAATTGAAATTTTGAATCAAATTGATGAGGTAAAGCAAGAGTCATAGATACATGAATAGTAACAAGTTAAGGAGAGGAAGTAAGAGAGCGAGTTACTTCAATCCTAGACATTCCATCTCCCAAGAAAGCGCATGCATTCTTGACATGTGCAATATAATATGTGTCACACAAGCCGCAACTACTGTTTTCAAGAAAGGGAACAAATTAACAAAACAGAATATCTTTTTTCTTGAAATGGGAAACACTAAGTATATATCATTACCTGCAATGATCTTTTGCTGGGTAAGTGCCACCTGGTGCAATGGGCCTTGACCTTTTCCTCCAGTCCTCTCTCAGTGTCACATCTTCTTTCCAACATCCCCAAAAATAAAACAAAAGATAATAAAAATTAAAAAGTAAAGAGTTTAGAAGAGAAAGGCGAAAGGGAAAGGGAGTAGTGTTGCGATGGTACCTTTGGATGAAGAAGAACGAATGGAAAAGGGGAGAGAGAGGGGAAGTGAGGAGAGCTTGCCAATGAAGGAAGTCATTGCTAAGCTCAAAGTCTGAAGCTAAGGTTGAAACTCTAAAGTTTAAACTCAAAGCCACGATAAAGGTGGTTGTTCTCTGCACCACAACTTATGAATGATGTGGAATCAACAATCATATTTCTCTCTTTTCTAACTAGAGCGTGGCGGTGGTGCCCGCGTAGAGTATCAGTAAATGAATTATTTTCAAACTGAAATTTGCATTGAAAAAGATATATGAAATGAGATTGGTTTCAGGAAAGACCAATTAAATTTTGCCACTTCAACTGGCTGGAACAGTTATAGCAAGTTGGAAGAAGAAAAAAAGGGAAGCGATTCAGGGAGCATAAATGAAGAGAGAAACAAAGATTTAGAGAGTACCTGAGGGTGAGGGGAGAAGAGAGGCGAAGGAGTAACTGCCAAGTTGATGGCGCCGGAGAAGAAAGAGAAGGAAATTAACGCAAATAACAACAGGAAAACTTACAAATCATTACAATTCAAAAGAACATGAAGAAGAAGAAGCGGATGATAAATTTGTATCCAAACCTAGAAGGGAGAACACAGAATGAGAACGGAGAAGACGCGTTAGAAGGAGAAGCGTCTAGGAACGAAATCTCGAAGAAGCACAACGGACCGGAGGCAGGGCGGAGGAGAAGCTCACTGTCACTCTCAGGCACTCGCTCACTAGATAACTTGGAGTCTTGGACTTTTTTATCTTAAATTATATTTTAATTATCCTCTTAATTTTTAAATAAAAAAATTATTTTTTATTTTTTATGTTTTAAAAATGTAGCACATATATTTAATTATTGTGGCGCATCTGTAATTTAGTCTCAGGCCAAACATGTAATATTCTCAGAGATGTATTCGGGATGAATTGCGTTGGATTTTAGTAAATTTGATATTCGAATCTACTAATTTTAATCGGTTTGAGTTGAATTTCTTTTGTGATCGAACTCGAACCGATGATTAAATTTAAATTGGATCGATTCAAATAATCAATGATCGATTAGAATTAAATTTATAAGACAAAATTAAAAAAAAATTAAAAAATATATATATATTATACTAAAAAA
>NC_029792.2:37936981-37995231 GCF_000816755.2 Arachis ipaensis
CGTACTCTCAACTCTAATACTCAAACTAATTAAGGTTGGGTATAATGAGGATTTATCATATTAGAATAGATTATCCATTAGATACATTACCCAATATAATTATATTAGATTAGATTTAATTAGGTAAGTGGGTTATTCTTATTTCGCTTAGGATCCGTTTGAAAATTTTTAAAAATAATTTTTTTGATCTTTTAACTTATGAAAAGTAATAGTATTAATGTTTTGTGCAATTTTTAAAATCAAATTGTAGCTTTTTAAGAAGTTATTTAGGAGCTTATAGAGAAGTTTAAAAAAAATGACTTCTCTCATAATATTACTACTTTTCATCGCATTTCTATAAAATAAGTACTTTTAGAACTAAAAATCCAAATACAAAATAACTTATTTTAATAAGCTACTTTTAATATAATCATTTATTGTTTAAGTTATTTTTTCAAAAAGAGCTTAATTAAGCTTTTTATCCAAACTGCACATTATACCTATATTATCTATTGTGCATCATATGAAAGAGGCTCTATGGACACAATAAAAATAAATATGAAAAAAGAATATCTCCTTGTCAAAATTCTCTACTCCAAACTAATTAAATCGAAAATCGATCAAAATCACACTAATTTGCATTGAATAGGATTCTATTTTCTACAAACTGTATAGATTGAATCAGATTTTAGATTCATTTCTCAAAATCAAACCAATTTAATCCAAACCACAAAATATGATATAAAATTATTATTTTATTATTAAATTTAAATTTTATATATAATATGTTTAATTTGTTGAATTAGATACATAAATAGTACTAGTCTCAACTTATAAAAAAATGTTAGTTTAAAAAGTTACAAATTAGAAGATACAAAATTCATTCTTTTTTTCTAAAATAAAACTTATAAGAGAAAACTATACAAATACATGTTCAGTAGTGGAGAAATATGCTAAGTATAGGATAAACTTTAAAAATAAAGTCTCCTTCGCTTCACCAACGAGTTTCGCATTCTCAACAAGATGTGTCACATCTTGTTATCTGAAAAATCAATAATTTTCATAAAAGTGAGAATCCGAAGGTTCCTAACAGGGTAATAGTTTAAATGAAGACTATGTAAAACTACATGAACTCGTTAGGTAATCCTAGTCTCCAAACATACCAAGTTCAAGTCTAGAGTTCCACTAATCAAAATAGAATAAACAGACTAAATCTCAACTATACTAGTGATCTCTAAATTTTAGTTCTTCCCAATACAAGTCACCATCCCTCTCAATATCATAATTGTGCAAATTCAGTAATTTTATATCAAAACTCAGTCTCAATAGTATCGATTTATTCTCATTGTTTAGTCCCAACATCTTAAATTCCCAAATCGTTTCCAATTATTAATTCAGTAGTAGCAAACACAAGTAAAGCAATTCAAACACAATCAATAAACAAGTATCACAAGTAATACAATTAGCAATTAACAGATATTCAGATAGACAAATCAAATACAATAATCACACTCAAACAATGTCACGTAGATACAGATGATGCATGCCTGTCCTACTAGCCATGAGCTCACGTGTCGGTTAAACTGCCAGAACCCGACACATCCGGTAGCTAATCTAGACATTGTCTCTCGATTGTGCATCTCTAGGAAGAAAACTATCTGGGCTTATCACAAGCCGATCTCAGAGAGAGAGTGTCCTGTCACCTTCTCACTAGAGGTATCATTTTATCTAAGAGGGAGAGTGTCATGTCATTTGTCTCAAAGGAAGAGTGCCCTGTCACCTTGCAATCGGAACATGGGCAAAACAACCCACCACATCCCCGAAAAGAACATTCTCAGCTTATCACAAGTTGGTCTCAGAAGGAGAGTACCCTGTCAGTTTCCTCATTGGGGGTATCAATCCATCTCAGAGGGAGTATACCCTGGCACCTTCCCCAAGTCACATCACGACCGCGAGCAAGCGGGATGAGACCTCCGTCCTTGCTAGGTGTGTAAGAACCGGAATAACCGCTTTAATAAAATAATAATTTAACTACCCAGAATAGGTTCAAAAATTTAGAAATAATAATTTGAAAATAAAAAGGTAAAATTTAAATTCAATAGATTTTTCTAAGTAGGAAAATGTATCTTTTACGAAAATTTTTTCTAAAAATGCATACTGGTGCTTAAGCTAGCAGTACCGCAGCTCTAGTCTGTTCGGTACTGCGTATTGAGAAAAATAAGATTTTGAAAAGTGAATTTATTGTTTTTAAAAGACATAAATAATTTAGAATTGAAAATCGAACATTAATTCTAAAGATTTTATCCCAAAATTGGGCCAAACAGGCCAAAAATGCTAACGGATTGGATTGGGCCAAAGTTAGGCCTAATCCCAACATATATAAACACCTTATAATGAGCATTTAGCCACATGAAGTTCTCGCCGAGCCCGTCATTTCTAACCAAGATTTGTAGGTAGGAATTTAAAATTTGCGCTCCAGTTTCCTGCCCTAATATTTTCGTATTTTTTATATTTGTGTTTTGGTTGTTTAGGGGAGATCTAGCATTGGAATATTGTTGAATTTTGCCCCTAATCTCGTTGGATAAGGTAAATCTCTTCAAACTCTTGTGGTTTGATATTTTGGTTAGCCATAGTGTTGATTTTTTGTATGTTATATGTGTATAGCTTGATAGTTGGTGAGTTTTGGAAGTGGTGTTGGTGCTTGAGGCTTGTTGATCTTGTTGGAATCAAGCTTTGGGTGTTTGTGCTTTTGGAGAATCGGCCAAGATATGGTTTCGATTTTCTCTATGTAATATGTAATATTTTTGGACATTTATGTTAGTGGACTCTAAGATAGGATTGAATGATGTTGGTGCATGATTAATTATATGTGAATTTATATTCGATGATGAAAAAGATGATATGGAGTGTTGGAATGTGTGACTGACGCGTGCGCATGACTGACGCGTACGCTTGGCCAGGTGCAGAAGTCGACCGACGCGTACGCGTGACAAGCGTCACGTGCCTCACTAAAGGGAACATGCTATGGGCGATTTTAGACCTCTGGCTTGCCCAGATTCAAGCCCATTCTGCAGATTAGAGGCTGGGAGTGAAGGATGATGAGAGATACATGCCATTAGTTTAGTTTTTATATAGTTTTGAATTCTAGAGAGAGAAACTTCCACTTCTCTCTAGGGTTTAGTGTTCTTTGTCTATTTTTACTTGAATTCTTAGATTAGATCCTTGTTAATTTCAGTTTTTGTTGCTTTAGTTATAGTTTCTACTCTTTAATTTTGCTTAGCACTTTTGCAACTTTAGTAATTGTGAGTTTTGAATTGGGATCTTGTTGGAATTACTTTTTATTAATGCATTGAGTTTTCTTTCAAGTTCATTGTTGTATTTGGTTTGTTATTAGCAATCATTGTTAGTAGGTAGCTTTGATTTAGATTTATTTCTGAATTTTATGATATCTTCTTTTATTGCACACAAGGTGTTTGTGAAATGCATCTTATGATTATGGAGTAGATTTATACTCTTGGCTTTGGGGTTGAGTGTTGGAAACTCTTGAATTGTCAAAGCTTATGCTTGATTGAGTATTGGAAGTTGCTTATAAATCATGGAAAATAAGGATCGGGAGAAATTCACTCCACGCGCACGCGCAGCAGACACGCATGCGTGAAACGATGAGGTCGCATGACGACGCGTACGTGATGCGTACGCATGGAACGCAAATTGCCAAGCGACGCGTACGCGTGACCCACGCGTACACGTCAACGCTCGCACGTGACTTCTTTAGTGAAATCGTGCTCAGCAATTTTGGAGGGTTTCCAGGCCCAATTCTGAGTGGAATTCTGGCGGGAAAGGATTAAAAGAACCAAGGATTGAAGGGGATCACATCTTTTACACATTTTTAATTTCTAGTTTTAGTGAGAAGTAGTTTCTAGAGAGAGAAACTCTCTCTTCTCTCTAGAATTAGGATTAGGTTAGATTAGGATTTCTTAGATCTAGGTTAATTTTATGCTTTGATTTACTCTTCCTTTATCAATTCTTGTTCTTCTACATTCTCTCTCTAGTTTAGCACTTAATTCTTGTAATTCTTTATTTTTATGTTAATGCACTCTTGTTTCTTCTATTTCTCTTTTAAGGCAATTCATGATTCATGTTCCTTTATTGTTGATTTGAATTGTTGTTGTTTAATTCCTTGCAATTGAGTAGTGTAGATCTAGATTCCTTGCAATTTTATCTTACTTTCTTTTGATGCCTTCCAAGTGTTTGATTAAATGTTTGGAAGGATGTTAGAGTAGATTCTTCTCCTCCTGGCCTTGGTTGAGTAATTGGAGACTCTTGAGTTATCAAATTCCTTTGTTAATTGATAATTGAAAGTTGTTAGTTGATTTGAATTCCACTAACTCTAGTATTTCCCTAGGAGTTGACTAGGACTTGTGAACTCAAGTTAATTGTACCTACTTGACTTTCCTTCATTTTCCAGAGGATAACTAAGTGGAAGCAATAGACAATTCTCATCACAATTGATGATGACAATAAGGATAGGAACTCCAATTCTCTCCCCTAGCCAAGACCTTTATATTGATTGATTGTCACTAACTTTTACTAGTTTGGAATTCCTAGTTTTCTCATTCTAATTTCATATCTCTTATTCTTATATGCTTTTAGTTGTAGTTAACTTGATGCATTCTTGCTAGTTAGGTGAAGCTTGATTGGTAATTTTAGTTATCTTACTTTAATTGTTAGTTGATTGTTGCTTTTCTATACTTGTCAATTTACTTCTTCTGCAAGCAATCCAAAACCCAAATAACCAACAATGTGCATTCTAGTGCAAGTCCTTGGAAGACGACCCGGGATTCTACTCCCGGTTATTGATTTGATTGTTGTGACATTCTTTTAAACTTTGATTTGGGGTATTCCGTTGGTTGGGACTATACTTTACGACATTAAATTGAGAAAATCCTTTACGTGAGACACCTTATTCATATTTGGCATTCTTTCTCACTTGCACTTTATTAATTTCATATCTTTCTCTCTCAGCTTAATGTTTATCTCTTCCCCACTTTTCAGGAAGGTCGCCAAGAGAGAATAGGAGCAAGCTCCTAGAAAGGTAGCCAACTGGCAATTCCAACTTCACCAACATCACCACAAGCACCTAAGTCATCTACCCACTTTTGGAGGAGACCGATACTCCGGAGTCCACTTCGAATTTTGGCAAAGAATGCAATCGAGAGGTGGACATGGAGGCGCCCCTGTCACACCACCCTTAAGCCATTGGAAGTGATGTTTCCCCCTTGCTCCTTTTTAAATGCACCGAGGACAGTGAATCTTTAAGTGTGGGGAGGTCGATGACCGACTTCCATGGGTAACAACTCCTTCCAACACCATAATCATAATTTTCTTTGTTAGTTAGTATAATTTGTTTTTGGTAGTTAGCTGTTGCATGATAGATTGCATGGTAGTTAGAGTTTGTACATATTATACCCATCTTTGTGCTAGGACTACTTGGTTGAAGTGATGATTTCTTTTCTGAGAAACTGTTTTAGGGCATTCCATTAATCTGAATCAAAAAAATTTTTTGTTGAACTAGCATGAGAAAATTAATTTTGGAACATGGTTTAGAGCTAGAACACACAAATCTAGTGAGATTTTGAGCCTATTTGATTGGTTGCATCTTATCAACCAATATTTTATTTTGGTGTGTGTTATTCTCTCTAAGATTGTGATCTTTGTCTTGCTTGATTCTATATGTCCATTGTTCAATGTTTGGATGCATTTATGTAATTGAGGCCTTTGTTTCACTAAAGCTCACATACCCAAATGGCTTTACCCTTTCATCATTCTTTGCAAACCACTGTTGAGCCTAATTAACCCTATTTGTTCTTTATTTCAGCACATCACTAACTCTAAGAAGAAAACAATGAATGTCCTTAATTTGAATCCTTCGTTAGTTTAGACTAGTGAGAGTGTGCACAATTTAAGTATGGAGAAATTGGGTTTGGGAACGTTTGGTTTGAGAATTGGATATTTTATACTTTTTGTGAAAATGTGAAAAATTTTGGGCACATATTCATGCATTCAATACTTTAATTATATGCATCAATCTCTTGTTCATATTCTCTACCATATGTATGTATGTATGTATGTATGTATGTATGTATGTATGTATAAAAATAGAAAAGAACAAGAAAAACAAAAGAAAAGAAAAAAAAAGCAATAAAAAGGGGACAAAATGCCCAAGGTAAATAGTGATAGCAATGCATATGAATTGTGTTTAAAATTGGGATGAATGAATATGTAAAAAAGATAGTCAATGGATAGTTAGGCTCTGCATTTTGATTACATTGATTGTTTTAGGTTAGGTGGGAAGTTTAGGTTAATCAAGGATTCAGATTTCAGTCTACCTGACCAAATACAATCCTACCTTGATCCTAACCCCATTACAACCCTTGAAAAGACCTTTTGATATGTGTATCCATGCATTAAACATATATTGATTGTTAGAAGAAAAGCAAGCCTTAGAAAGCAAGATTAGTAGAGAATTGAGAGAATCGACCCTCAAACACTAGAGAGATTAGAGTGTAAACACTTTCGGTGAAAGTTCAATGCTCAATCCCTTGTTCCTTGCTTTCACGAGCTTTCTTCTTGCAAGTTTATTTATACTTCATTTTGATATTTGAATTGGTGGAATTCATGAATCATGATGCTATTTTAGCTCTACATGTTCATATATGTTATTGGAGTTTGATTCAATTTTCAACCAAGTAGGTAGAAGCATTTTGCATATAGTTTCATTCATGTAGATAGGTCGCATCTCATAAGTCTTACCATTCCCCTGCACCCCTTGTGGTTTTCTTGAGCTTAGCATGAGGCCATGCTAATGTGTAAGTGTGGGGAGGTTGATAAACCACAATTTTATGGTTTATTTTGGATTGAATTAAGTGGATCTTGTTAACTCTTGTCACATTTATTCACATAAATTGCATGTTTTTAGGATTTCTTCCTAATTATGCTTCATGGTTCAAAACATGCTTCCTAGGCCTTAAAAATATTAATTCTTAATCCTCTCTTATTACCATTTGATGCCACGATACATTTTTTAAGTGATTTCAGGATTTATAGTGCAGAAATGACTTAGAGGATGGAATGGAAGCATGCAAAAGTGAAAGAAACACAAAAATTTGAAGAATTGAGAAGCTGGCACCGACGCGTGTGTATGACTGACGTGTACGCGCGACAAGCGTCATGTGCCTCACTAAAGGGAATATGCTGGGGGGCGATTTCAGACCTCTGGCAAGCCCAGTTTCAAGCCCATTCCGTATATTAGAGGCTCGGAGTGAAGGATGATGAGAGATATATGCCATTAGTTTATTTTTTACATAGTTTTGAATTCTAGAGAGAGAAACTCCCACTTCTCTCTAGGGTTTAGTGTTCTTTGTCTATTTTTACTTGAATTCTTAGATTAAATCCTTGTTAATTTTAGTTCTTGTTGCTTTAATTGTAGTTTCTACTCTTTAATTTTGCTTAGCACTCTTGGAACTTTAGTAATTGTGAGTTTTGAATTGGAATCTTGTTGGAATTACTTTTTATTAATGCATTGAGCTTTCTTTTATGTTCATTGTTGTATTTGGTTTGTTATTAGCAATAATTGTTAGTGGGTAGTTTTGATTTTGATTTATTTCTCAATTTTATGATGTCTTCTTTTATTACACACAAGGAGTTTATGAATATGCATCTTATGATTATGGAGTAGATTTCTACACTTTGCTTTGGGGTTGATTGTATGAAACTCTTGAATTGTCAAAGCTTATGGTTGGTTGAGTATTGGAAGTTGCTTGTTAGCTTGAACTTCACTAAAGTTAGTCTTTTTCTAGGAGTTGACTAGGACTTATGAACTCAAGTTAATTGTTCCCACTTGATTTTCCTTCATTTTCTAGAGGATAACTAAATGAAAGCAATAGACAATTCTCATCACAATTGATGATGACAATAAGGATAGGAACTCTAATTCTCTCCCCTAGCCAAGACTTTTATATTGATTGATTGTCACTCACTTTTACTAGTTTGAAATTCCTAGTTTTTTCATTCTAATTTCATTTTTTTTTATTCTTATATGCTTTTAGTTATAGTTAACTTGATGCATGCTTGCTAGTTAGGTGATGCTTGATTGGTACTTTTAGTTATCTTACTTTAATTGTTAGTTGATTGTTGCTTTTCTATACTTGTCAATTTACTTCTTCTGCAAGCAATCCAAAACCCAAAAATTCCTAACCAACAATGTGCATTCTAGTGCAAGTCCTTGGAAGACGACCCGGGATTCTACTCCCGGTTATTGATTTGATTGTTGTGACATTCTTTTAAACTTTGATTTGGGGTATTCCGTCGATTGGGACTATACTTTGCGACATTGAATTGAGAAAATCCTTTGGTAATTTCCTAACCAACATTTATCCCACGTCATAGGGTTACAGCAACAAAAACAGTTCCTATTATAAGATCCGAAAGTTTCATGAAAAACCGTTTAAGTATAATAGAATAATTTAATTTCCCAGAATATTTTCAAAAATACAAAAATGTTTCTTTAAAATATAAAGGTGAGACTCAGATTCAGTAGATTTTTCTGAGTGAAAAAATATTTTCTTTTGAAGATTTTTGCGTAAAGACGCATACCGGTAGATTAGCCAGCAGTACCGGCTTAAGTCTGTCCAGTACTACGTGAGAGAGAATAAAACAGTAGAAAATCTTAGAAAAGTATTTGAAATAGTGACGATTAGATTCTTGCTGGTAAAGAATTTTATAAAAATAATCACGTTGTAAGTATAGTTTCTAAACCAACAGAAAATCCTTTCATACAAAAACTTGTTTGTCACTTAAGCAAACCCAATAAAATTAATAACTGAAGTATTTAAATCTCGGGTCGACTTCTCAAGGAATTACAGGGAAGTATAATTTATTATTGGTTATGGAAAAAGTATATTTATGGGTTTTTGAAAGATTGAATAGGGAAATTAAATAGCAGGAAAGTAAATTAATAACTAGAAAAAAAAACTCTTGGCAAGGTATGAGAACTGGAAATCCCATCCCAGTTATCCTTATCAGGTGTGATGAGAATTGTTTATTACTCCCACTTAGTTAACCCTTAATAAATAAAGGAAAGTCAAGTGAACTAATCAATTTGATTCCTCAAGTCTTAGTCAACTCCTATGGAAAGACTAGCTTTAGAGGGATCCAAATCAATCAGCAAATTCCAATTTTCAATCAACAGCTGAGTTTGATAACTAAAGTGTCACCAATTACTCAACCAAAGCCAAAAGGAGAAAAGTCTAAATTATTTATATCATAAACAGAATAAAGCAATCTTAAATCTGAAATACCTCAATTTATATTAAATAGAAAATCAAATTAAACATAGGATTCCATAAACCAAAATCGCAACATAAGTAATTAACAAGTGAAACCACTAGAATAGATAAAAGTAAAAGAGAACATAAATTAAAGGAACATTGAACCTGGAATGAAGAATTAACCATATGCTAAAAGAAATCCTAATTCTAAAACCTAAGAGAGAAGAGAGAGCCTCTCTCTCTAGAAACTACATCTAAAACCTAAAATTGTGAATTATGAAAATATTGTTGAATGAATGAATGAATTCTCCCACTTTATAGCCTCTAATCTATATTTTCTGGGCCAAAAAACTGGGTCAGAAACAGCCCAGAAATCGCTGGGGGCGACTTCTGCAATTTTTTGCACGTGGCGTCCGTCACGCGTGTGCGTGGGTCACGCGTGTGCGTGGGTCACGCGTGCGCGTCATTTGGAGATTTTCCTTGCCATGCGTACGCGTCAATCATGCGTACGCGTCGTTTGTGTTTTGTGCTAGGCACGCGTCCGCGTCGACCATGCGTGCGCGTCGCTGCCATTTTCTTCAAAACTCCATTTTGTGCGTTCCTTCCATTTTTGTATGTTTCCTTTCTGTCCCCTAAGCCATTCCTGCCCTATGAAGCCTGAAAATACTTAACACACAGATCACGACATCGAATGGTAATAATGGATAATTAAAATTAATATTTTTAAGGCATAGGAAACATGTTTTCACTTGTATCACAGAATAAGGAAGGATTTGTAAAACCATGCAATTTATATGAATAAGTGGGTGAAGAATTGATAAAAACACTCAATTGAGCATAAGATAAACCATAAAATAGTGGTTTATCAAATAGCAAACCGGGCACTTATCCTAAAGGTTTGGCCCAAAGTTGGGCCAAACAAACCAAAAATGCTATGCGGTTGGACTGGGCCCAAGTTGGGCTTAAGTCCAACACATATTCACCCTTTAATGAGCCTTTTTCTGCTCATAACACCCACACACACATAAAAAGGGGTGCTGGTTATGAGAGAAGAGAGGAAGAAGAGCACTATTCACTCTGAGTCGTTTGTGGCCACGCGAAGTTCTCGTTGAGCCCATCATTTCGAGCTAAGGAAAGTGGTAATAAACTTACTCTTTCCTTTCCAGTTTCTTTGCCCTATGTCATTTTCAAAAATGGCTTTTGGGTTGTTAAGTTTCTTTGTGTTCTTGTTGTTTAGGTGTAATCTAGCTTGGGTAAGTAGTGGGTTTTACCCTAAAACTCATTGGACAAGGTAAGATATCGCTAAATCCTTGTGTTTAGTTGAATGTCATAAACCCTAGCTTTGATTCTTGTTGTTTTTCATGATATAAAGTGTTCTTGGTGTCGTTTGGTGTTGAGTGAAGGCTTGAAAGCTTGTGGTGAAGTAGTTTTGTGCGTGGAAGATAATCACCCAAGGTATGATTTTTGTTTTTTTATGTAATATGTAATGTTTTGTGAACCTTAGGCTAGTGGACCATAGGATAGGATTGAAATGGTTGTTGATGATTGTGGATTTGATGATGTAAGATGAATTTGATGATTGTGATAATTTTGATGACTGATATTGATTAATGATGTTATTGATAATTGTTGATGTTCGTTGAGTTTGATGAGTATTGAGGAGGATATATATGTGTATTGGTAAATAATGCTTGTGAGGGATTGAAATTATGGAAATTGTTGGAGTTGTATGTTTGAAATTGAGATTTATTGGATATGTGGATTTATTGAGTAGAGAGGGAGAAATCTTGAGTGAAATGGTTAGAAAGTGATTGATGGACATTGGGTATGGATTTAGTATGTTTTGGTATTCCATTACTTGAGTTTGGAATGTTTGGGTGGGTTTTGGTTTGGTTTGGTTTGGTTTTTGGAAGTTTTGGAAACTAGAGAATTTGCAAAACCTTGTTTTTACTAAACTATGGCGGATCATAACTTGAGCCTTGAATATTGACATTGAATGATTTTTGTTTCAAATTAAAGATGATTTCAAGAGCTTTAAAATGATATAAAGTTTGAGGAAAATGGAGTTTTGTAGAGGAAGCTATGAACATTTAAAGTTTGGTGTTTAAAACTGAAATTCTCCAACTTTACAAAATTTTACAAGTCTGGGAATGCATGCATACGCGGACACCTTCATACGCGGACACCTTCATACGCGGACGTGCGTCTCTGCCAAGCCTTCTCGCGTACGTGGCTGATGCATGCCTATGCGGAATGGGCGACAATCCAAGGATGCGTACCCGGCCCCATGCACCATACGTGAGTGATGACCTCTGTCTAGCACTCCCGCATACGCGGCACATAGGTGCGTACGGGGAATGGTCCAAATTTGGAGTGTGGCGTATGCACACCTGAGCGTGCGTAGGCACAGATCCTATCTTGCTAAAAAAATTATTTCTCTTTGTTTTCAAGGGTTCTCTTGCTTTCCAAACTTCCTTAACTTCTCCTTGAGACTTGTGGCTACTAATTAAGACCTAAGACTAGTATAGATGGTTTATATTTGAGATTAATGGATTTATATATGGGTTTTAGAAGACAATGACTTCGGCTTGGTATGTCAGTTGAGTGGTTTTATTTCATGAACTAATGGGGAGCTGGGTTGATGATGAACTTGAGATATTGATGATGGATAATAAGATTGGAACTTGAAAATGATGGATTATGGTTAATGGAATGTGTATAAATGAAATTGTGCTATGAGTGAATTGTTATGTTTGGCAAGTCGCTATGCGCCTTGGACAAGGGTTGTGGCAGTCTTCCACTTGTCAAGGTAGTGGTGCCGACGTAGGCGCCAAAGTAGTCTACTGACTATGTTGAGATGTGAGGATTATGGCAGTTTCTTGCTCACATAACCTTTCTGCCGCTAGAGTGAACTCGGGCACTATAACTCCAAAGAATGTACCGGGGACTATAACTCACGGGGTGCAAGATAAAGTACTGGGCACTAGAGAGAGTGAGCAGGCACTATAACCCAGGTTGTGGCAGAAAGGCGATATCCCGGGGATGTGTCGGGTTGGCATTTTGAACCGACAAGTGATATCACGAGCCAAATAAGGTAGACATTCATCATATGCATCTTCTATCTGCTTGTTTGCTTTGATTACTTGAGTTATGCCTATTTGAATAATATGTCTATATGCTTGTTGATTTACCTATTGTATATGAATATTAATTGTGCTTTACTTATTTGCATTAAATGTGTTTTACTGGCGTTGAGGAGGATCGTGAGGCGATGGCGATGGGGTCGCATGGAGGTTAGGTTGACGAAGGCTGTGGGATACAGCTGTGATATTAGTATTAGTTAGAAATCTCCAAAGTTTAGATAACCCTCTTTATGGGTTATGGTTTAAGTTATTTATTTTTGTTAAGCTTGATTATCTGTTATGTGAAGTTCTAGGATTGTCTTTAGCGTCATGGAACCTTATATCTTATATATTGGGCACTATACTCTATTACCTTAGAGGCTTACTTTAAGAGATAAGTTGTATAAGCTGTTTTAACTCAAAAACTCTGTAATTTCTGTTCGTAACTAATCGGTCTAAACTCAGCGGGCTACGACTAGAGTTCTTTTGTTTATCATACTTATATAATGTATATATATATATATATTGACTATTATTATACTACGTCTCATGTTATATCTTGTGCCTTTACGCTTTTAGTTATTGTGTATGAACGCTTCGCACTTTGTAATTCCGCTTTATGCAATTTTTGAGCTTTCATTCATTCATCAGACTTCTAGTATTACTATTTAATTCTATATTTATTACTGTATGAGGTTTAGAATTGTCGTGACGCTTCGTTATCATTCACTTTATGGCTAGAGGTAAGGCTTAGGGTAACGGGGTGTTACACCTATCCCTTCCTAAAAGACATCAAAGCCTCTATAGGCAAGGTTTCAAAAGAAAATATATACATATACATCATTAAAATTTTCCAAAGGGAGAAATATAAGCAAAATACAAAACAGAATTCAAACTAAACTTCGTCGTATTCTAGATGAACTCCAGCTCACGGTGGAGTACCAGGACCTATGAAGCACGGACACTTTGCTGAGTTGCTGTGTGTGTGTGTCGAACACATTTTGAATACGACACTCACCGACACTCATCTGACACGTGTGTCTGCTGTGTCCAACTGTGTCTTAGTAAAAAATAAAAAATTCTTCTTCAGACACGCCTGGACACACCTAAATACCATCACGTGTTAGCGTGTCCAGTATTTTTCTTAACATATATGCTTAAAATAAATTTAGATATAGTATATATTATTATTTATTAAAACAAAAATATTTTAAATACTTGATATAATTAAAATAAGACATTAAAAATAATTAAAAAATTTAATTTATATTTTAATTTCAATAAAATATTAAAATATCATTATGATTTATCTAAAAAATACTTTATATTTTATATGTACGCGTGTTCCTGTGTCATGTAAGATTTTAAAATTTGTGTGTCGGCGTGTCCCGTATCATGTTGTGTCCCGTGTCTGTGTCAGTGTTCGTTCATCATAGACCAGGACCTGCATCTGAAAAATAAAAAATATATATGGAATGAGAACCCCTGACCCATGGATTCTAGTACAGTAAAAATGTCAAATAGATACAATATAAGGTAACAGTAACCCTCTAAGCAATCTTAAACTCCCATACATCAGTCATTCCATCCTAGGTTCTCACTAATCCGTAATTAGTTAACTATCATAGGGGATAGTAATCTACTTCACTTTTTTCAAAGTTCAACAACTCTCCAAACTCCAAACAGAATAGCCCTCAGCATCAACAGACATCAGCATGAGGGACCTCTCAGATGTTCAAACACAAGCAAGACAAGTAAGTAATATACAAGTAGATTCAGGTAAAACAATTAACACATAGTCACATTAATATGCACAATTAAGCAAGCCATGCCAAGTAGCAAACCCAAACAAATCAAACAAAATGCAAATGATGCATGCCTGTCCTATGGCCGATGATATCATCTGTCGGTTATACAGCCAAACCCGACATGTCCGGTAACTAACCTTGGATAGTCCCTGCATGGGCACATCCTCGAGCTCATAATCATATATCAATATCATGGAGGAATATCCGGGAAGGTCTAAGTTCCCGGCCATGTCTTGCGATGGATGATCAACATTTGAACTGGGAGCAAATACAACAAAACCATCATCCTTGCGTCTACTCTAGAAGCTCAAACATCAACTGGGAGTAAGCGAGATAAAACCACAATTCTTGCGTCTATCCCAGGATATCAAACATCAACTGGGAGTAAGCGGGACAAAACAACAATCCTTGTATCTACCTTAGAGGTATCATTCTCAACCAGGAGCAAGTAGGGCGAACCACACCCTTGTGTCTATCCCGGGAGCTTAAACCCTAACTCGGAGCAAGTAGAACAACACCACTGCATCTACCAATGTAGGTATGTCTCAATCATAGTCAATTTCTTTATCAAATTCACCCTCAATCTTATTTCACTTCGTTCAAAATTATACTCAAACTTAATCATCGTTATCTCTCATTATCTTAATCATACTCATCATCCTCAATCAAAATTAATCATCATCCTTTAGCATTATCATAATCATCCTCAATCAAAATCAATCATGATCATTTTTCCTTATCATGATCATCCTCATCATATGTCATATTACATTTAATTCATCTTTTTCTAATTCATTACCTCGCCTCATTAGATCTCATTCCTAACTCCTCTACCCTCTATTACTCCGACTCTAGACTCATAACAGGGTTTATAGAGGTTTAGAAGGCTAGAAAAATTGGTTGAGAACTTAAAAATTCATTTTCAGAAAAGCAGGGTGGTCATGCGTACGCATGCCTTCCGTGTACGCAGGTTTTCAATATTTTGGGTAAGTCGCGTACGGCTGTACCTTCCGCGTACACGAGGGTACTGGGCAGAAAAAGTTACCTGCGTCACGTGACACTACCGCATACGGATGACTGCCAGATTTTTAAAAAAGCTGATATATTGCAGAAATTCAGTTATTTAACCCAAACTTTGATCTTTCACAACTTTTTATACAAAACTCATTTTTCAACCATTTTTGAACCATTAGAAAGATCATTGAATAAATTTTTATAAAAATTTAATTTTGTTAAATTTCTAACTCCGAGGACCGAGTTATGGATCACCGAAGTGGGCCAAAAATCAGTTTTTACCCAAAAGCAAAATTTTCCAATTTCCAAGAGGTTCACAAGCCACATCAGTTATCTACATCAATGTAATACCTCCAACTATCGCAATTCACTCCTTTACTATCAACCAAGTTCAAGCCTACTTAATTTAGACATTACTACTCTAAATCATCATTTTCACACTTCAATTCATCAATTCCTCTAATCCAACCATTTATTACCAAATTTCCATATGCTTAATATAAACATCGGGTAATTAGTAAATAATTAACCAATAAATTAATTATTATTCCAAAAAATTAGAAAGTCAAATTTGATAATTTGGAAAGGTAAAAATAATTAAAATACAAATTTAGACACTAGATTTAACGATTTTTGGCCCAAAATCAGGCCAAGGGACTGAATCGGGTAGACCGGGCCCAAATCAGGACCAAGGCTTATCATATATAAGGTTAACTCAGCCATTTTTCCCCAAATTTCAACAAGGAATCACGCTAAACTTGATCCTTGTATCTTTCAATCCGGAGTTATGATTGACAAGTCGTCAGCGGCCACGCGTTCGTCTCGGAATCCTCTACAAAAACTCACTGAACAATTTGGTAAAAAACTTGAGATTTCTCTCCCGTATATTCTCTATTCAATTTCAAAATTTAGAGTTCTGGATATTGGGTATTGAATAATTGAATGATTTTGATGGTTTAGGTGATTTCTAGCAGCAGGTAATCACTAGGTTTTGTCCATTTGACTCGTGGGTAATGGTAAGAAAACCCTAACCCTTGTGAATTGGTGAGTGAGACTTATGTTGATTATTATGATATTGTATAAATTAGATTATGTATCTTGTTGAATTAGAGTTCAATTGGTGGATTGTAACGAAATTCTAGTGGTTCAACTTGTGGAATTGGCATTTGGAAGCTTGAAGCTTGTAAAAGAAGAGGTTTTTGAAGTGTTCCGGGCTTAGCGAGGAATCTACCAAGGTATGATTTTGGTTTTTTACAGATAATGTGTAATATAACATGTAAACGTAGGCTAGTTGACTGTAGGATAAGTTGGATTATGTAAACTTGTTAAAGTTTAGTGAGTCTTGGTGTAAATGTTGAGCTTCTTATAAGAATATGATGAATTATCAATGATGGGGTTTGATAATGATTATGTGTTATGATAATGATATATTGATGAATTATGAATAATGTTGTTTGGATTATGAATTGTTTGGATTGAAATTGATGAAATTGGATATTGAAATATTGTGGAAGGAATGAAATAGTTATGGAGTTGCATGAGTGTATTTAATGTTGTTTTGAGGTGTGAAGCTTTAGTTTGAAATTGAGAGTTTGGAAAATAGTGGTTTTGAACTCTTTTGGTAAAAAATGGACTTTTAATGAACTTCGGTGGACCATAACTTGAGCCTCAAATTTTGGATTTGAATGAAATTTATTTCAAATTAAAGATAATTTCAAGAGCTTTAAAACGGTTAAATTTTGTGGACTTCGAAATTTTGTAGACGAAGTTATGGATGTCGGAAGTTAGGTGCTGAAAATTGAATTTTTCCTAAGTTGCAAAAACCCAGGATTTCTGGTGTGCGTGCATACACACACTAGTGTGTGCACGCACGCACGGACTAGGGAGTGCATTTGAGCTCGTGCGTACGCACGAGGGGGTATGCGTACGCACATCCTGAGGATTTTGCAAGTGTGCGTACGCACAGTAATGATGCGTACGCACAAGTCCTATTTTTCACACAAAACTCTGTTTTTTTTCCTGTTTGACCTTTTTGGCAAGTCTGTAAACTTTTGAACCATTGTATTGATGGAAATCACTATTTTTGAACTATTGAACATTCCTCTCATTTTTCAAACCTCTGAAAACTCTGTTCAATATTTATTGGATAGGTTTTGGGTTACGAAGTAAAAATTAGTGAGTGGAAGAAGATAGAATTGGTATCAGAGGAGTTGAAGAGGGGATAATTGATTTGATGAGATAATAAAAGTGATGAACGAGGCAATTATAAGAACAAAGCAATGTTGATGAATGAGATATAATGAGAAATGGTTGTGATATCATGAGATGACGATGAAAGAGTTTGATGGAGATTATAAGGATTGGTTGTGATTAAGATATATGTGACTGGGTAAGATGCAGTGGCATTGTTCACTTGCTCCGGGTATGATTGACACTCTGGATAAGATGCAGTGTGATCACGGAATTAATGTATTTTTACAAAATTTCTTCGGCAAGTATACCGAATTGTCGTCAAGTAAAAACTCACAAAGAGTACGGTCGAATCCCACAGAGATTAACGGATTAAGCAAATTAAACAATAGTTAGTTGATTATTCTAGTTAGACAAGCATATTGTAGTGATGAGCAACAAGAAATGTAAATGACATGAAATTAAAAGAAAGCAATAAAGTGAAAGGAAAGTAAATAGCAAGAATATAAAGTGCTGGAAAATTAAAGAGCAAGAAAAGTAAAGTACGGGAAGTAAAGTGCAAGAAAGAAAAGTACAAGAAAGTAAATAACTAAAAGTAAAAATAAAAGAAAAGCATTGGGATGAAGAGATATTGCATTCTCAAGATCAACCATTCTCATCTCCTCTTCAATCATACAATCATTGATCTTTTGGTAAATCATAAGTAAACAAACCCCAATCTCTTGGTGATTTAATTTCTCTTAACTTGATCAATTGCCAATCTCTTGATCTAATTGGTCATGAGAAGAGATGAAGTTCAATTTCTGATTCAAAGGCAACACAACTCTCAAGACCTCAATTCAAAGTGGTTATATCTCACATACCAACTAAGAATGTATTGATCAAGAGGATTATGAGAGAAGAGCCTCAAACTGAATTCCATGACTCCTTTCTCAAGTTCATCATGAAATTCAAGTAGATCCAATCCCTCTCTCGATAGTAATTGGATCTATGAAGCACAAAGACTCTTTCTAAAGTAACAATAAAAGAGTAATTGAAGATGAAGAATGAAAATAAATCAACCCATTGAATTGCAATAGAGCTTTCTTTCCCAATGGAAAGAGTTAGTAATTCATAACTAAAATATTTTGAAAGTGAAATGGAAGAAAGTGGAGGAGAAGAGAAGGGTGGAAGGAGGAGTCCGAAGACCCACTCCCAGTGGAGTGCGTATCCCTTCGAATGATTGATCCCCAATTCTATGAAACTAAGGCCTATATATAGGCCATCCTAAATTACAAACTCAAATAAAATTGAAAGCAAATTACAATCAAATAAAAATTAACTATTCTAGATGCTTCTTGTGACCTTGATTGATTGACAATTTTTACTTGAATGAGAGTTAGAGTGGGCTTGATTGAAGGTTGGGGGCTGCAAGGAGAAGTTAGCGTGTGGTTTCAAGTGCCACGCCCAATAGAAATTTCTTACTGGAATTGTGACCCACGTTGTAGTGCTAAAATGATGGAGTTGTTTGGGCCCAAGACTGAATGTCAACTATAGAGTATTATATATTTCTAGAAAGCCCTGAATGTCAGCTTTCTAACATCGCTGGAATCACCTCATTTGGACCTCTCTAGCTCAAGTTATGCTCTTTCAAAGGTGAAGAGGTCAGTTTGTCAAAATGCCCCGGCATGCCACGCCCACTAGCACGCCCCCCCGCCCCCACACGCCCAGCTTGCATGGTGGGGTGTCACGCCTTCGAACACGCCAAATCACATGCCCAGTCTTGCAAAGTTGGCGTGCCATGCCCACTAGCACGCCATAGCGCACGCGAGATTTGTGACGCTGAAAGAATGGTCTTTTTCATCTTCAGATTTAACGTCCACTATAGAGTGTTATATATCGTTGGAAAGCTCTAGATGTCAGCATTTCAACGTCATAAAAAACGCATCCTTTGGACCTCTACAACTCAAGTTATGTTCCTTTGAAGATGAAGAGGTCAGGCTGGTATCTTTGTAGGGACGTGTTGTGTTCCTTTGTGTTTTTGGGATGAATTTCTTCCTCAAATCCAGTGTCCACCATAAAGTGTTATATATGGTTGGAAAGTTTTGGATGTCTACTTTCTAATGGAACTAAAATCATCTCATTTGGAGATTTGTAGCGTAAGTTATGGTCCTTTGAAGGTATAGGGGTCAGGCTGGCATGTGACCCGGTGTGCCACACCTTCAATGCTGCACCGATATTGCCTTTCTGTAATACTAGCCTGGCGTGCCATGCCCAGGTAGGCCCATAGACATGCCAGCATTGCTGGCTTGGCGTGACACGCCCAGGCACGCCCTTTGGCATGCCCAAAACTTCCTTTTTTCTTCTTTTGGGCTTGTTTTGTGCTTTTTACTTCTTTTTCCACCATTTTCTACAAAATTCATCAAATTAAAAGAACAAAATAATATACAACTTAAGCACAACAATTACTCAATAACTGGGCATTATGATATAATTTTTTATATGAAAAAGCATAGAAAAATACAACATGATGCACATACATCATAGTGGCATTGTCCACTTGCTTTGGGTGAGAGAGGGTTTCGGTAAATTTTCACCGATAAAATTTATATTTAATAAGAGAATTGATATTATAATTGATTATTGATTGAATTTGCTTGAGATTATGTTGAATTTTTGTGAAACTTTGATAATTGGTGATTGATGATGGTTCGGCTAGGGAGGAGCAGCCCAAACCATGATGCATTGATAAAATTTGGGTTGTTACAATGTTGGAAATTAAGTAAAATTTGATGTGGTTTAAGTGGCTAAGTAGTTATATAAAAGTTACGGCAAATTGGTAACCGTAAAACTCAAAAATGGATTAAGATTTAAATGTATATTTTGAAAAGAAAATATGAAGGGTTTCAGTTCTTTGTGAAGAGAAGAAACAGCCATGAAAAATTATTTTTGGGGGATGTAAATGTATTTTTATGAGAGAGTAGGATGTATATAGTTGACTAGGCTAGTTTTTGGGTGCCAGCTTAGGGGCTTCCTACATGCACAAAGGTTCGAAGTGTTGATTATGTATATAGTAACAAGATGTGAAGGGTTGTACGCTAACTTATGACTTGTATGGCAGTATATATATGTATATTTATGTAAATAGTATATTGATGTATATTATCTCTATCTCTGATGGTTGTGTTATTTTATCGTACTTATTTAATTATTTCAATTTTTTTGAAAATTTGATCGCGCGCTAATATGATTACAGGTTTAATAATAAATACTTAGTTAATTTTTAGAAAAGCAAGTTAGTGACCCTTGATTTTCAGTATGATCATGACGTACTGAAAATTAGATCATTGCAGTGGATCATTAGATAGTTTAATATATTTGACCAAATATGTTTGACTAACCATCTAAAATTTCACAATGTCATTTTCATATGATGTTATCATATAAATATTTTTCTATTTAAATGCAATACATAAATAAATCATATGACAAACATTATGTACTATTAATTAGGTTGTATTTGTATAGACCAATATTCAACAATTATATATTGTACCCTCAAAAATAAAAAATACCTTCTCAAGGGTACAGAATATAATTTTTTATTATTATTGTTTTGCTAATTATTTAAAAATATCATTATCTAATTTTATTTTTTAAATTGAATTCAAATATAATATAATTTATTAGTAATTTTTCTTTTATTGGTGCCAGTGATTTTTTTGTTATGTCTATGCTTGACACAGACATAAACGTTGGTATTCATAAACAAATGTCCAATTGTTACAAATATGATCATGTATGGATGTTTGTGTTATTCTATCGTACTTATTTAATTATTTCAGTTTTTTCCAAAAAATTCGATCGTGCGCTAATATGATTACAAGCTTAATAATAAATATTTAGTTAATTGATAGGAAAGCAAGTTAGTAATGCTTGATTTGCAGTATGATCATGACGTACTAAAAATTGGGTCATTACACATCTACCCCAGCATCTCAAACATCAATTGGGAGTAAGCGAGACAAAATCCCAATCTTGCGTCTATCCCAAGATCTCAAACATCAAGTGGGAGCAAGCGGGACAAAACTACAATCCTTGCGTCTACCCTAGAGGTATCATTCTCAACTAGGAGCAAATGGGGGCGAACCACACCTTTGCATCTACCCCGAGAGCTCAAATCGTAACCCGGAGCAAGTGGAACAACGCCACTGCATCTACCCAGGCAGGTGTATCTCAATCATAGTTAATTTCTTTATTAAATTCACCCTCAATCTCATTTTACTTTATTCAAAATCATACTCAAACTCAATCATCATTGTCTATCATTATTTTAATCATACTCATCATCCTAATCAAAATCAATCATTATCCTTAGGGGTGGCAAAACGGGTTGAACCCGTCGGGCCGACTCGCTAAACCCGCGCGGGTCGGGCTAGAATTTGGAGCCCGCCAAATTAAAAAAATCCGCCAAACCCGCATTGCCAAATAGGCGGGTTTTGGTGGGGCGGGGTGGGCCGGTCCGCCGCGGTGAAGATTTTTATTTTTCTTTTTTTTTATTAAATAAAAGAGTGATTACTATTATAAAATTAATAATTATAGAATTTTTAAACACTTTTTTTTGTTTTTGTTTTTATTCTTCTTTTAGTTATTAACTTTATTTATTTTATTTTACAATTTCGTATATTTGTTCAAATTATGTGACTTATTTTTTAAAATAAAGATAGTTCTATTGACAAATATTATTTTGAACAATTTTATTGAAGTTAAAAATTAAAAAAAAAGATAGTAAAAAAATTGGGTTGGGGCGGGCCGACCCGCTTTGCCACCCCTAATTATCCTCAATAAAAATCAATCATCATCATTTCGCCTTATCATAATCATCCTCATCATATCACTTATTACATTTGATCCATCTTTTTCCAATTCATTGTCTCACCTCATTAGATCTTATTTCTAACTTCTCTACCCTCTATTACTTCGGCTCTAGACTCATAACAGGGTTTACAGAGGTTTAGATGGCTAGAAGAATGGTTGAGAACTTAAAAATTCATTTTCAGCAAAATAGGGTGGTCATGTGTACGCATGCCTTCCGCGTACGCATGTTTTCAAGATTTTGGAAAAGTCGCGTACGCATGCACCTTCCGTATACGCATGAATTCAAAATTTGATAGTGTCGCGTACGCATGCATTTTCCACGTACACGAGAATACTGGGCAAAAAAACTTGCCCGTGTCGCGTGACGCTACAACGTACGCATGGCTGCCAGATTTTCAAAAAAGCTGATATGTTGTAGAAATTCAATTTTTCAACCCAAATTTTGAACTTTCATAACTTTTTATAAAAAACTTATTTTTCAACCATTCTTAAACCATTGTAAAGATCATTGACTAAATTTTCATAAAAATCTAATTTTGTTGAATTTTCAATCCCAAAGAATAAGTTACAACCCGTCGAAGTTGTCCAAAAATCAGTTTTTATCTAAAAGTAGAATTTTACCAATTTCCAAGAGGTTCACAAGCCACATCAGTTTTCTACATCAATATAATACCTCCTAACTATCCCAGTTCACTCTTTTACTATCAACAAAGTTCAAGCCAACTTAATTTACACATTACTACTCTAAATCATCATTTTCACACTTCAATTTATCAATTCTTCAAATCTAATTATTCATTACCAAATTTTCATATGCTCAATTACATAATCACCATCTCAATCTCATGTATAAACATTCAATGCATTCCATCAACTTACCGGCTTACCTTTCACGGCCTCCGGCCTAAAATTCATGGCCTCTGGCCCAATATTCACTAATCAACTCATAAATATCAACATTATCACTATGATAAATCAAACCACAATCTCAATCATTAACAGCCATTCCATTGTAACAATAACACTAAACCAATAACAAGCAACCACACCAAGCAAAATCAAATTCAATAATTAATCAACAACATTCAATTCCATCAATTCACATAATTCAATTCTATTCCTAGGGGCATCTAGCCTAGGACTTCATGTCACATTACATGGTATTTAAATGAAACTTAAATTATACCTCTAAGAAGCCAAGATCAAACCTTCAATTCATTAATTTCACTAAGTTTAGGCTCCAAGTTTACCTCCACCAAACTCAAATATAACCAATGATCATCTTAATGCTTCTAATACCAATCTACGCTATTTTCACATAACATACACAATATTCAATCACTAGGGCTTTATAAAAGTTTATGAACACATGAAAAAAGTAGCTCTTACCTTTACCCATTAAAATTAGTGATGGAATCTAGCTAGAACTCAAGCTAGAGCTTTCCCTAAATACAAGAATCACTAAGTTTCATGAACACACAAGCCAAAAACGTAATTCTCATGGGGACAACAAAACTACAGTTTAGTGAGGGAAATGCATACCAAAATTTTTGGATAAAATTATAGAGGAGGAGACGGGCTTCGCGTGGCTGAAAATGGTGCGGCGATCAGAGCTCTGGATCAAAAGTTATGAAGGATTGAAGTTTATGGAGTTAGGATTTTGTGTTTTCTTCTCTCTTCTCTAACCATGTATCTCTCAAAGAAATAGGGTAGTATTGTTTGTTTTGTGATAAAATTGGGCTTTATATAGTGTGGGCTTAGGCCGAATTTGGGTCCGATTCAATCATTTTAGCCCGTTTGCCCAATTATGGGATAAAACTTTTAAGATTAGTATTTTAATTTGTATTATAATTATTTTTACTTTCCCAAATTATGAATTTTAATTTCTTAAGCTCATTCACTCCTAATTAATTCTCCCTCACAGTACCAGGCAAATTTAAACCGGTATAGCCGCTTAAATTACCAGTACGTGTGTTTTCGCATTTTTCTGAAATAAATTACAATTTTCCACTTGAAAAAATTCTCTGAATTCAATTATCATCATTAAATTTTTAAATTTCTAAGTCTTAATTTTTGACCCCTTCCAGACACATTTTAACTATTTTAATTTAATGATTAATTATTCAATTAATCTTTTTATAATTTTTTGAGACTTTATAGTGGTGAATTCGCCTGAAGCTCCTTCATGTCAGCTCTAGAATAACAATTCGGGGTACATGTAATGAACTCTGATACTTAAGTGAAGAAAGGTTTAAGAATGGTAAGTGTAAAATGAATGAATAAAATATATGAGTGTTAGAGTATTTATAAAGTGGGTTCATGGATATGGCCTTCAACAATATGATCTTTATCAAATCATAGTAGGAAGTTATATCCCTATTATGATGGAGGTTGCGGTTGAGTGGATAATTATGCCACTACAATTGACATAAGGGGTTTCAAATTTGTTCCCTAAGTCGGGTTGGACTCGGGTCATGGAACTTGAGACTAGCGAAGGTTGGGTAGGCTGATTTGTTGGGTGTATTCGGACTTGACTTCATGGGTCAATCTAGACGACTATTTCTTGGGGGCTAAGGAGCTTGTTCATACCCTGGTCGAACTGTCCGACCCGAGATGTTTAAACAACAAAGTCAACTGACCTCTTCAGGTTAGGGCTATCTGACCTCTTCTCAAGTAGCTCGGCCAAATCGCCAAGAAAGCCCAAAAAAGGCCCAAACAGAGGAACACGACCCAAATCCAAAGGCAGTCCAAGCTTATAGAGATAAGGGCAGTTCCCTTGAAGATAAGATGACTTCACTCAAAGATAAGATAAGATAAGATAACTATCTTATCCTTAGAAAAGATCACTCTACAACCATTATAAATACACTGGAGCACCCAGATATAACTCATACTCTGATTCTACTAAAAACCTGCTTAATACCCTTGCTAACTTAAGCATCGGAGTCCCTTGCAGATACCACCACCCTCCGGTGACAAAGGATCAGCAGCGTTACCAGTCCAACAAGTCGGACACGACAGCTCCGGCCGCCACCCTCCAGCCGGACACGTCAGCTCCGACTCATACTGAAGATCTCGTCGGAGATTGACCTACAGTTTTCGGTAACCCTCGGAACATTGGTGCCGTTGCCGGAGAACCTGGAAGTCATCCCATCACCATGGTGGATAACCTGGACAACGACCACAACTCTGATTTAGAAAACTGAACGCCACATAAGAACACGGAGGTTACACTGGATGATACTTCTCAACCTAACAAAGACAAGAACTCCCCAAGCACGGGAGCCATAGAGGCACTTCAGGATCGCCTAAAACAACTCGAAAAAGAGGTTGAATATCAACAGGAAGCCGAGAGAGATTTACGAAGAGAAGCTAGGCGACGTCACGAACTAGAGGACAAGCTCCTAAAGATCGAAGCCGATCTTAAAACTAAAACTACCAGATCCAGCCACGAAGATAGCTCCCGCAAAGACCAAGACCCGTTCACCAAAGAGATCAGGAAGGCCAAAATCCCAAAAGACTTTAAACCTCCCGACATGACTCTATACGATGGCACGACAAACCCCGGCCATCATCTTAGCAACTTCCAAAGCAGAATGTATCTCACCGACGCCTCAGACGCAACTCGGTGCAAAGTCTTCCCAACTACTTTGACAAAAACGGCAATTAAGTGGTTCGACAACATGCCCCCCAGGTCCATCTCAAGCTTTGACGACTTGGCCAAAAAGTTTCTAGCCAGATTCTCCATCCAGAAGGATAAAACTAAACATGCTCCATGTCTACTAGGGATCAAGCAAGGAGATCGGAAAAATCTACCAACATAAGCGGCCATTATGGGCCTCATCAATGGCCTACGAGAGGGACCCTTTAGTCACTTCATATCAAAAAAACATCCCACATCTCTAAATGAAGTACAAGAATGAGCAGAAAGGTACATCAACATGGAGGAAAACTCCCGATTAGGAGAGACCTCAAAATCTGGATTCTCCTATAAAGATAAAGAGACCAAGAAAAAAGAAGATCAGCATGGCGTGAAGATAAAAAATACCACAATTATACCCCTCTTCGGGTGTCCCTTGTGGATGTCTATCGAGAAGTATGCCACACTGAAATGATACCCCCACCTCGCCCACTCAAAAGTAAGAAAGGAGGAGGAAATCGGACAGAATACTATGAATACCATCAAATCTATGGACATCCCACCAACGAGTGCTTCGATTTAAAGAATATCATAGAAAAATTGGTAAGAGAGGGAAGACTAGATCAGTACTTAGCCAACAAATCAGATGAGCCAAGAAAAAGAAGAAGGGACGAAGAGGTTGGACGACCTGAACGACCACCTCGTACCCCAGAGCGACATGTCCACATGATACATGGAGGATTTACGGGAGGAGGAATCTCCAAATCATCTCGCAAAAGACATTTGAGGGAGGTATATCATGTCAAAGGAGGAGAAGGAGCACCCAAACTCCCCACTATCACCTTCACCAAAGAGGACGCAGCTGGCGTCATCTCAGGACATGACGATCCCATGGTCATCACTATCATATTAGCCAACACTAATCTCCACCGCACGTTGGTGGACCAGGAAAGCTTAGCTGACATACTGTTCAAAACTGCCTTCTGCAAACTCGGCCTAGAAGAAAAAGTGCTCAAAGCTTATCCAAACAACCTATTCGGGCTGGGAGACACTCCAATCCAACCACTTGGATACATCTCCCTGCACACCACCTTTGGAAAAGGAAATCGGTCAAGGACAATTAACATAAACTACATAGTGGTCGATGTGAGTACAGCCTACAATGCCCTGATAGGTCGGACAACGCTGAATCAACTCGACGCAGTAGTCTCGACTCCACATCTGTGCATGAAGTTCCCAACCACAGAATGAATTGCTACAATAAGAGCAGACCAGAAGACAGCGCGCCGCTGTTACAACGAAAGTATGAACCTAAGGGGCAAAGGAGAAGAGATC
Source organism: Arachis ipaensis (assembly GCF_000816755.2). Classification (NCBI taxonomy): domain Eukaryota; kingdom Viridiplantae; phylum Streptophyta; class Magnoliopsida; order Fabales; family Fabaceae; genus Arachis; species Arachis ipaensis. The sequence goes on from NC_029792.2 coordinate 37,964,256, forward strand.
CACACCGTTGAACTCGGGAGAGTTCGAGGGCAGGAAGAACTTCGTCCACAGCCTGAAGGCGAGACAGAAAAAGTCCAAATCGGAGATACTTTAGAAAAAATAACTAATATTGGCACAATCCTAAAAGGAGACATAAAGGAGTCCCTCATACAGTTCTTAAGGGACAATGTCGACCTCTTTGCATGGAAAGCCGCAGACATGCCGGGCATAGACCCTAAGTTAATGTGCCACAAATTGGCAGTTTACCCAGTATCTCGGCCAGTACAGTAGAGACGTAGAAAGCTCGGACCAGAACGATCCCAAGCTGTGGAAGAGCAAGTACAAGCTCTACTGGAGGCAGGATTCATCAGAGAAGTTAAATACCCACTATGGCTAGCTAACGTCGTCTTGGTGAAAAAATCAAATGGGAAGTGGCGGATGTGCACCGACTACACTGATCTCAACAAAGCCTGCCCAAAAGATCCTTATCCACTCCCAAGTATCGACGCTTTGGTGGATGCCTCCTCCGGATACAAATACCTCTCGTTTATGGACGCCTATTCGGGATACAATCAAATCCCAATGTACCCTCCTGATCAAGAAAAAATCTCATTTTTAACCCCGAAAGCAAACTATTGCTACATCGTCATGCCATTCAGACTCAAAAATGCAGGAGCTACTTATCAAAGATTAATGAATAAGGTCTTCGCAGACCACATCGGAAAAGTCATAGAAGTCTACGTGGATGACATGTTAATAAAGACACAAACTAAAGAGTCGTTACTATCCGACCTCACTCAAGTGTTCAACACTATAAGAAGGCATGTCATGTGACTTAACCCTGCAAAATGCACCTTCACAGTAGAAGCTGGCAAATTCTTGGGTTTTATGCTCACACAAAGAGGAATCAAGGCAAATCCGGATAAATGCCGAGCCATACTCGACATAAAGAGCTCGACTTGTGTCAAAGAGGTACAACAACTCAATGGAAGATTGGCAGCCTTGTCTAGATTTTTAGCTGGATCGGCGATAAGATCTCTCCCTTTCTATGCCACTCTAAGGAAGGAAAAAAGGTTTGAATGGACGATGGAGTGCGAGCAGGCCTTCCAAGATTTCAAAAGATTTCTGGGACAACCACCTATTCTAACTCAGCCATGAGAAGGAGAACCACTTATATTGTACCTCACAGTAGGAAATCGGGCAGTAGCCTCAGCACTGATCCGAGAAGACGACAGTGGACAACAACCTATATACTTCATTAGCAAAGCACTACAAGGGTCCGAACTAAACTATCAAAAAATAGAAAAATTCGCCTATACTCTCATACTAATATCTCGACGACTTCGCCCATATTTCCAAGCCCACATCATCAGGGTTCGGACCAACCAGCCCATAAAAGGCATTTTACAGAAAACAGACTTAGCAGGAAGAATCTTGCAATGGGCAGTCGAGTTGTCCGAATTCGACCTTCAGTATGAAGCTCGAACAGCCATCAAATCACAGTATCTGGCCGACTTCATTGCAGAGTGTACGGACACCCCAGAAATCCCTACAAAATGGAATCTCTACGTAGATGGTTCCTCAAATAAAACCGGAAGTGGCACAGGCGTGATAATAGAAAGCAATCAGGGAACCCAAATCAAACTTTCCCTCAAATTTGGGTTCCTTACGTCAAACAACCAGGCCGAATATGAGGCACTACTAGCTGGTTTAAAGCTGGCTAAGGAGGTGGGAGCTCAAAAGCTTATTATCTTCAGCGACTCACAAGTAGTCACCTCACAAATAACAAGGAACTACCAAGCCAAGGATCCCACCATGAAAAAGTACTTGGACAAAACCAGGGAACAGCTCGGACAATTCGGGAAATACGAGGTCCGCCACATACCTCGGGAACAGAATGCTCGAGCTGATGCACTCTCAAAACTAGCTAGCACCAAACCAAGGGGCAACAATAGAAGCCTCATCCAGGAAATGTTGCAGAACCCGTCAATCTCGGAAGAAGAAAAGGTCCTAGCCATAATAGGTCTGGATCAAGGATGGATGACTCCCATAATTAACTACCTCAAAACAGAAACACTCCCTATGGATAAGAAGGAGGTAAAGAGGATAAAACGGGAGGCACAATACTACACCATCATAAATAACACTCTATACAAGAGAGGGATTTCAACACCACTGTTAAAATGTGTGCCGACTTCCAACACAAAGGAAATTTTAGAAGAAGTACACAGTGGCATCTGTGGCAACCATCTCGGAGCACAGGCTCTTACCAAAAAAGTACTTCGGGCCGGATTCTATTGGCCGAATCTACAAAAAGAAGCAACAGAATTTGTAAAGACATGTCCACCATATCAGAAACATGCCAACTTTCACATCGCCCCACCAGAGGAACTTATCAGCGTAACCTCACCTTGGCCATTTGCAAAATGGGGACTCGACCTTCTCGATCCTTTCCCTCAAGGATCCAGACAAGTCAAATTCCTCATCGTGGGGGTAGACTATTTCACAAAATGGATTAAGGCAGAATCCCTAGCTAACGCCACTGCTCAAAGAAGTCGAAAATTCCTATATAGAAACATTGTCACAAGGTTTAGGATTCCATACTCCATAACCACAGACAATGGCACTCAATTTACAGATGTAGGCTTCAGAAAATTGGTGGCCGATCTGAACATAAAACACCAATTCACATCCGTAGAACACCCCCAGGCCAACGGACAAGCAGAAGCTGCTAACAAAGTCATATTAGCCGGGTTAAAATAGAGATTACAGGACGCAAAGGGAGCCTGGGCTGAAGAGCTCCCACAAGTCCTATGGGCATATCGAACAACTCCACACTCCACCACAAAGGAATCACCTTTCCGATTAGCTTACGAAACGGAGGCAATGATCCCAGTGGAGGTCGAAGAAGGATCGCCCAGAGTGATCCACTACAGTGAAGAGGCCAACTCCCAACTTCAAAGGGAAGAACTCGACCTACTTCCAGAAATCTGAGAAAGAGCTTGGATCAGGGAAGAGGCATTAAAACATCGAATGGCTTCAAGATACAATCAAAAGGTAGTGCCGCGAAGTTTTGCCGAGAACGACCTCGTCCTAATCCGAAATGACATCGGAACAACTCGACCTAAAGAAGGAAAGCTGGCAGCAAACTGGAAGGGACCCTACCGAGTCATAGAAGTACTCAGAAGAGGCTACTACAAGCTATCCGAACTCGAAGGGTGAGAGCTCCCAAGGTCATGGCACGCCTGCAACTTAAGGAGGTACTACAATTAGGAGGTAACAAAGATCTTAGGATGAGGTGCACTCTTTTTCCTTAAAAAGGTTTTTTAACGAGGCACCAAACCAAGATCCATGAAATACCTAACTTAGAGGGGTAAAACTCCCACATATATATTTTCTATTTTGAATAAAGTTTTTTCAGATTTTCTACGAATCCTTTATCAAGACGCATTAATCTGAAACGCAAAATTTCATCGCCCAATTATAAAGCTACAGATCGGCAAAAGTGAAAATCAAATTTGATGCCTGATCATGACAAAAACCAACAAAGATGAAAATTGAATTCATCAAAGGTCGACTAACCGAGGATCGAACCCAATTTCTACAAAATCGGCAAAGATGAAAAGCGACAAAAACAGATTAAATGCAAGAAGTTATCGAAAGTGACCCATAGGAAAGGACCTAACGAGGTCTTAAATAAAACGGGTTGCTAAAAAATAACTTAAAAGATGGACCGACATGAAGAAGTCGGACCAGTCGACCACAACAACAAAATTATAAAAAGTAAATCCCTAGAAAGAGGCCTGGCCAGCCCTAAAAAAGAGGATTACTAGAAATAACTTAGAAGGGACTGACATGATAAAGTCGGCCTCCCGCAAGACAAAGTTATAAAAAGCAATCCATAAAAGAGATCTGACAAAAGATCCCAAAATGGATTACTAGAAATAACTTAGAAGGGACCGACATGATGAAGTCGGCCTCCCGCAAGACAAAGTTATAAAAAATAATCCATAAGAAGAGACCTAACAAAGGTCCAAATAATATGGATTACTAAAAATAACTTGGAAGGGACCGACATGGTGAAGTCGTCCCAACAAAATCACACAAGCTACGAAAAGTAATCCACAGAAAAGGCCTAATAAAGGTCCAAATAATATGGATTACTAGAAATAGCTTTAGGCCGAGATGAAGAAGTCGGCCGACAAAAGGCACACAAGTTGGACTCAGAAATCTACGAGCTCAAAAGAATCAAAATACAAGTATGAAAATACGAAGGCAATCGAAAGAGGCCAGAAAACAAGATTCTAACACCCTGAAGATGCCGGAGAAAATATAAAGCAAAGTAACCAACAAGCAGGAGCAAAAGTTGCTATAATAAACAAGACCTAAGAGGCCACCTGAAGTCGACATCAAAAGGCTTAACCTTTGATTTTTCAAATTAAAGTTGCTAAAAAAGCAACTAAAAAGTATTTGGAAGTCAGAACCACAAAACTACAAAATAAAAAGAGTTCAAAGCCCACAAGCCGGGTTATACACAAAATGACAAGATGACCTTAGAGCTCAGCATAATCAGCTCGGACAGACTCCAAGCTCTCCCTGAGACCCATCATCTCCCTATAAGTTGTGACATAGCTCTCCTTATGCTTCAACACCGTATCCTCAGCCAACTTTGCAGAGGCCGCTAAAGTAATAGCTCTAGTCTTTTGACCCTCCAACTCTTTCTTCAACCTGGTCACTTTCACCTCGAGCTCCTCCTTCAAATCCTTAATCCGGTCAAACTCTGATTTAGCCTCATCTATAAAGGCCTTCGTGGCATGGATAGGAAGATCTTGGGCGGTTCGATACAGAGCTGCCCCCATATGTGCCATTTTGATGCTGCTCCGAGTAATAAATTCTAAATGATGAAGAAGAGAGACATCGTCAGTAGGAATGACACCATAAGGAGCAATCTGCTGGTCAACAAACCCAACAGCATCAAAATCAAAAGCATCTAAATTAAAAGGCTCAACAGTCCGAGGTCTTTTTGAAGGGGGAACGACCGTAGGAGAAGAGACAACAGCAGAAGCCTGGGGAGGATCGAGCACATGGACCCGAGGGGTAGGGATCTTCCTTCTCGGTCCAGGAGAGCTCGACACAGGCTATTTGAGAGGAACACGAGAAGACCCTTCCCCAGCCACTTTGGCCGAGATGTTTTGGGCCGCAGTAGCCTTCCTCGCCTTTTTAAAGGCTTTCATAGAGTCATTATTCTTGGCCATCTTTGAAAAATAAAATGAACCATAGAAGCAGGTTACAAACTGGAAAAAGAAGGAAGCAAAGTAAAAAGAGAGCAAAACATATTGATTAAATACCCAACGCAGTTCGGACAAGGGATGGATCCCCCAAAAATTTCTTGGTGTCAAGATGGGGAGGTTCCCACCAAATATCATCCAAAACATTTACAAAAGCCTGCTCGACTTCGTCAAGCATCTCCCATGTGTATTGAGACACCACCACATTCTTTTGCCAACACAAGGGGAAGGCAGGTTCATTATTCGCTTCTAAGAAAAATAGTCGAGCCCCCTCAATAGCTCGGACCTTAAAAAAGTAATTCTTAAAGTCCTTAAAGGACTCGTCATACATAGCAAAAACTTTATGTCCCTGAGCAGATCTAAAGGAAATCCAAGAGCCCTTCTTTTTTTTTTAAAAATTCCGGGCTTAGTTAAAACAAAAAGGTAAAGAAAGAGAGTTTGAGAAGGTATGACGTCCAACTCTTGGCAAAGCAGCTGAAAGATCTTGATAAAACCCCAGGAGTTCGGATGGAGTTGGAATGGAGCTACGTTACACGACCACAACAAGTCGGTCTCAAAGGAAGTGAAAGGAAAAGTAATATTCAACTGGCTGAAAAAATAGTCATAAGCATAAAAGAAAGGGCGTTCCCCCCAGGTCAGAGCGGGAAAGCAAACCCTCTCCTTAGAATCAGGCACTACCAATTCATAGTTCTTTTCCTGATCTTTATTCTTACAGAGTCGGTGATGTTTTCTAAGCTCTGCATAGAATTCAGAATTAACTACAGAGACGCACATCAAGACAAGGGAGTCCAGCCAATCAGACATGCCCTCGGGGACTTTGGAGGAAGTCTCGACAATATTTTTGCGAGAAGACATGGTCAACTAATCCTACAGCAAAGAAAAGAGAGAGGAATTACTAAATAAATAGCTTGGGCACAACAAAGAAAATAGCTCAGACAAAAGAGATATAACTTGATCTAGGGCACACATGACAAAAGGAAATCCCAGGACACAATCCACTGGTCCAGGGGCATCCTTTGGAGGCAATAACAGAGTGACAGAGCAAGGACTTAAGGAAATCATCAAAGTTATCCCAGCAAGAAAAACCTTCTTTCAATCAACCCACCGAGAAGAAAAACCAAATAAGTCATCAATAGCCACCTCTCAAACTACAGTTTCAGTCTATCAGCAAAAGGAACTACCAAGCAACAAAAACATGCCAAGTGGAAATCATCAAAGACGCAACCTTTCTTCATAATCAAATAAAGCCATTATCCCAAAAAGCTACAAAATCAAAAAATACAGAAACAAGCAACAACATGCAAAGCCCTAAAAAGCTTCAATCATCAGGAAAAACGCCAAGAGTATACATAAGGTCGAAAGAAAGCCAGAAAAAAATACATCACAGTGACAAACAAGCATAAGAATACGAAATGGTTCAAGCTTTCCAACATACACTCAAGCAAAATCAAAACTTTACCAAGAAATAAGAACAATGCAAGCTCAAGGGAAGAACGATGAAAGAAGTAAAGAAACGGAAAGAAGAACCAACCTGAAAAAGGAGAAAGCTCTGAAGAAATTGAAGACGGAGAGGCGGAATCCGGAATTGCCTTCGAGCAAAGAAAGCACCAGCAATCAGCAATGGCATCACAGAAAGAAGCGTGAAGACGCGAAAACGAAAATCCCAAAGGAACAAGGAAGTACAAACGAAACAAAAAGAATAAGAGAGAAAAGGGGGAAGTTATAGCGAGCAACAATGAAGATAAACAGAAAAGAGAGTTTTGATGCAATTCAAAAAATAAAACAAGAAAGCGGGAGACAAAGAAATGGAACGTTAAGAAATTAATGGGGCATTAAAAACCCTTGCACGTTCCCAAGACAGGGAACACCTATTTTCGAAATCAAAGAAGAAGAAGAAACGCTCCGTATTCAGAAGGAGTCTCTACACAAAAGAAGTCGACAAATGCTCGAGTTCGGCTTCTCCAGAGAAGGATCGAAGTCCTAAAACTAAGGACTCGACCTCAAAAGGAAGACCACACTCGAGCAGGGGCATTGTTCATATCCTGGTCGAACTGTCCGACCCGGGATGTTTAAACAACAAAGTCAACCGACCTCTTCAAGTCAGGGCTATCCGACCTCTTCTCAAGGAGCTCGGCCAAATCGCCAAGAAAGCCCAAAAAGGGCCCAAACAGAGGAACACGACCCAAATCCAAAAGCAGTCCAAGCTTATAGAGATAAGGGCGGTTCCCTTGAAGATAAGATGACTTCACTCAAAGATAAGATAAGATAACTATCTTATCCTCAGAAAGATCACTCTACAACCATTATAAATACACTGGAGCACCCAGGTATAACTCATACTCTGATTCTACTAAAAACCTGCTTAATACCCTTACTAGCTTAAGCATCGGAGTCCCTTGCAGGTACCACCACCCTCCACAGCTCCGGCCGCCACCCTCCAGCCAGACACGTCAACTCCGACCCATACTAAAGATCTCGTCCGAGATCGACCTACAGTTTCCGGTAGCCTTCAGAACAGAGCTTATTTAGTTGGACCGAAATAGTTGGGCTTAACATTACCCTTAATCCGGTCAAACTCTGATTTAGCCTCATCTATAAAGGCCTTCGTGGCATGGATAGGAAGATCTTGGGCGGTTCGATACAGAGCTGCCCCCATATGTGCCATTTTGATGCTGCTCCGAGTAATAAATTCTAAATGATGAAGAAGAGAGACATCGTCAGTAGGAATGACACCATAAGGAGCAATCTGCTGGTCAACAAACCCAACAGCATCAAAATCAAAAGCATCTAAATTAAAAGGCTCAACAGTCCGAGGTCTTTTTGAAGGGGGAACGACCGTAGGAGAAGAGACAACAGCAGAAGCCTGGGGAGGATCGAGCACATGGACCCGAGGGGTAGGGATCTTCCTTCTCGGTCCAGGAGAGCTCGACACAGGCTATTTGAGAGGAACACGAGAAGACCCTTCCCCAGCCACTTTGGCCGAGATGTTTTGGGCCGCAGTAGCCTTCCTCGCCTTTTTAAAGGCTTTCATAGAGTCATTATTCTTGGCCATCTTTGAAAAATAAAATGAACCATAGAAGCAGGTTACAAACTGGAAAAAGAAGGAAGCAAAGTAAAAAGAGAGCAAAACATATTGATTAAATACCCAACGCAGTTCGGACAAGGGATGGATCCCCCAAAAATTTCTTGGTGTCAAGATGGGGAGGTTCCCACCAAATATCATCCAAAACATTTACAAAAGCCTGCTCGACTTCGTCAAGCATCTCCCATGTGTATTGAGACACCACCACATTCTTTTGCCAACACAAGGGGAAGGCAGGTTCATTATTCGCTTCTAAGAAAAATAGTCGAGCCCCCTCAATAGCTCGGACCTTAAAAAAGTAATTCTTAAAGTCCTTAAAGGACTCGTCATACATAGCAAAAACTTTATGTCCCTGAGCAGATCTAAAGGAAATCCAAGAGCCCTTCTTTTTTTTTTAAAAATTCCGGGCTTAGTTAAAACAAAAAGGTAAAGAAAGAGAGTTTGAGAAGGTATGACGTCCAACTCTTGGCAAAGCAGCTGAAAGATCTTGATAAAACCCCAGGAGTTCGGATGGAGTTGGAATGGAGCTACGTTACACGACCACAACAAGTCGGTCTCAAAGGAAGTGAAAGGAAAAGTAATATTCAACTGGCTGAAAAAATAGTCATAAGCATAAAAGAAAGGGCGTTCCCCCCGGGTCAGATCGGGAAAGCAAACCCTCTCCTCAGAATCAGGCGCTACCAATTCATAGTTCTTTTCCTGATCTCTGTTCTTACAGAGTCGGTGATGTTTTCTAAGCTCTGTACAGAATTCAGAATTTACTACAGAGTCGCACATCAAGACAAGGGAGTCCAGCCAATCAGACATGCCCTCGGGGACTTTGGAGGAAGTCTCGACAATATTTTTGCGAGAAGACATGGTCAACTAATCCTACAGCAAAGAAAAGAGAGAGGAATTACTAAATAAATAGCTTGGGCACAACAAAGAAAATAGCTCAGACAAAAGAGATATAACTTGATCTAGGGCACACATGACAAAAGGAAATCCCAGGACACAATCCACTGGTCCAGGGGCATCCTTTGGAGGCAATAACAGAGTGACAGAGCAAGGACTTAAGGAAATCATCAAAGTTATCCCAGCAAGAAAAACCTTCTTTCAATCAACCCACCGAGAAGAAAAACCAAATAAGTCATCAATAGCCACCTCTCAAACTACAGTTTCAGTCTATCAGCAAAAGGAACTACCAAGCAACAAAAACATGCCAAGTGGAAATCATCAAAGACGCAACCTTTCTTCATAATCAAATAAAGCCATTATCCCAAAAAGCTACAAAATCAAAAAATACAGAAACAAGCAACAACATGCAAAGCCCTAAAAAGCTTCAATCATCAGGAAAAACGCCAAGAGTATACATAAGGTCGAAAGAAAGCCAGAAAAAAATACATCACAGTGACAAACAAGCATAAGAATACGAAATGGTTCAAGCTTTCCAACATACACTCAAGCAAAATCAAAACTTTACCAAGAAATAAGAACAATGCAAGCTCAAGGGAAGAACGATGAAAGAAGTAAAGAAACGGAAAGAAGAACCAACCTGAAAAAGGAGAAAGCTCTGAAGAAATTGAAGACGGAGAGGCGGAATCCGGAATTGCCTTCGAGCAAAGAAAGCACCAGCAATCAGCAATGGCATCACAGAAAGAAGCGTGAAGACGCGAAAACGAAAATCCCAAAGGAACAAGGAAGTACAAACGAAACAAAAAGAATAAGAGAGAAAAGGGGGAAGTTATAGCGAGCAACAATGAAGATAAACAGAAAAGAGAGTTTTGATGCAATTCAAAAAATAAAACAAGAAAGCGGGAGACAAAGAAATGGAACGTTAAGAAATTAATGGGGCATTAAAAACCCTTGCACGTTCCCAAGACAGGGAACACCTATTTTCGAAATCAAAGAAGAAGAAGAAACGCTCCGTATTCAGAAGGAGTCTCTACACAAAAGAAGTCGACAAATGCTCGAGTTCGGCTTCTCCAGAGAAGGATCGAAGTCCTAAAACTAAGGACTCGACCTCAAAAGGAAGACCACACTCGAGCAGGGGCATTGTTCATATCCTGGTCGAACTGTCCGACCCGGGATGTTTAAACAACAAAGTCAACCGACCTCTTCAAGTCAGGGCTATCCGACCTCTTCTCAAGGAGCTCGGCCAAATCGCCAAGAAAGCCCAAAAAGGGCCCAAACAGAGGAACACGACCCAAATCCAAAAGCAGTCCAAGCTTATAGAGATAAGGGCGGTTCCCTTGAAGATAAGATGACTTCACTCAAAGATAAGATAAGATAACTATCTTATCCTCAGAAAGATCACTCTACAACCATTATAAATACACTGGAGCACCCAGGTATAACTCATACTCTGATTCTACTAAAAACCTGCTTAATACCCTTACTAGCTTAAGCATCGGAGTCCCTTGCAGGTACCACCACCCTCCACAGCTCCGGCCGCCACCCTCCAGCCAGACACGTCAACTCCGACCCATACTAAAGATCTCGTCCGAGATCGACCTACAGTTTCCGGTAGCCTTCAGAACAGAGCTTATTTAGTTGGACCGAAATAGTTGGGCTTAACATTACAAGCTAAGGTATGAACATCTATCTCATTTCATCAGCAACACTACTTTCATCCAACCCTCTCAATGAAAGGTTTTGTCCACCGCCATTACATTGGCATCAACAAATCATCATGAATGTCAGCATGGTTGTCATCATCATCATTGGTGTTAACAACATGAAGACCTCTAACTCTAGATGATCTTTCTACCATCAGTAGTTTGTAGGACCCAATCAAACATTCAACTTAGAAAAGGTAACACCCTACTTGTTCCGAAGGTTACCTGAAACTGAAGGTCGATCTCGGATGAGATCTGCTGTGGTGGTCGGAGCTGTCGTGTCCAACTTGTTGGACTTGAAGGTGCTGCTGATCCTTTGTCACTGGAGGGTGGTGGTACCTGCAAGAGACTCCGATGCTTAAGTTAGTGTAACACCCCAATTACCCTAAGCCTTACCTCTTGCCATAAAGCAAAGGTTAATCAGAGATTACGACAGTCCTAAGGCTTTTACATATTTATATATAGAAGGAAATAATATATTCTAAAAGCCTGATGAAGGATTAAGCTCAAAAACGGTACTTCAAAAGCGCGAAACGTTCACACGAAACTAACGCACAAGACTCAAGGTTTAGATGAAAGAATAAAACATACATATAGATACAATATTATTATAATCATAGAGAACTAGCCGCAGCTTGCAGAGTTTAAGCCGACTAGTTACAAATAGAACGATACAGAGATTTAGAAGTAAAATAGCTTATACAACCTATCTCTCAAATAAGCCTCTAAGGCAATAAAGATAAATACACAAAAGGTGAGAGAAATACTATGATGAAAATAAAACAGATATAAACAAGGAACGAACCATACTCCACTCTATCACCATATCTGCAATCTCACCAAAGTAGATTACGACCTGCATCTGAAAAATAACAACAAAGTATGGAATGAGAACCGGAGGTTCTCAGTATGGTAACAATGCCCAATGATGTAAGATGTAAGGCTCCAGGACGCCCAAGGCAATCCTAGAACTTCACATCACATACAGATATTCAAGCTTAGGACAATTATAAATAATATATACAGAACTTAAACCATAAACCATAAGCAGGGTTATCTAACTTAGGGGATTTCTAACTAATACTAATCACACCGCTGTGGCGCCAACCTAACCTCCGTGCGATCCCATCGCCACCATCTACCTAACCTCCTCAGCACCGGACAAACACAATTAATACAAACAAGTAAAAATACAAATAATATTCATATACAACAAGTAGTTCAAGAAGCAGATAGACATGTTATACAATTTGGCAAACTCAAGTAAACAAAGCAAGCAAACATATAGAAGATTCACATGATGAATGTCTGCCCTATTGGCTGTGATATCACATTGTCGGTTCAACTGCCAACCCGACACATCTCCATGGAGACGTCGCCCTTCGGAATTCTCATATGGGAACCCCCGAGATATAGTGCTTGGATCACTGTCCAGGTACCGACGCCTGCACGCTCTACAGATCCGAAGGGATGCGAGCGGGATCTATTGCCACCGACCTCACATCAAAGCGCAAGTGGAACGAACCACCACCCTTACGCCGCTGCCGCTACCTCGAACAGGTGGGATCCAACCTCAGCCCCTGCCCGGGCGCATAGCATCTCAAAAAATCTCAATAAAAGTAGTACAGTGGTTTTTAAAAACATTTTTAGCATAAGATGGATCCATCACCTCATTTAGATCCCTCAACTCTTCTCAACTACTGTTCATTCTCATTTCATTTCCGAACTCAACAGTTCCTTAGTTCTCATCTCATTCATCAACCATTCTTCTCCTACCATTGGACCACCTTTAGTACACCAGAAACCTAGGCCTCTGTTTTTCTAAACTTTTCCAAACAAACATCAACTAAAACTCTTTGCTCATTTCCCATATTTCCATACTCAAAAGTAAGCCCAAAAGCTTTAAAGTGGTGTTATAGAAGCTTACAACCTTGTTGGGAAGGTGAAATAGTTGAAAACAAAGTTTAAATTTATGAAACAGGGTGTGTGCGTCCGCACAGGGGTGTGCGTGCGCACACCCAGGAAGATTTTGAAAGTGTGCGTATGCACAGGGGTGTACGTGTGCACAGGTACTAAAATTTATTAAGTCTGTTCACTCGCACAAGCTGTGTGAGTGCCCCTAACAGACGTCCCTTCCCGACTTGTGCGTGCGCACAGGGCTGTGCGTCCGCATAGGTCGTAAATCTTCATTGATGTGCGTGCGCACAACCTATGCTAGCGCTGCCACCAGAGCCCTTTCTTCCGCCTGTGCATACGCACAGAATAGAATTTTCGTAGGGTTGTGCATGCGCACAAGGCTGTTTGTGCGCACATATCCGAAAATCCTGAAATTCTGCAACTTTGCAGAATTTCAGATTTTTAACACCAACTTTGAATGATCATAACTTCCTCTACAAAATTCTAAATTTCACAAAATTTATATCCATTTAAAGGGATTCCAAAGATCTTTAATTCTAGATAAATTTCATCAGATTTTGAAAATCGAAGCAAAAGTTATGATCAGACAAAGTTTACCAGAAATCCATTTTTACCAAAGGCCTCAAAACTCCAATTTTTCCTAAAACTCACAATTCAAAACCAAACCAAACACAACCCAAACATTACCAAAACAACATAAAATCCCATACCCTTTCTTTTCCAACTCAACCATCCATAATCCCAATTACACTACTCAATATCATCAAATTCCTTACTCATCAACATCCAAAACCATAATAAATAATCTTTAACCAACATCAAACATCAACAACTATTTCAAAATCCTCATCACTTAACCTCAACATTATCAATCATTATCCATACTCATTTTACCACACTCAACATATACACTCACCAATATCAACCAATATCACAATTTATAATTAGCACCAATAACATCAATATTCCCCTTCAACCTTTATAATCATTAAATACCAACAACATCATTATTCATCATCAATCCTTAAATACCAACAACCTCATCAACAACACTAATCATCAATACTTATTAATACCACAATTCCCAATAATCATCCTCAACCACAATAATCCAATACAACCCACAATTATCATCAATTCACATATAAATATTTATACACCAACAACATTCAATCCTATCTTAGGGTCAACTAGCCTAAGTGTCCATAAACATTACATATTACATAAAGAAAACTGAAACCATACCTTGGTCGATTCCCAAAACATTCCAAACATCAAAACGAAGCCACCAAGCTTGCTCCAATGCCTCAATCAACTCCAACAAACACCAAAACTCAATCTAATATCACATATATACCAACATCAAAATCTAATATACACAAAACAACTAAACACAAGAATTTAGAGAAACCTTACCTTAGCCAACGTGATTAGGGATAAAATCCAACATTTACCCGCTACTAGAGATCCCCTAAACAACCAAAACCACAAAATCTACTTAAAACCACAACCTCAAAAATGCAGAAATCTAGGGCACGAAACTGGAAAGAGAGACACGAGTTTTTACCAGATTTCTTTAGATAGAAACGTAGAGCTTGACAAGAGCTTCGCGTGGCCACAAACGGCTCGTCAATCGGAGTTCCGGATCAAAAGTTATGGCTTCCGGAAGGTGGAGGTGAAAAGTGCACTCTCTTCCTCCTCTCCTCTCTTCAAAACCGCGGCTCTCTCTTCAAAATGGGGGAGAATGGGCTAAAATGCTCATTAAATGAGCTTATATATGTTGGACCTTAGGTCCGGTTTGAGCCCGGTCCAACCGTTAGCGTTTTTGGTCCATTTGGCCCACTTTGGGTCAAAACGTTTTAGATTAGTGCCCGGACTTCGATTTTAAATTATTTTTCTCCTTTCAAAACAATAAACTAATCTTTCAAAATATTATTTTCCAAAATACGCGGTACTGGACAGTCTAGAGCCGGTACTGCCAGCTTAAACGCCAGTACATAATTTTACAAAAACTTTTCGAAAAAAATACATTTTTCAACTCAGAAAAATTCACTGAAACCAAATTTCTCATTTATATTTTCAAATTAAAACTTCTAAATTTTGAATCTATTTCGGGCACTAAAATTCTTTTATTAAAACGGTTTTACGTGAAAATGCGGGTTCTTACATCCTCCCCTCCTTAAAAAGATTTTTGCCCTCGAAAATCCGAATCACGCGATGGGATATATATTCCCCACAGAGCATCCTACTTTCAACGTTGCTAATCTAACAAGTTGCCAAGACACCTCGTTCGCCATCATCCTACCGTATCGATGTTCCCTTTCGCCTTCCGCTGCGTCACTCTAATTATCGTCATTACGCATCCGAAGTTCTTCTTAAAACAATTACCAATTTTGTAACACTTTTTAAAACCTTTATATCAAGTTCCATATAAATGAGTTCATTATTAAAACTTTTTCAAAAGAGGCAAAAATCGTTTACTCGAAAGTCATCTACTTGAAATCATGGTTTTCTTAAATAAAAACTTTTCAGTTTGAATTCCCTTGGATAAGATAATTTGGAAACCAAATTCACAAATGAGCATAATCGGAGAACTCACTTTTCTTTTTAAACAATATCCTCCAAACCAAGAATTTCTGACATAGTTTCAAAACCAAAGACTGCTTTTGTAATATTTCGCAAAGCTGTGAAAACAAGCCCAATCTAAACCAATTCATTATGAAAGCTTTTTCAAAAGGCTCAAAAATTCATTTATTCTTAAATCAAAACCTTTCAATTCGAATTCCATTTTGATAAGATAAATTATAAACCAAAATCACAAATCAGGAAAATCGTAAAACTCATTTTTTCTGTAAACCATATTATTCAGACCAAGAGTTTCGATTTAATTTCAAAAGTAAAATATTTAAACCAAAAGTTTCAAACCAAATTTGAAAATCATTATAAACCATAAAACTTTTTCAACATGGTTCAATGCCATACCAGTTAGAAATCAAAAACCATAATTTAAAAAAAAAACCGCAAAAGCAGCCGTGTCTACCTCCCCTTCCATAACCACAAACCACATTCTAAAGAACTAAAGCTTCGCATTACTGTGCCTAAAGATCGCACGCGACATTACAACTATTCTCGAGTTTATTCAGAAGGATAAAAGACTTTGAAACAAGAAGGGCAAGCAACAAGGATAATCTCTGCAAGAATTTTGAAAGAACTGCTAAATTTACAAGTAAACGAGGATGTACAATCGATGAAGAGTATTAAAAGAAATTCAGTTTAACAAACTCAAGGATAACTCCCGAATCAGAGATAACTGATAGGAACACAAAAAGGATAAGCAAGGTAGTAGTTTGGAACTAATCATGCTGAGTTAACAAGTATAAAATTATAAAAGAAGGTTATCTGAAGCCAGTGATGACACTCTCAAGGTTTAAAAATTTATGATTAAGTACACCTAATACATTTGAATATAAAGAATGAAAAAAAACTGAAAGAGGATCACCTCATGTGCTAAAAGAAAGGTATGTAACTCGCATTTCACAAAAGGGTGACAGAAACATACACCAAAACTGCAATGTAGTTAAAAGAAAACTAAATTGCATTTTGTCTAAATAGTTTCCAAGTAAAAGACAAAAGAGGTGAGGTTTAGAAAATGAGAATCAATTGAGTTAAGGCCACACAATATTGAAAATCCTGAAAGACATTTAGTTGCTCAATCAAATAAGGTATACACTGAAATCACGGCAAGGTTGTAAGAAATCAAAGGTTTGTCTAAGAATTCCCAAAGCTTATATTCAAACAAGCGTGTATAAGTTTTATAACAAATATGGAACTAGTTAAACTCTATTTAGAAAAGGAAACTCCAAGGTAAAAATTTGCTTATCAGTTGGCTTCAAAACTTTATTTAAAATAGTACATGCCAACTTCAAAACAACTTTGTCAATTTAAAGAATAACTATGGATGCAATTTAAGCGAGAAGAATCGATTTAGATTTCTTAAGAGAATCCAAAACTTGTTTCAAAAGTTCACAGCAAAACTCTAAGAATACACTTGAAATTACCATCACATAAGAACATTCAAGAATATTAAGATGTGATTAAAATAAATCAGACCAAACAAGAAAGGATCTTAAATCAAAGGAGTTCAAACAAGATCCATGAAGCATGAGACATCAAACAAGCTTTCCATTGGTCCAAAAGAATACAAAACTCGTAAGGAAGGACAATTAAGAGGACAAACAATGCATTAGATAGAAATAACTTCAAGTTGACTCGGACGAGTATGAGATTTACAAGAGAAGAAAAACTAAGACTAGTGGTGACGGTCATAACAGTAAAAGAATAATAAAAAACAGAACCGAGTATATCATTCAAAGAAGTGAAAAGCTTAAAAAGGAATTGGTCTGTTCCTAAAAGGAAGGATATGAACTCAATGCTTTCAAAAGAACAACAATTGCATAGACAATGTGTTGTACTAAACCAAATTCAAATTAAAAATAAATTAAGTGAAGTTTGTCAAATGAAAATCAACGGAAAAGAGGCAAAAATCTTTCTTTTGAAGAATTCCTAAATACATAATCAAATAAAGATATTTGTAAAAACTATAATAAAGTTGTTAGAAAATCAAGTTGTATTTAAAGTAAATATATTTCCATAAATCAGTGAAGAGACAGGCGAGGTATTGGAAACAATTAGTTTTAAACTGTAAAAGAAACTTTCAAAGTTTATATAGAGAAGTGTATATCAAATCAAAAGCGATTTTGTTAAGATTTGAAGAATGGCTGTAATTATCGTCAAATAAGAGGAAACTAAATTACAATTTGTCTACAAAGGACTCGGAATAAGAGCTTAAAAAGATATAATACATCAAAACATGTTCAAATATATACATGACTCAAGAGGAAGTGCCTAAACAAAGAAGATAAATACACCAAGGATTTTTAAGCAGACATATGCAGTTAGGATCAAACAAGAATGCATATGAACAGAGGAATAAGGTTGGGGAAATCGAACTACTATCCAAAAGAAAAGACCACAAGAACTTCAGGATAGGGTAGGAAAGAACAAGTCACATGATTCTAACAGAATCCAAAGCATGTAACTGAGTAACCTCGAGAAATAGTTTCTAACGTTCCCAAAACCCACGAATCGCGTTACCTATTACTCGTATCTCGTCTATGATAACCCATTACCAATAAAACAAACCAATAGTTTTCCAAACTCTTTTCAACAGTTTCAAACAAATTCTCAAAATCGTTGAGCTTTAAAACCTTTTTAAAAAGAATCCAAGCCATACCGTGTAAAAATTGAAAATCTTAAGTAAAAACCGCAAAAGCGTCAACCATTACTTCCGTTGCCACAAGTGTTAAGCCGCACCCATCAGCCAATATGCCGCAAACTCCACGAACAGGATTTTCCAGAACATGCTGAGCTCGTCGCGCATAGGCTAGGTTAGTCACCCTCACTACCTCTCCGTTAACGTAATCGACCTCATCCGTGAGTTGCCATTAGGGTTTCTTTCTTCACCAAACATTCGATATCAAGGTGATCAGTCTCAATACCAAAGGTCTTGTGCTTCAATTTTCCCAAAAAGGCACTCACAAACAAGCATGCTAGGAAATATCAAGTAGATAACCTAAATAGCATGAAAGGAAAATGACCTAAAGTGTGCAACGAAGCACAATTGGTCCATCCCTCAGGCTCACGAGGACGAACCGCATTGATACCACTAAATGGAAATAATATATTCTAAAAGCCTGATGAAGGATTAAGCTCAAAAACGGTACTTCAAAAGCGTGAAATGTTCACACGAAACTAACGCACAAGACTCAAGGTTTAGATGAAAGAATAAAACATACATATAGATACAATATTATTATAATCATAGAGAACTAGCCGCAGCTTGCGGAGTTTAAGCTGACTAGTTACAAATAGAACGATACAGAGATTTAGAAGTAAAATAGCTTATACAACCTATCTCTCAAATAAGCCTCTAAGGCCATAAAGATAAATACACAAAAGGTGAGAGAAATACTATGACAAAAATAAAACAGAAATAAACAAGGAACGAACCATACTCCGCTCTGTCACCATATCCGCAATCTCACCAAAGTAGATTACGACCTGCATCTGAAAAACAACAATAAAGTATGGAATGAGAACCAGAGGTTCTCAGTAAGGTAACAGTGCCCAATGATGTAAGATGTAAGGCTCTGGGACGCCGAAGGCAATCCTAGAACTTCACATCACATACAGATATTCAAGCTTAGGACAATTATAAATAATATATACAGAACTTAAACCATAAACCATAAGCAGGGTTATCTAACTTAGGGGATTTCTAACTAATACTAATCACACCGCTGTATCCCACAGCCCTCGCCAACCTAACCTCCGTGTGATCCCATCGCCACCGCTTACCTAACCTCCTCAGCACCGGACAAACACAACTAATATAAACAAGTAAAAACACAAATAATATTCATATACAACAAGTAGTTCAAGAAGCAGATAGACATGTTATACAATTAGGCAAACTCAAGTAAACAAAGCAAGCAAACATATAGAAGATGCACATAAAGAATATCTGCCCTATTGGCTGTGATATCACATTGTCGGTTCAACTGCCAACCAGACACATCTCCATGGAGACATCTCCCTTCGGAATTCTCATATGGGAACCCCTGAGATATAGTGCTCAGATCACTGTCCAGGTACCGGTTCCTGCACGCTCTACAGGGGTATGCGTGCACACAGGTACTAAAATTTATTAAGTTTGTTCACTTGCACAAGCTGTGCGAGCGCCCCTAACAGACGTCCCTTCCCGACTTGTGTGTGCGCACAGGGCTGTGCGTCCGCATAGGTCGTAATTCTTCATTGATGTGCGTGCGCACAACCTATGCTAGCGCTGCCACCAGAGCCCTTTCCCCCGCCTGTGCGTACGCACAGGGGTGTGCGTCCGCATAGAATAGAATTTTCGTAGGGTTGTGCGTGCGCACAAGGCTGTGCGTGCGCATATATCAGAAAATCTTGAAATTCTGCAATTTTGCAGAATTTCAGATTTTTAACACCAACTTTGAATGATCATAACATCCTCTACAAAATTCCAAATTTCAAAAACTTTATATCCATTTAAAGGGTTTTCAAAGATCTTTAATTCTAGACAAATTTCATCAGATTTTGAAAATCAAAGCAAAAGATATGATCAGAAAAAGTTCACCAGAAAGCCATTTTTACCAAAGCCCTGAAAACTCCAATTTTTCTGAAAACTCACAATTCAAAACCAAACCAACCACAACCCAAACATTACCAAAACAACATAAAATTCCATACCCTTCCTTTTCCAACTCAACCATCCATAATCCCAATTACACTACTCAATACCATCAAATTCCTTACTCATCAACATCCAAAACCATAATAAATAATCTTTAACCAACATCAAATATCAACAACTATTTCAAAATCCTCATCACTTAACCTCAACATTATCAATCATTATCCATACTCATTTTACCACACTCAACATACACACTCACCAATATCAGCCAACATCACAATTTATAATTAGCACCAATAACATTAATATTCCCCTTCAACCTTTATAATCATTAAATACTAACAACATCATTATTCATCATCAATCCTTAAATACCAACAACCTTATCAACAACACTAATCATCAATACTCATTAACACCACAATTCCCAATAATCATCATCAACCACAATAATCCAATACAACCCACAATTATCATCAATTCACATATAAATATTCATACACCAACAACGTTCAATCCTATCTTAGGGTCAACTAGCCTAAGTGTCCATAAACATTACATATTACATAAAAGAAACTGAAACCATACCTTGGCGGATTCCCAAAATGTTCCAAACATCAAAACAAAGCCACCAAGCTTGCTCCAATGCCTCAATCAACTCCAATAAACACCAAAACTCAATCTAATATCACATATATACCAACATCAAAACCTAATATACACAAAAAAACTAAACACAAGGGTTTAGAGAAACCTTACCTTAGCCAACATGATTAGGGGTAAAATCCAACATTTACCCGCTACTAGAGATCACCTAAACAACCAAAACCACAAAATCTACTCAAAACCACAACCTCAAAAACGCAGAAATCTAGGGCACGAAACTGGAAAGAGAGACGTGAGTTCTTACCAGATTTCTTTAAATAGAAACGTAGAGCTTGACGAGAGCTTCACGTGGCCGTAAATGGCTCATCAATCGGAGTTCCGGATCAAAAGTTATGACTTCCGGAAGGTGGAGGTGAAAAGTGCACTCTCTTCCTCCTCTCCTCTCTTCAAAACCGCGGCTCTCTCATCAAAATGGGGGAGAATGGGCCGAAATGCTCATTAAATGAGCTTATATATGTTGGACCTTGGGTCCGGTTTGGGCCCGGTTTGGACCTGGTCCAACCCGTTAGCGTTTTTGGTCCGTTTGGCAAAACCTTTTAGATTAGTGCGCGGTACGGTCTTCGATTCTAAATTATTTTTCTCCTTTCAAAATAATAAACCAATCTTTCAAAATATTATTTTCCAAAATACGCGGTACTAGACAGTCTAGAGCCGGTATTGCCAGCTTAAACGCCAGTACGCATTTTTATAAAAACTTTTCGAAAGAAATACATGTTCCAACTCAGAAAAATTCACTGAAACCAAATTTCTCATTTATATTTTCAAATTAAAACTTCTAAATTTTGAATCTATTCCAGGCACTAAAATTCTTTTATTAAAACGGTTTTACGTGAAAACGCGGGTTCTTACAGTTAGCATGGGCTTTAAGCAGGTTTTTGGTAGAATCATAGTATGAGTTATACCTGGGTGCTCCAGTGTATTTATAGTAGTGTGGGCTGACCTTTCTAGATAAGATAAGTTAATTATCTTATCTTATCTTTAAGTGAAGTCATCTTATCTCTGAGGGGAACCGCCTTTATCTTTCCAGGATTTAGCTGCCTTTAGATTGGGATGTGTCCCTTTGTTTGGGCCTGCTTGGGCTTCTTATGGCATTTTGGCCGATCTCTTTAAAGAAGAGGTCAGGGGACTTGACCTGAAGAGGTCGGTTACTATGTCTTCAATCAGCCCGGGTTGTATAGCTTGACCCAGGGTATGAACAGTGCCCCTGCTTGAGCTCGATTTTTCCTTTTAAGGTCATGTCCCTTAGACTTCGATCCTTTTGAGAAAATCGAGCTCAAGCATTTTGCCTTGGGTCGATCTCCAGTATGACTCCTGCTGGGACTTAAATGCAGAGCGTTTTTCTTTCTTTTTTCTCTTTAATTGCAGCGTGCGTTGCGCTTTCTTGGGAATGTGCGAGGGTTAAATGCTCATTAACTCCTCTTTTACCGTTCCCTTCTTTCCCTCTTCTTCATTTCATTTTGAATTTTTAAGCCTCATCTTTCAGTTTCTCCTCTCCTTTCTCTTCGCTTTTGCTTGCTGCAGTGCTTCGTTCCTCTACTCCCTCTGTTTTAGCTTCTTCGTGCTTCCCTCTTGTCTTGCTTCGAAAGCGATTGTTGGCATGGATTTGTCACTGTTTCTTCCTGATCCTTCCCTCGCGCTTGCTTCTTCTTCATCTACAGGTTGGTATTTTCTTTTCCCTTTTATGTTTTCGTTAGTCGCCTTCTTGTATGTCTCCACTGTTGTATGTTATTTTTACTGATTTTGTCTCTGAGAATCTTGACCCCTTCGAGAAAAAGATTGTGTCTTCCTTTCGACATTTTTTTTTATCTGAAAAAGCTTGCATCTTTGTGGTGATCCCTGCATTCTTTTGCTGTGATGTACGGCTAGTAATTTTTGCTTCCTTTAGGGTTTTATTATTTGTCACAATTTCTGTCTCTTTTCATGGTTGTATACCCTTGATTAAAGTCTTGGCTTTTTGCGGATTTGTTGGTAGATTGAGTTTATAGCTTTGGAAACTTTTGGTCAGTAGGAAAGGTTGTAACTTTGATGTTTGGCGATGATGACTTTCTTGCTGTGGAGTGTCGTTGTCAGAGAAGGATTTTTGTTTTCTTGTTTGAGGGATGTTAGGGGATATACTGTCGATTTCTTTCTTTCCGGGTTCTTGCCTTGTTACTGCCTCCAAAGGGTGCCCCTGGACTTTAGTGTGAGTCCGGGGTTTTCCTTTTTTCTGTCATATCTGACTCTTGATGTTCATATGTTATTGTCCGAGTTGTTTCCTTATTTGCCCGAGTTGTTTGGTAGTAACCCCATTTTTCTTTTTCTTACTGTAGGAATAGTTGACCCATGTCTTCTCGCAAAAACTTTTTTGAGATGTCTACTAAGATCCCGGATGGAATGTTTGATTGGCTGGACTCCATTGTTTTGATGTGTGTTACTGTTACTGACCTTGAGTACTGTGTGCGACTTAGGAGGCACCATAGGATTTGTAGTAATAGGGATCAGGAGAAAATTACAAGTTGGTGTCACCTGACCCTGAGGAGAGGGTTAGTTTTCCTCCTTTGACTCAAGAGGAGCGTCCTTTTTTCTATGCTTATGACTATTTCTTTAGTCAATTGAATATTACCATTCCTTTTACCCCTTTTAAGACCGAGTTGTTATGGTCCTGCAATGTAGCTCCTTCTCAGCGCCACCCGAACTCTTGGGGCTTCATAAAAATCTTCCAATTGTTGTGTCAGGAACTGGATATCCGACCTACCCAAACTCTCTTCTTTTACCTTTTTGTGTTGACGAAGCCTGGGGTAGCGAAGAAGAAAGCCTCCTGGGTTTCTTTCCGAGCTACTCAAGGAAAAAAATTTTCTCTATGTATGACGAGTGATAAACCACTATTTTATGGTTTATCTTGTGCTTAATTGAGTGATTTTTATCAACTCTTTACCCACTTATTCATACTATTTGCATGGTTTTACAATTCCTTCCCAGAATTTGTGCTATGATTGAAAACATGCTTCTTTGGACTTATATTTGCTAATATTAATCCTCTCTTATTATCATTCGATGCCTTGATATGTGTGTTAAGTGATTTCAGAGATTACAGGGCAGGAATGACTTAGAGGATGGAAAGGAAGCATGCAAAAGTGGAAGGAATACAAGAAGTTGAAGAAATTGCTAAGCTGTCCAGCCTGACCTTTTCGCACTCAAACGGTCATAACTTGAGATACAGAGATCCAAATGAGATCGTTCAAGTTGCGTTGGAAAGCTAACGTTCGAGGCTTCGCAACGATATATAATTTGTTATAGCTGCCCCGAATCCAGGCGATTCGAACACGTGGATCACGCGGACGTGTGACCTGGCAAAAACCCAATTTGCGCGAACGCGTGGACGATGCTTCCGCGTCACTTTCTCGCGACCTGTACGTACCAGAAATCGCTGGGAGCAATTTCTAGGCTGTTTATAACCCAATTTTTGGCCCAAAAAACACAGATTAGAGGCTATAAAGTGGAGGAATGCATCCATTCATTAACATGTCTTCCATTATTCACTTTTCATAATTTAGATGTAGTTTTTAGAGAGAGAGAGATTCTTTCTTCTCTCTTAGGATTTAGGATTAGGATTTCAATTTAGGATTAGAATTTCTCTTAAAGGAATTAGGATTTCTTCTTCTCAAATTCCAGGTTTAATATTCCTTTTATTTATTTTCTCAATTTAGTTTATGAACTCTTTATGTTTGGATTGATTTTCTTTTATTAATGGAATTTGAGGTATTTCAGAATTATGATTGCTTTCCTTTATTTATATAAATAATTTAGATTTTTCCCTTTTGGCTTTGGTTGATTAATTGGTGACTCTTGAGTTGTCAAACTCATCGTGATTGATAATTGTTATCTTTGCTGATTGATTTAAATTCCTATAACTTTAGTCTTTCCTTAGGAGTTGACTAGGACTTTAGGTGTTCAATTGATTTATCCACTTGACTTACCTTCATAGTTAGAGGTTGACTTAGTGGGAGCAAACAAAAAAATATAATTCCCATCACCATTGATAAGGATAACTAGGATAGGACTTCCAGTTTTCATACCTTGCCAAGAGTTTTATTAGTTATTAATTTATTAATTCTTACAATTTATTTCCCTTGTTCAAACCTTTTAAAACCCAAAAATACTGTTTTCCATAACCAATAATAAATACACCTCCCTGCAATTCCTTGAGAGACGACCCGAGGTTTAAATACTTCGGTTATAAATTTTATTGGGTTTTGTTACTTGTGACAACCAAACTTTTGTACGAAATGATTCTCTGTTAGTTTAGAAAGTATACTTATAACACGATTAATTCTATAAATTTCTTTACTAGCAGAAATCTGATCGTCAACGAGTCCTTTAGGGACATTAAGAATTACTATTTCAAGGTCCGGGCTGTTGAAGGTGTTCGCCCCTTCTTCTTGGATGAGAATAATGAGCCCACCTTCCCTTTATGCTGGCAAAAGAATGTAGTAGTGGCTAGGTACTCTTGGAAAAGTCTGGATGAGGTTGAGCAGGCCTTTGTAAATGTGTTAGAGGAAAATTGGGGGGAGCCTCCTCATCTCGACACAAAGAAGTTTCTAGGAGATCCTTCCCTTCTTCGTGCTGAATTGGGTAGTGACCGACTTCTTTTCAATAATTTTGCTTTGTGGTTGAATTTTGCCTTTTTCTGTTTGTGACTTTTTTTATTGGTTCCTTCTTTGCAGAGATGGTGAAATCTATGGATTCCATGAAATATTTTCGGAGGGCTAAGAAAGCAACAGCTGCTCAAAACATTTCGGCCAAGACTGCTGAGGGAGAGTCTTCTCAGGTGCCTCCAAAGAAACCAACATTGGGCGCTTCTGGGCCAAGGAAGGTTATTCCAACTCTTCAGGTTTGTGTGGTACCTTCTGCTCCTCTCCAGTCAACCTCTGGTGCAGCCTCTTCTCCTATTGCTGGTCCTCCTCCTAAGAAACAGAAGACTGTGAACCCTTATGACTTGGATGTCCCTGATTTTGATGCCGTGGGTTTTGTTGATAATTAGATTTCTCCTTTTGGTCGACTTCCAATGGATGATGTTTCCATCCTACATCACTTGAATTTCATCACCAGTAACAGTATTCGGATGGCCCATATGGGTGCAGCCCTATACCGTACTGTCCAGGGTTCCCCGGTCCATGCGACGAAGGCTTTTCTTGAGGATGCCAAATCAGATTTCGATAGAATAAAGGGGGTGAAGGATGAGCTTGATGCCAGGGTGATTAAGCTGGAGTTGGATTTGGAGAAGGAAAAGTCCCGAGCTACCAGGGCTGAGGCGGCTGCAAACTTGGCGGAGGAGATGGCAAAGAAACACAAGGAAAGTTATACCCGCACTTATGCCGAGGTGTTGGAGCTAAGGGGGAGGCTTGATTCTGCCCATGCGGATTATGCTGATCTCCAGGGTCGTCTGGTAGATACTGTGACGGGTGCTTATGAAAATTTAAAGACACAGGTCCGAGTTCTTGCTCCTGAACTCGACCTGACTCTTTTTAGCCTGGACAATGTGGTGGAGAATGGCAAGATAGTGCCTGCTCCAAACGATGAAGATGACGGACCTTCCCCTGCACCACCAGCCAAAGCTTCTGCAGCCACGACTTCTTCAACTCCTTCTACTGAGGTCGATCATCCCGAACTTGATCCTGATGTTCAAATTCTTAACCGGGAGGATGGGACTGTGGATGCTACCCCCATGAATATCATTCCTCCTCCTTCAGCCACAGATCCTACTACTGGGGAAACTTTGGACCCCTTATGATTTCTTTGTTTTATCTGTACAGCCCGATTTATGGGCTTTTAAACTTTGTTTTTGTAATTTTTGATGTGGTAGACTTCTTGACTTTAGTTGCTTCCATGCAACTTTGCTTTGAAAACAAAACACTTTTAAACTCTTGAGGCTGCCTCTTAGGTGGCCTTTTGAGTCTTTAAATGTTTTTATTTTGATGGGTATATTTCTTTGATATACTGTACATGCCTTTGCAACTTTTGTAGATCTTTATAGAGTGTTGGTACTTGATAAACCACTATTTTATGGTTTATCTTGTGTTTAATTGAGTGGTTTCATCAAGTCTTTACCCACTTATTCATATGATTTGCAAGATTTTATAATCCCTTCCTAGTTTTGTTTTATGGTTGAAAACTTGCTTCCTAGAGATCTTTAAATTTTATATTTTACTTCTCCTTTATACCATTCGATGTCGTGATTCGTGTGTTAAGTGTTTCAGGCTTTATAGGGCAGGAGTGGCTTAGAGAATGGAGAGGAAGCTTGCAAAAATGGAAGGAACACAAGAAACTAAGGAGATGACCAGCGAGTACCGACGCATACGCATGGCTCACGCGAGCGCGCGGAATGGAGAAATTTGCAGTGACGCGTGCGTGTGCCTGACGCGTACGCGTGGATTGGAGTTCTGCAAGATGACGCATGCGCGTGCCTGATGCGTACGCGTGACAAGGAAATTCGCCAAATGACGCGCACACGTGACTGACGCGTACGCGTGACATGCGTGATCTGCAGAAAATAACAGAAAACATTGGGGGCGATTTCGGGCTGAGTTTTGACCCAGTTTTCGGCCCAGAAACACAGAATAAAGCCAGGGAACATGCAGAGACTCAACACACATTCACATATTCTCATTTAGCATAGTTTTAGGATTTTTAGATCTGAATCTAGAGAGATATCACTCTTCCTCTAGGTTTTCTTTACATTCATAGTTTCATAGTTTATTGCTTTTGCTTTTGGATATTGAAGAGTCATCACCTCTGTTGAAGATACTATTCTAGTTTGTTTTCTTACTCTTTTATTTATTCCATATTCTTAATTCTTGTTTAAAGTTACAATTGGATTATTTTCATGGATTGTTAATGCAAAGGATTACTTTTACTTTTAATTAATTTTGAATCTCTATTTTATTTAAATTATCATGTCTCTTTTCTATTCCAAACTCCCAATAACAAAGATGGTATCCATGTCAATAGAGTAGATTCCCTACTTGACATGGGGGTTGATTAAGAGGAGACACTTGAGTTGGAATGCTCAAGTGGTTAGTTAAATTGGAAGTTATTGGCTAATTCTGTATTTACTAACGGTAGACCTTCCCAAGGGAGAGGACTAAGATTTGCGAATAAGAGTTAGCTCAATCACTTAACTTTCCTTTATTTAGTAAGGGTTAACTAAGTGAAAATAACAACCTCTTTATACTACACTTGAGAAAATTCCAACAAGGATAGAACTTCCAATTAATCATTCCCCCAGTCAAGGCTTTTTAATTAGAATATATATTTCTCTTTTAAATTACAATTATTTATTTTCTGTCATTCAACTCTCAAAATTCTCAGAAAACTCCTGATTAATAAATTAGCACCCTTTCTAGCAACTCGTTGGGAGACGACCTGGGACTCATACTCCCAGTATTTTTATTCTAAACTTTTTGTGACAACCTTTCTAAATTGATGAGGCGGATTTTTGCTGGTTAAGAGCTATACTCGCAACACTGTTCTATTATATTATAATCTCTTAATTGGTCTAATCTCTGCCATGCATCAGTACTTTGCTGTCCGACCTCTTTTTGATCAGATCTTGTTTTGTCTGTTTTCTGTTTGGGCAAGGTGACCCTTGGGGCTAACTTGTCCGACCACTTTTTTGTGTTTTGGTAGAACCTTTTTAGTTAGTCTGAACAATTTTAATAGCCTTGTCGTGGAGCCATGGCTTTTTGGGCAAAGTTATGTCCCTTTTAGCGCACGTTTTTCGATGGTCTGACTTCTCTTATTGGTCCGAGATGCAGCTTTTGTTGGTCCGACTTCTCTTGTCGGTCCAAGCTGTAGCTTTCGTTGGTCTGACTTCTCTTGTTGGTCTGTAGCTTTCGTTGGTCCGACTTCTCTTGTCGGTCTGTAGCTTTCGTTGGTCCGATTTCTCTTGTCGGTCCAAGCTGTAGCTTTCGTTGGTCCGACTTCTCTTGTCAATCCAAGCTGTAGCTTTCGTTGGTCCAACTTCTCTTGTTGGTCCAAGCTAAGTTATTTTTAGTAGTCCATTTTTAGTCAGACCTCGTTAGGCCGCTTTTTATGGATTACTTTTTATAACTTCTTGCATTGATCTGTTTTGACCGCTTTCACCTTGCCGACCTTGTCGTGATCTGGAGGTGAATTTAGTTTTCACCTTGCCGACCTTGTCATGATCGGGCGGTGAATTTGGTTTTCACCTTACCGATTTTGTCGTGATCGGGTGGTGAATTTGGTTTTCACCTTGCCGACCTTATCGTGATCGGGCAGTGAATTTGGTTTTCACCTTGCTGACCTTGTCGTGATCGGGCAGTGAATTTGGTTTTCACCTTGCCGACCTTGTCGTGATCGGGCGGTGAATTTGGTTTTCACCTTGCAAACCGAGTTTGTCGAAGGCGGATTTGAACAGGATATCTGCGGAGCTTTCTTGGTCTATTAGCATTCTGTGGAGATTAGCGTTGGCCAGTATGATAGTAATGACCACGGCATCATCATGTTCTGAGATAATGCCCGTTGCATCTTCTTGTGTGAAGGTAATAGTGGGGAGGTCGGATGACCTCTCTCCTTCCCCTACATGATATACTTCTTTAAGGTGTCTTTTGGGAGATGATTTAGAGATCCCTCCTCCTGCGAATCCTTCATTTATCATATGAACATGTCTCTCAGGAGTGTGAGGTGGTCGTTCAGCCTGTCTGACCTCTTCATCCCTTCTTCTTTTTCTTGGTTCATCTGTTTTGTTGGCTAAGTACCGATCTAGTCGCCCTTCTCTTGCCAATTTCTCTATGACATTCTTTAGGTCAAAGCATTCATTAGTGGGATGTCCGTAAATTCGGTGGTACTCACAGTACTCTGTCCGACTTCCCCCTCCTTTCTTACTTTTGATTGGGCGGAGTGGTGGGATCTTCTCAATGTTGCATATTTCTCCGTAAACATCTACAAGAGACACCCGAAAAGGGGTGTAATTATGGTATTTTCTGGGCTTCTCCTTGGGTTGATCTTCTTTTTTCTTGGACTCTTTATCCTTGTCCCGAGAGGGGTAGGAGAATCCAAGTTTTGAGGTTTCTCCTAATCGAGAATTCTCCTCCATGTTAATATACTTCTCTGCCCGTTCTTGTACCTCGTTCAGGGATGTTGGATGCTTTTTTGATATGGAGTGACTAAAAGGTCCTTCTCTTAGGCCATTGATGAGACGCATGATAGCTGCTTCTGTTGGTAGACTTTGTATGTCCAGACATGCTTTTTTGAATTTTTCCATGTAACTGCGAAGACTCTCCCAATCTCCTTGCTTGATTCCTAGTAGACTCGGGGCGTGTTTGGCTTTGTCTTTCTGGATGGAGAATCTGGCAAGGAATTTTTTGGCTAGGTCGTCAAAACTTGTGATGGATCTGGGAGGCAAACTGTCGAACCACTTTATTGCTGTCTTTGTCAGGGTAGTCGGGAAGGCTTTGCATCGGACGGCGTCCGAGGCGTCAGTGAGACACATTCTGCTTCTAAAATTGCTGAGATGATGGCTTGGATCAGAGGTACCATCGTATGAGGTCATGTCGGGAGCTTTAAAATCCTTTGGAACTTTAGCTTTCATGATCTCCTTGGTAAAGGGATCTTGGTCCTTGTGGGAGCTGTCATCGTGACTGGACTGAGCATTTTTAGCTTTGAGATTAGCCTCGAGCTTTAGGAGCTTGTTCTCTAGCTCTCGTCGTCACCTATTCTCTCTCCGGAGGTTCCTCTCAATATTATTATTATTATAACTTAACAATTAAAATGTATCACATAATTTTTCTCTCGTTAAAATTTAGATGCCATATTTTTTTAACTTAATAAACTCCGTTGCTCCGTTATCTCATTTACCTAACGATTTAGTATAAATTTATTTGCTTAAAATAACTCTTTTTTGTTAAAAAAAATTGTTTGCCTATTATTTTTATCAGATGACATAAATTCAATTTAAATAATTTATATTAATCATGTATCCTTTTGATGATTTAGAGAAAATAAAAACATTCACATTGTAGATAATTAAAATGATGTCTAAATTTTTCAATGCAAGAATTAAAATTATAGAATATAATTATTTATTGTCCTATTTTTTATACATTTTGAAAATAAAAAATCCAAAAAAAAACAAGTTAAAATTATAAAGAAAATTAAACCTTTATATTTTTTC
>NC_029792.2:37995314-38033198 GCF_000816755.2 Arachis ipaensis
ACCCGCAGAATTTGACCCATTCCCAACAGACCCATACCCCCGACTTGGTTCCCATCCACCCCAACGTAGACCTTCTTCCTCCGTTAGCAACATATAAGAGTTTCATGAACGTTGAAGAAGATGATGTTCTTTGTGGACTCCCTATACGCTGTTGTGGAAGCTTCCTCCGGACACATCTCATTGCTGCCTCTATCCCATAATTGTCGAAACCGAACCGATGATCGAATCCGTTAAACTACTGGATCACTAATTCAAGCATTGAGTCACTGGTTGAACCGATTGATCTGATCATACGTAAATAAAAAATATATGATAGTAAAAAATAATAAATTTAAATTTAAAACACATAATTTCACTAACNATTAGTAAAATGATTAATAATATTGTATCATATTTAAATTTTTACTTTAATTTATGTTATGTATGTGATGATGGTTATATAAATTTTGAAATTTAATTTCATTTATTAAATTTTAATAATTATAGGGGCGGGTAAGGGTTCAACTTTTTACTACCCACGGGTAGTAGGGCGGGTTTTATGCGAGTTATTGTAGGGCGAGGTGGGGTTGGATAGAGCAAAAACCTGTCCCTATCCGTCCCGTTACCACCCCTACAGCTAGGTGGCTATTCATTCATGCCTCTTTCTTTGAGGAAAGAGATTTAAGTATGAAGGATCACACTGTGCACATACTATTCTTTTCTACTACTATTATTTTTAATTATATTCTTTCATTGTATCGTATACTATTATTTTCTAATACTATTATTATTTGTACAAATATGAGTTTTAGAAAAGAATAATATTAAATTTTATGTTCTTATCTATGAGAACATTATTTTTTATTATATTATAAATTAACATATATTAAAAATGAGGAGTCATTAAATTTAAAGGATATTTAAAGAGTTAACTGTTATTCGATGCGTAGTATTTTGGATTAAACATGATAAAAAATTGAGTTTCGAAGATGTCGTTGCTTCTGATATCTTATTAGTAGATACATAAATCATCTCATAGGTAGCTAGAAAGCTTTGCATATATAAACAGGGCATCTTGTAACCTTGTTGGGGCGAGCCGGGTGCAATAGTTTTAATTTTGTTGTAGCTTTTAGTACACCACAATTGATTCCATTGTTGCTATATATTGAGATCAAATATTTTCTTCAATAAATTAATGATTTCTCTTCTTCTCTCTCCCTTTTTTTGTCTGTCTCGTTTCTTTACCTACCATATATATCCTATATGTAATTATGAATGACTAAGTATAAATTTGACAACCAAATTTTGGTCAAACTAAGCATGATGTGGCGTAATTGCCATTAAAATTAAGTTAAGATTGGAATTGAAATGAAACACAATTA
The DNA here is from genome assembly GCF_000816755.2 of Arachis ipaensis. Lineage (NCBI taxonomy): Eukaryota > Viridiplantae > Streptophyta > Magnoliopsida > Fabales > Fabaceae > Arachis > Arachis ipaensis. The sequence goes on from NC_029792.2 coordinate 37,996,676, forward strand.
CATTGTGCTTGAAATTTATGAAGCTGGTAAAATTTGTCACTGTCTCATTATTAACAATACGACTTATTTCTGTCTGAATTTATTAAACTTCCTTCCTCCATTCTCTTATCTATCTGTCTCTTTTTCTATTTGTCTTTATCCTTTCCACTGTATGTACAAGTGATATTTTATATTTTATGTTACTTACTTGATAAACTAAAATGTATCATGAGATATTCTTTTATTATAAGAATAATAAAATTTTTTCCTTTGAAAATAAGGTTTCTTTATCTTTTTGTCTTCTTTTTCTTTTTGTTTTGTGTTGTCTCTGACTGTCTGCGTTGGTCTATCTTTCTGTTGAAAAAAAATAAAATAATTAAAGTAATACAATTCAAATAAATTTTTATGGTAAAATTTGATAGCGGTAAGAATATTTCAGCAGCAACTCCAACTTAAAGTGAACGTGTAGGCTAAATTTAATACGAGACAAAATTTACACGCCCATCGAAGCAATTGCAAAAAAAAACCTAATGAAAAAAAAGAGAACAAAAAGTGTATTAGAAAAATAAAAAAAAGTCCCTAACAATGACTAAAAAATATCTAACTCAGAATGGCATGAAACAAAAGAAGTTAACATTTAGTATTATACTTTGGTCATGAAGAAAAATCAAATACGATGCACTCAATAGAATTCCAATGCCATAGTCAAATGAACTAAACTACGATAACCGAGTCAAACAATAATCGATAAAAATAGGTTGAATACAGGAGTGTGGAACGCACTACACAGGAGGTAATGAACTTAATCATAGACTTGTCCAATCCCAGGAATCATGCAAGTCAAGAAGTTGGTTCGAACACATACACTGTTTTAACCAGGTCGGAGCATGTCCGCGGTTTAAGAATACGGGATGTTGGTTAATGAATTCTTCATTTCATCAAATCTTTTGGCAAAAAACCCACTGCAAATCCCTCAAATTTTGTCTTCACGTTTTCACACCTTTGTTGCCTTATCCATGGCAGGTGATTTCTGTTAAGGAGACCAGCACTGTCGTCCCAAGAAAATAGACAGACTTAGTCTCCACATTGAGTGATTCTTTCTCAGGCTAAGGAGGCTCTCGTTAGAGAATATATTCTTTGGCAGTTTCTGTCCACTAACAGGTATTCCTCTGACTCTTTTAATGTCGTCTCCGTCCTCCCTTCTGTGACAATATCACTCAACTTTATAAAGCATTCACACAGTTGGAGTCAAACGTTGCCATGTGTCGTTTGTAAGAGATAGAGAACTTTAATTGATTACTTTACAAAGCTTGTTATCCACCATTTTTACCCAACCCAAGGCATCTTTTATGGTTGTACGACACTGTTAACCATGAGAGTCGTTATGGGCTATGCGAAAGGGAGTACTTTCCTATTGAGATAACTCTTTGCTAAATCATATGGTAAGAATGTAAGAGTTTCTCCACTAGTCAGGAAGCTAACATTAAAAGCTGGCAACATAGCGCATTTCATTAAAAAAGGACTATCCTTGTGTGTACTCACTATGCATTACCCTTCAACCAGTCTTCTTATTTATTATCCTAGTATACCGTGAAAGTTACTGTCCTTTTTGTTGTAGTAACACCTAATGCTTTTATGATTTGTCAGCTTCCAATGAGCGTATTCATAGCTACTTCAAGAAGACAAATTTTAACATGTGAAACACAAGAGAAATACTTTGCATTTTCATACACAGTTTCCCAAATAATTTAACCATGTTTCTCCCCATAGGAAGATGACATTTGTTAACAAAAAAAATAATTTATTAGTCCAGAAATTCAGTTTTGGATATGTTATTGCCATTCGATTTTCCATGAATTCCATTATTACTATGTTGAACCCTAAAATATGCTCTCATTGTTGTGTTCTGCTCAGTGACTCTTTTGTTGCTTCCTCATTTGTGTCCATGTGGTTGATGCATGTTTCTTTTCTTTTGGGTTCCTAGAACCAAAAACGGGATGATGACAAAAAACACCAAGTTACCATTTGATGACTCCCCAATGTAAGCCATTTCAAACGTTTTTGTTGGTATTATTTTTATTACCATAATCAAACCAATAAATGGACAAAATAGTGGGAAAGAAGGTAACAATGCGGCTTAAATACCAATACTCCCAACGGGGTTGAATTAAAAAAAATTGTGAACACAACACCTCAAAAAATGTTAACGCAGCCCATAAAAGAACATAAAAATAGAGTGGAAAAAAAAGCTTTGTGGGCCTTCCATTGGCAGTACTCAAAACTTCCACCCAATGCGCGAATGCAATATCACTGTATTCACATTTTGTAAAGTGAATTAGGGTTCATGCAAATCAAAAGGTACTTTGATGCCACACCTACAAAAAAGTGACCTTCGGCTAACCTCCACTTATGCACGAACCCACGAAGTCATCAGCCGATTTATACCACCCAAATCTGTCAACTAGAATGCTGAGAAAAATGGTTGTTTGCAGGTTACTGGTAAAATGGAGAAGGAGATGGAGTTACTTGATGGGCCAGTGGAGGTTTCCTCCGACGATGACAAAATTCAAGAATGGCCTACAACAAAGCGTTTGAGCAGCAGCCCACTCTAGAAAACCCGCTTAAGCCATACTCCAACCCTACCGGAATCACAGCGGTAATTCTTTTCTTTTTAAGTTGGTTTTTAAACTTTTTTTGACTTTTGGAGCACATGTTGCAGTGGGTGTACACTTTTTTATTCTCGACAGCAAATTCATTAAACAAACGTGTGTCTTTGTGTAGGAAAAAAAAACAGCCACCGGGTTCGACAAGTAGGCGTCAGCTTAAATGTGGCTTCTTAAGTTGTGAAGATCCAACAACACATAGATGAACTTAAGGCTTTAATCGCAAAACAAGGGCAATTCAATCACGATGCGCTCGAAATGCAGCACCAGGCCATAAGTGGGAAGGACGGTTCACCAATGGTGGGGAGCAACTCCACGAACATCATTCGGTCTAAGAACTGGGGGATGACTATGATAAACCACTATTTTATGGTTTATCTTGTGCTCAATTGAGTAGTTTTTATCAAGTCTTTGCACACTTATTCATACTAATTGCATGGTTTTACATTTTCCTTCCTAAAATTTTGTGCTATGATTGAAAACACGCTTTTTGGCCTTATATTTGCTAATATTAATCCTCTCTTATTACCATTCGATGCTGTGATATGTGCGTTAAGTGATTTCAGGGATTACAGGGTAGGAATGACTTGGAGGATGGAAAGGAAACAAGCAAAAGTGGAAGAAATACAAGAAATTGAAGGAATTGCAAAGCTATCCAGCCTGACCTCTTCGTATTCAATTGATCATAACATGAGCTACAGAGGTCCAAATAAAGCGGTTTTAGTTGAGTTAGAAAGCTAACATTCGAGGCTTTGCAACGATGTATAATTTGTCATAGCTGCCCCAAAGATAGGTGACACACACGTAGATCACGCGCACGCGTGACCTGGAAAAAATTCAATCCATGCATACGCATGGACGATGCGTACGCGTGACATTGCCGCGTGCTGGACGTATCAAAAATCGCTGGGAGCGATTTCTGGGATGTTTGTGACCTAGTTTTCGGTCTAGAAAACACATATTAGAGGCTATAAAGTGGGGGAATCCATTCATTCATAAATACAACTTTCATAATTCACAATTTTAGGTTTTAGATGTAGTTTCTAGAGAGAGAAGAGCCTCTCTCTAGGTTTTAGGATTTTGGATTTCTTCTTTCAGTTTCTTCATTCCACTTTCAATGTTCCTTTAATTTATGTTCTCTTCTACTTTCAATTACTCTATTACTTTATTTTGATTATTTTTCCAATTTGGTTTATGGATTCCTATGTTTAATTTGATTTTCCATTTAATACACTTTGAGGTATTTCAGATTTATGATTGTTTCTTCTATTTATGTTATTGATGCTTTTAAATTAATTTAGATTTTTCTCCCTTTGCTTTGGTTGAGTAATTGGTGACACTTGAGTTGTCAAACTCAGTTGTTGAATAAAAATTGGAAATTGCTTATTGATTTGGATCCCTTTAAAGCTAGTCTTTCCATAGGAGTTGACTAGGACTTGAGGAATCAAATTGATAAGTCCATTTGACTTTCCTTTATTTAGTAAGGGTTAACTAAGTGTGAGAAATAGCGATTTTCATCACACCTGATAAGGATAACTAGGATGAGATTTCCAGTTCTCATACCTTGCCAAGAGTTTTTCTAGTTGTTAATTTACTTCCTTGCCAATTTATTTCCTTGTTCCCTATTTCAAAAACCCCAAAAAGATACAATTTCATAACCAATAATAAATCATACTTCCCTGCAATTCCTTGAGAGATGACCCGAGGTTTAAATACTTCGGTTATCAATTTTATTAGGGGTTTGTTACTTGTGACAACCAAATTTTTGTACGAAAGGATTCTTTGTTAGTTTAGAAACTATACTTACAAGGGGAATTTAATTGTGAAATTCTTTACTAGCAGAAAATTCGTTCGTTCAAAATGGCGCCGTTGCCGGAGAATTGCAAACGTATGCCTTATTATTGGTTATTGTAAAAATTTGCTTTTTTGTTTCTTTGTTAGTGTTTCTAGTTTTAGGAGTTTATTTTCATTAATTCTTATTAATTTTTATTTTCTTTCACTACTATGAATTCTCACCCCTCTGGTTTCAAGTTTGGTTCCAATGTTGTTGTAAGGAATGGAAGCTATAATGAGAACAGGCATCAAGGTTGGAAGAATCAAAGATGAGAGGAGCCACAAGGATTTGATCAACCCTCTTGGCAACAACCCCCTCCAATGCGCTATAACCAATAACCATTATGTGATGCATACCAAGACAATAGTCATGGTGGACCCTTTCGTAACAAACCACCTCCACTAAATTACTATGGTCAAGAGCCATTCCAGGGAGCGTACCAAGATGATGAATATGGTGGACCCCCTTGTAATTACCAACAAGCCCCATCATATGCTTATGAACCACCTCCCCAACATACATTTGAACCACCATACTCACAAGCCCCTTTACACCATTCACCCCTATATGACCCCAACCCTTATCCACCATACCAACCACCCTATGAGCCGTATGAACCATACATAGAGCCATCCCAATTCCAACCCAATTACTCCCAAGAACCACTACCTCCATATACACCATGTCCATATCCATCAATCCAAGAGCACTATGATCCTACTTATGATAGCCGAGCGCAACAAGAATCACAGGATCGTCTCAAGGAAATAGTGGATCAATTTCATGCAACCCTTCATCAACTGGAGCAAGCAATAAATCGATTAGCATCCCAACGTTCGGACACTCAAGGAACTCCCACGGCTTCATATGGAGAATCTAATGAAGAACGTGGCATAAAGGAGACACTAGAAACTCCGGTGGACAGTAAGGAGCATGACTTTGTATTGGAACAATTGGAGGAAGCCGTAATCGTTGAAGAGGAAGAAGTGGTCGAAGACTTAGGAGATGCGGAACGTCTATGGGAAAGCCTAGTCATAGAGCCCCCTTCTAAGGAGTTAGAATTTGATGTTGAGGAGGGTGTACAACCTCCAAGGCATATCATGGTTGAAGACTTTGAAGGGGATGATCAAGAGATGGATTTAATCATTGATGAATTCTTATCTACATTTGAATCCTCTCCCATTAGACTTGACATGGAGATTAAAGAAGAAAAAGCACAACCTCCCATGTCCTTGGTGAACAATGAAGAAGAGATCGAATTGGAAGAAAGCTACCAAGAGGAAGAGGTTGATATTGAAGAAGCTTGCAAAGAGGTGGAAGTTGTCAAAGAAGAGCCCAAGGGAATGGAGATGGAAATTACCTTGCCAAGGTTGTTGGAGACCTCTCCTCCAAAGCCATCACCATCCATCCCTTCATTCAAGTGGGTAAATCTCTCATCTCTAAGCTTAATTAGCCCACTTGAATATGCTTTGCTTGAGATGGATGGGCAACTTAGAGCTCTTTGTGGCTATAAGAGTAAGAAGGAGATGGTTAGTGGTTGGCAACACAATCCTAGGTTCATTGTGGTAAGGAGCTCACTGCTGAATTATTATGGTTGGAAGAATACTAAATTGTGTGGGTCTAGGAAGCTGTTTGGATGCCTCTGTGAGAATTCAGATTGCTTATCATCCGGTTGGAACAAAGATGGTCAACAAGAAGATGGGTGCAAAAGCAAGGTTTGGGACCCCGGAATTCATTCTAGCAATCAACACTCTTGGGGCCTTATCACTTGCTTTAACTTTCTTGAAGGCTTTATGCAACTAGTGTGGGATCCCAGAGGCTATTGAAATTACAAACATTGGTGGGGATTCCTGGATGAGTTCAAGCACAAGCCACCATAACAAGGGGCTCACCAAATGTCCAACTTAAGGACTATAACTAAAAGTGCTAGGTGGGAGACAACCCACCATGGTATAATCGTTCCCTTTTATTCTTAATATTATTTTATTTTATTTTACTAGTGTTCAATCATAATTTCTGCATAGTCATCCGCATTCTGCATTTTACATTCTGCATTAAAAAAAACGGGATCGACGCGCAAGCGTCAACGACGCGCAAGCGTCAACGACGCGCACGCGTCGTATGTGTCTGTGCAACTAGACAGAGAGCTACGCGAGAAACGCGCGGGAAGGGTACGTAAAGCACAAGCCATCTCACGTGTACGCGTACCTCACGCATATGCGTCCCCTGCAGAAAGTTCAACCCACGCGTAAGCGTCGGCGATGCGTACGCGTGGGAATGAAAATCGGCGTAAAGAGCACTTGAACAGAGAGTTGTGCTGCCCTTGCGATGGAATTGTGTTAGTAGCACAAAATCACCCCACGCGCACGCGTCCCTGACGCGCGCACGTCATTTCGCTTCCAGACCACCCACGCGTACGCGTGGGCAACGCTTACACGTCGAACGGCCAACTCGGTTCTCACGTGTACGCGTGAGGCACGCGTACGCATCGCGCTTTGTTTCTAAATTCTTACTTCTTTCTTCTCTCCTTTCTACTTCTTTCTTCCCTCTTTCTTACTTTCTTCTTCTTCATTCCTTTAACCTCTCATCCTTATTCTCTTCCATTCTATTTTACTTAATTTATTTGCATACTTTCATTCATTGCATTTTAATTTTGTGCATATTTTTATTTTTCCATTGGTGTTAAATTTTCTTATTCAACTGTTGTATCTTTTCTTGAATTATTTTAGTGCTTCGTAACTTGTTTTAAATTGTTGAGTATTATTAATTATACGTCAATGCTAATTTTTATGACACTCGTTTTCCTTTTGCATTGACATGAACTTACACTGTCTTTCATGACTCACTATCTCTTCCCCTTTGTTGCAATTTTTGCACTATTGATATGCCAATTGCACATATTATTTTCTCACTTGCATATTGTAGCTACCATGTAATTGAGACCCTTATTATTTGGCATTAACCCAACCATATTTTATTTGTTTTCTTATCTTTGTTTCTGGGTTACCTTTCTTCCTTTTTCTCTTCTTTCAGGATGGCCACCGGGAAGAGAACCGGAAGACGTTTACATAGGGCAACCGACAAGTCCATCTGCACAATCTTTGGAGAAAAGCATCCGTTGGAGCAGCCCGTCCACTTGCACATCTTAGCATGCACCGAGGATGGTGCAATCTTTAAGTGTGGGGAGGTCGATACCGACTTCCGTGGGTTAGTTATTTTCTTCTCAACACCAATGTTTTATTTTCTTTGTTAGTTCATTGTTGCATTTGCATGTTTGATTGCATGTTTGTTTAATTTTTTGCATAATTTACCACTACTTGGTTGAAGTGATGAATTCCTTTTCACGAAACCTTTTACCGCATTTCACTAATTTAAATTAAAATTTTTGATAAACTTGTTTGAAGGAATATTATACTGGAACATGGTTTAGAGCTCGAACACACAAAACCAGTGAGATTTTAATCCTATTTGAATTGGTTGCATTCTATCAACCAATATTTTATTTTTGGTGTGTATTGTTCTCTCTAAAATTGTGATCTTTGTCTTGCTTAATTCTATATTTCCATTGTTTGATATATGCATGCACTTATATGATTGAGGCCTTTGTTTCACTAAGCTTACATACCCATATGGCCTTACCCTTTCATTATCCTTTGCAAACCAATGTTGAGCCTATTATACCCCTTTGTTCTTTACTTTAGCTCATCACTAACTCTAAGCGGAAAACAATAATGTCCTTAATTTGAATCCTTCGTTAGCTTAGACTAGTGAGAGTACTCATGAATTAAGTGTGGGAAAAAGTGGGTTTGAAAACGTTTGGTTTAAGAATTGGGTGTTGTATATCTTTATGAAAATGTGAAAGAAATGTTTAGGACATGTTCATGCATTCAATAATTTAATCATATGCATTAAAAAAATTAGAAAAAAAAAATAAAAAAAACAAGAAAAAAAAGAGAGAAAAAGAAAAGAAAAAGAGCAAATAATAAAAGGGGACAAAATGCCCCAAAGTAAATGATAGCAATGCATATGAGTTGTACTCGAAATCGGATGCATGAATATGTGATAAACATAGTAAATAGGTAGTTAGATTTTATATTGTGATTACATGGATTATCTTAAGTTCGGTGGGAAAAGTTTAAGTTAATTAAGGATTCAGATTTTAGTCCACTTGGCCAAATACAATCCTACCTTGACCTTAACCCCATTACAACTCTTAAAAGACCTCTTGATATGTGTATTTTGTGCATTAAATTTTTGTTGATTGTTAGATGTAGAGCAAGCCTTAGAAAGCAAGATTAGTAGAGAATTGAGAGAACGAACCTTAAACACTTGAGTGATTATAGAGTGTATACATTTCCGGTAAGGGTTCGATGCTCGATTCTTTGTTCCCGGCTTTCATAAGCTATTTTCTTCTGCAAGTTTACTTGTACTTTATTTTATGATTTGAATTAGTGAAATCCAATTCATGTCTGTTCTTGGAAGATTTATTTACTTTGACCAAGTTAGTAGAAGTATTTTTGCATTTTGTTGCATTCATATAGATAGGTTGCATTTCATAAGTTTTACCATTCCTCTTCACTCCTTTATAGCTTCTCTTGAGCTTAGCATGAGGACATGCTAATGTTTAAGTGTGGGGAGATTGATAAACCACTATTTTATGGTTTATCTTGTGCTCAATTGAGTGGTTTCTATCAAGTCTTTGCATACTTATTCATACTAATTGCATGGTTTTATATTTTCCTTCCTAAAATTATGTGCTATGATTGAAAACATGCTTCTTTGGCCTTATATTTGCTAATATTAATCCTCTCTTATTACCATTCGATGCTGTGATATGTGCGTTAAGTAATTTCAGGGATTACAGGGCAGGAATGTCTTGGAGGATGGAAAGGAAGCATGTAAAAGTGGAAGAAATACAAAAAACTAAAGGAATTGCAAAGCTATCCAGCTTGACCTCTTCGTATTCAATTGATCATAACTTGAGCTACAGAGGTCCAAATGAGGCGGTTCCAGTTGCGTTGGAAAGCTAACATCCGGGGCTTCGCAACGATATATAATTTGCCATATCTTCTTCGAAGATAGGCAACGCGCACGCGTGACCTGGAGAAAATTCAATCCACGCGTACGCGTGGACGACGCGTACACGTAACTTTACCGCGTGCTGGACGTATCAGAAATCGCTGGGAGTGATTTTCGGGCTATTTCTGACCCAGTTTTTGGCCTAGAAAACACAGATTAGAGGCTATAAAGTGGGAAAATCCATTCATTCATAAATACAACTTTCATAATTCACAATTTTAGGTTTTAGATGTTGTTTCTAGAGATCTAGGTTTTAGAATTTAGGATTTCTTCTTTCAATTTCTTCATTCCAGGTTCAATGTTCCTTTAATTTATGTTCTCTTCTACTTTCAATTACTCTATTACTTTAGTTTGATTCTTTTCCCAATTTGGTTTTTGGATTCCTATGTTTAATTTGATTTTCCATTTAATACACTTTGAGGTATTTCATATTTATGATTGTTTCTTCTATTTATGTTATTGATGCTTTTAAATTAATTTAGATTTTTCTCCCTTTGCTTTGGTTGAGTAATTGGTGACACTTGAGTTGTCAAACTCAGCTGTTGATTAAAAATTGGAAATTACTGATTGATTTGGATCCCTCTAAAGCTAGTCTTTCCATAGGAGTTAACTAGGACTTGAGGAATTAAATTGATTAGTCCATTTGACTTTCCTTTATTTAGTAAGGGTTAACTAAGTGGGAGCAATAGCGATTTTCATCACACCTGATGAGGATAACTAGGATAGAATTTTCAGTTCTCATACCTTGCCAAGAGTTTTTCTAGTTGTTAATTTACTTCCTTGCCAATTTATTTCCTTGTTCCCTATTTCAAAAACCCCAAAAAGATACAATTTCATAACAAATAATAAATCATGCTTCTCTGCAATTCCTTGAGAGACGACCCGAGGTTTAAATACTTCGGTTATCAATTTTATTAGGGGTTTGTTACTTGTGACAACCAAATTTTTGTACGAAAGGATTCTTTGTTAGTTTAGAAACTATACTTACAACGAGAATTTAATTGTGAAATTCTTTACTATCAGAAAATCTATTCGTTCAGAGTACAACCGAACCCCCGAACAGGAAGGACAAGCCATGGCTAAGAACCTACAAACAACGTAAGACCAGGACCAAGAGCAACACAAAAGATGACCCTGATTTTGATCCAAAGCTGAATCATATCACCAACTCAGACGACGAATCGTTCAAGTTCAGCCGCAGCAAGGGCAAAAAAATTTCGTCATTCAAGACTGCTACCCCAAAGTCTGGTCATAGGGTGAGGCGTAATCTATTTCCGGTTTTGATTATTTCACCTGGATGTCATGGACCCAACAGCTCATATGTCACGAACACGACCGTAAATATTGCTCGAGCAAGGAACCTTCAACAGAATTTCATGCTGCACCAGAACCTGGATAGCAGTTTCATGGCACCAGACATTGGTAAAATAATACCCAAGGTTTGTTCCTTTAACATGGATGTTGTAGTGGAATTCGTTCTATTTGATGTCAAGTATATCTATTTCTGAATGAATTTAAATCCTGCTATCATTTTTCAGGGTATGCCAGTCTCGTTTCAACCTACACTTGACATGGAGATAGAAGGGTTACACCTGGCTACCGCAGCCTACATCTTTAACACAAAACTAGATCAAGAGTGAGTTTACTGTATCTACACTTGTATACATGATGGCACTAGTCACTGCAATTATATAAATAGGTTCAATCATCGTGGGAACTATTGAATGGACTTGGCTACCGAAGATAAAATTAAATCTGTCAAGTATTTTTAAAAAGTGGATATATCCAATTTAACCCCCCTTCCAAATATTTTCCCATCAAAAGTGGTTCATTTTGGAGTATGAAACGTTTATTAAGTAGATAACTCGTTAACTTTGCTATGATTAACGAATCGGGGAGATGCTTGTTCTGAATCTGCACTGTGCCATGACACGGAAGGCACTGAGGACTTTAGAGCCGGGAAAGCAATTAGTGGATGACGTATGTCACATATCCGTAACTGTCTAAAGTTTGTGCCTATTATCTTCTTGTGGTAGCACGCTCTCTTCTTGATGTCTTTTTTTACGCAGGTATTGATTCTGCTGGCAAGGATGCTTGTATTTGACTCGACAAGGCTGCAGTGGTATCTTCCAACGACATTTGTGGTTACTTATCTAACCCTATAATTTGGTTTTCATTGGTCACTTCGATGGAGATAAACCGAAAAGTGTCGAATGCTTGTCATACATGAGGTTTCTAACTAACGAAAACTCTGACTGACCATGTAACATTTTCAATTTGTAGCAAATAGCGACTGGGTGAGGACTTATATCTAAAGCAACCATTTCTGCTATACGAAAGGACTTCGTGGGTTACACTGACGAAGTGCTGAAAGTACTTAAACATGATTAAATTTTTGCATGCTGCCTACATGACCATCGTTGATGACTGAATGCACAGTTTGTTTTCTGAGTTGAGGCAGATTTACTGCCCATGTGGTGCGATAACCATTGGTTTCTCATTGTCGTTGACCTCTCACGAAAGCAACTGGTGTATCTTGACTCACTGTGGTCCCCAACAACCAAGTCAAAGCGACAGATTAGGAAATTCGTAATGTTGTTATTCTGTAAGGTCTAAATAGTTTAACTGCATAGTAATCACAATGAACGGTTTTCTTGTAAAAGCATATCTCCCCATTGCTACCTGCATGACCTTATTATTTAATTGTAGATCAAGTTCTGTTAGTGTCGACATAACTACTAGCCATGGGGTGTTGACTTAAAGGCCTGCACCTTTTGAATGCTGGTGTCCTCCTTTAATATCCCCATCAAATCTACTGCCATGAATAGAAAAGACTGGATAAAAAAAACCAAATGTCATGATTAAAACAACTTTGTAGTGTAATATAAAAAATTTGAGAGAGGTTTACATCTTTATTCTGATGCTGGTTTTTGAGTTTTCAATTATTGATTTTGACCTTTTGTTGATGCAACTCAATCTTGTTTTTATTAATATTGGATTTTGACAAAACGTTATTTGTTTTTCGAATTCAACATCTTCATCTACATTTCTCCCATTTTTACTTTTCCACTGTCTTACAATAAAATCATATGCAGAAACAATTAACAGGTTGAAATTTAAAATTAAGGTTGCTGTGTTTGCGATAAGTGTTTGTTTCGATAGTTTAATTCGGGACCATTCGATTATAGTTATTTTTTTTAATTCCCAAAAAAATTCTTGTGTTATAGAAGACATGATTAACACTAATGAACTATTATTGTTACACAGGCAATCTTTATGGATGACCTTTTGGATAACCGTGCTTGGTATGCTAATGCGGACACCAACAAAATGGAATGCAGTGAGTTTGACATAAAAGAGCCTGAGGTTGTCCAACAACTTCCTGAAAGGTGAATTATTTATACCTATGACATATTAAAATTTATATTCGGTGGCTACAACTATTACGATACTTCAATTGTTTAAGAAAAATTGAAATCTGATTGGGTACTTGATATGTCTTCTTTTCAAACACGGGGCTAATAACCCGAATAGCAATAATTGTGGCATATTTGTTGCACAGTGGATGATCATGTACCACTTGTTCTATGACTATGATGTTGAGGTATAATCTAGACTTACCTTACATGCAACTATAACGAATTAGCTCACTTCCCAATGATCTTGTATGAATTATCGTCAAATGTAAAGCTGTACCACTGGTTATCCTAACCTACAAGCGTGCTTTTGAATATTATAGGCATTTCAGTTTGTAACTGATTACAGCAGGATGCGCCTCGCAAACGACATGGTCTTAAAGTATCACAATGATAACAGAATGGAAACCGTTGAAGCAATTCTAAAATACTGGAGGAGCTTCACAACTGCTCCATGATAGCAATCCGGAAGGCGTACTTAGTCGCTGAAACCGTTTCTTTGGTTTCAGGAAATAAACTTTTGTTTCGTGCAATGACTTTTTTAGTTGTTCTATTTTGTAAGGTCATTAGTGTAACCACCATGGTAGTGAACACTGTTATGTTTGTGTTGCAGCATATATGATGCTTAAGATGTAATGTGGATTTCATGCTACTGGACATGGTTATTTTGAATGGCTTGTAAGCTTTAATTTACAAGACTGTTGGCATAGCCTTTAGTTATGGTTAGCGAATATGGATGAATGGAATATTTTCATTGGTGTGCCTTCAGAAAATGTTGCCCGAAAGCTTTAGTGTATACCTATATACATTATGACTTTTAGATAAAGTTTCTTGCTGTCATCGGCATCATCTTTTATGTCCACATATTCGACCCTTTGAACTGTCATCACAAAGCATTTATGAATCGTAAGTTGTTAATAATACAGGTCATGTCACCAACAATGTTGCATTTAATAGAATCTATTTTTTCTAGCGTGACTTGATGCATTATGTTTTATTGGTGAGAACTAGTGATGAAAAATTATATTGCACAAATGCCTTATGTTAACTAATGATTTTGTTTAGTTACAATTCTAGCCTTTAAAGGGTGAAAGAACATTCTTTGTCAATTACTTCTTTAGCTTCCTCTATTGGATGGGTCCTACAAAGGTATTTTAATGGTCGCTAATTTAGACATTATCAAGATAATAATTTCAAATATTGATACTACATAAGTAACTGAATGACATAAGTAACTGCATAACTCAAAAATTCTTCACAGTAACAAAAGATAAGGAAAAAATAACCTGCCTTAATAATGCCTAACATCAAAATGAAGGAGTCATAACAAGAATAGAACAAACTACTTGCAGTCAACACCAAAAGTATTGGTTCAAAAAAGTCTCATTCATGGGACAAACACCACATAAATAGTTTGCCCACATCTCTCTCTTTTCGTATGTCTTTGCGACCCAATCATTGTCCTCTAAACCAAATGACGTGACCATGTCCACCCAATAACTGTCAAACTTTTCCACATCAAAGTGACCATACACAACAGTCTTAAAATGCAGCACAAAAATCTTTGTCCTTGATATTAACAACTGCATTTCGAGCAAGATGCCAAGTGCGTAATCTATGTGTCGCATTAGGGAATTCACATCTAATGGCCTCTCACATGGATTCATCACTATCTGTGACAACAACTTTCGGCTCCTTGTGCCTCATTGCCTCCAAGAAGCTACTTAGCAACCATTTGTAGGACGGAATCTTCTCGTCCTCTAGCAAACCAAACCCAAAAATAATTATCTGTCTGTGATGGTTAGTGCCCGAAAATATCACAAAAGGTCTGTTATATAAGTTTTTTCTGTACGTCGAGTCAAAGGCTAACACATCACCAAAGCTTTCATAGTCATGATGCATGTTACCATCTGACCAAAATAGTTGCCCAAGGTGTTTCTCAGCGCAATAAGAGTACTGCATAACTGCCATCGGATCCAACTCAGCCTTGCCCTTCAAGTAGCTTATTGCTACGGCTGCATCTCCCTCGATGATTCTGGATTGCCTAACTCCATCCATATAATTATACAAGTCCTTACTTTCAAAGTTAATATTCCGATATCCACCACACATGTGGGCAAAGAAGCCCATTATTTGAGTTGTTTGGAACCCAGCTTCATGCATGCTATGTATATGTGCTTTGTGCCCTTTTAGGATCTTCCTATGTGGAGCCATGACATTAGTGAACTCATAGGGCGCCAACTCGTGATTATGATCCTCGACCAATGTTTTCATCTGCCATTTCCCACAACTTTTGTCCAGAAACACCACAAGCTTGGCATTGCAATTTGTTCTCGTCTCCGGTTTATGAGTCATTTTTCTGTCAACTCTCTCGTAATGTGTCTTTTCACGTAGCCCTTGCCGATTTTAGTAGAAAATTTCCTAACAATATTCCCTTCCTCGTCTTTAATAGAATCTCCCTTTTGCACCGTAAAACCAATACCCTTTGCATACGTGACGTAGCTTGCATATGCATCTCCAATCCCATTAAATTCTACAGATAACCACACAGAAGCAATCACAGGGTCTGGACAGCTGAATTGTTTACCCATGACATTCTCGGAGTTTGCATGATCCTCTGCGAAAGCATGCATATCGCTTCCACCACCATCCCTGCCTTCGTATTCACTATCTACATGACCACTATTCCCTTCCTCAGTCAGCGGTTCCTCCAACCCGTTCGAATCATCCCCATCCCCCGAATCGGTGCTCCAACCATCAGTCCAGTGGCCTGATAACTCTGACGTGCTACCATCATCCAAATCCGACTCACTATCAGACATCCCTGGATAAAAAAAAATAACCCATTAAAGAACAAAGCACGTCATACACATTGTCGCTTACAAAATTAACTTAAATGGAGACAATTGCTATACAATTTAGCATTAAGCAAAGTCCATAGTCATGAGTCAATAGTCTATCAACATTTTTGGTCTATATAAATTGGTTGACTCGTTAGTTTCTAACATTACAAAGACAAATTTTTTATTTTTGGGTAAAGGTTGACCAGAGGAGAATTGCTAAAAGAATATATCAAATTCAGTTTAACCAAAATCATTTATACTAAACGCACATAGTTTTTGTTTTCAAAAGCATAGGTTTGGTCATTTTATTTTTCAACATGGAGACCTCAAGACTATGACAATGGTTAAATTTTCTATTAAGTTTACTGTTTTTAGTAAAGTCATAAGGATCTACTTTTGTTCCAATCACAAAGAGCCCCTAATAAACAATTTTTTCGATGGTCGATTACAGGGTTCATCTTGATCCTGAGCATCATAATAGTGGTATTTATTTACTTTCAGAAATTCAATTTAAGCAAGTCAGTGCAATTTTTTGGGAACAAAACCTGTATATCATATGCCTAACACAGCAAATTAACAACCATCTTAGCAAATTCAGCACAACTGCATATTTCTCCGAAATAGAACAAAGATAAAAAAAACTCACCAATGTTAGAGCACAGAACAGTAGCCAAATTCCACTGTTTTCAAAGACCAATGACGCAACCTACGAGAGACGCGGGACACCAGGCTAGTTAGAGATCCAGAACCAGCATCCAGAGTTCAGGGTTTCCACCCTTGAGAGAGATAAAAGGGGCACTTCAAAGGAGACAGAGGAGAGGCAATGATGGTGCTAACCCTACCGTTCTGCTATTTTCTGCTCTTTCTCACCGAATCACCGACAAAGATTCCGATTCGCCTCTTTGGGGATGGCATGCGCCCACCTCCTGCAATAGTGTGCACAACTTCAAGATGAACCCTAACTTCTCTAACTGGCTTGAAGGTCTGCTCATTCAATTCTAAAATTTGGGAGATTTTTTATTTTTTCCTTTTGATTTCTGTTTTAGTTCCCTCTTGTTTCAAGTATGAGAATGTTTGAAATTTAAAAAAATGACCCTCACAAACTACATTTGCTAATCCATTACATTTCCTACTTACCCGTGTTTACTCACTTTTACCGTGGCTCATTAACCAAACTAACTATTTCCATAGTCAAACTCATATGGGAGTTACTCACATTCATTCCATGTGTCAAATCGTAACTCGGAGCAAGTGGAACAATGCCACTGCATCTACCAGGCAGGTGTATCTCAATCATAGTTAATTTCTTTATTAAATTCACCCTCAATCTCATTTCACTTCATTCAAAATCATACTCAAACTCAATCATCGTTGTCTCTCATTATCTTAATCATAATCATCATCCTCAATCAAAATCAATCATCATCATTTTGCCTTACCATAATCATCCTCATCATATCTCTTATTACATTTGATCTATCTTTTTCCAATTCATTGTCTCGCCTGATTAGATCTTATTTCTAACTTCTCTACCCTCTATTACTCCGGCTCTAGACTCATAACAGGAATTACAGAGGTTTAGATGGCTAGAAGAATGGTTGAGAACTTAAAAATTCATTTTCAGCAAAACAGGGTGGTCATGTGTACGCATGCCTACCCCGTACGCATGTTTTCAAGATTTTGGGAAAGTCGCGTACGCATGCACCTTCCGCATACGCATGAGTTCAAAATTTGACAGTGTCGCGTGCGCATGCATTTTCCACGTACACGAGAATACTGGGTAAAAAAACTTGCCTGTGTCGCGTGACACTACAGCGTACGCATAGCTGCCAGATTTTCAAAAAAGCTAATATGTTGTAGGAATTCAGTTTTTCAACCCAAATTTTGAACTTTCATAACTTTTTATAAAAAAAAAAACTCATTTTTCAACTATTCTTAAACCATTGGAAAGATCATTGACTAAATTTTCATAAAAATCTAATTTCGTTGAATTTCCAACCCCAAAGACTAAGTTACGTCCCGCCGAAGTTACCCAAAAATCAAGTTTTTATCCAAAAGCAGAATTTACCAATTTCCAAGAGGTTTACAAGCCACATCAATTTTCTACATCAATATAATACCTCCCAACTATCCCAATTCACTCCTTTACTATCAACCAAGTTCAAGCCAACTTAATTTACACATTAATATTCTAAATCATCATTTTCACACTTCAATTCATCAATTCCTCTAATCTAACTATTCATTACCAAATTTTCATATGCTCAATTACATAATCACCATCTCAATCTCATGCATTCCATCAACTTACTGGCTTACTTTTCACGGCCTCCAACCTAAAATTCATGGCCTCTGACCCAATATTCATCAATCAACTCATAAATATCAACATTATCACTACTAGCGGCTCAACAGGCACTGCCGTGCCTGTTCAGCCGCTTTTCTATTGAGTTAAAAAAATATTTATATATTTTTATTTTTAAAATTATCATCATATTAATTTTATTGTACATCTTATCATTTTCTCTTATAATTATGTTGTCTTATTTTATTCTTCTTCTTTGTTTTCTTCTTCTATTAACCCCAACGGCAATCAATTACCACCGTACCATTATCGCAGCTCTCATTTTTGTTTATCAATTTGATCCATACATATCCATTGTATTAACTTTTGAGTTGTTAAAAATTTGTTAAAAGAATTATTTTCTTATTTGATTTAGATATCTAAATGTATAACTATTATATTAATACTTATTTTTCTCACTTGCTTGTTAAGTTATATTTTATCATTTTAAGAAAAAATTTAAGATATCAAGCATTCAAAAATTTTGTATAGAATAATTAAATAAAAATAAAAAAATTATAAGTTATTTAATTTTTTAATATATAGAATAATCAAATTTAAATTAATTTAAGTATAATACTAAATCATTACATTGTTACTATGTGTAACAATGAATATAAAAATCTATAAATATTTGTTAATTTATTTATTTCTCAATTATATTTAATTTAAAACAAATATAAAAATTTATATTTAAATCACTCTTTCGCATGAGTTTAATAGCAAAAAAAATTTATTTCTTATAATTTTATATTTAACATTTTAAATTATCTTTAGTTTTATTATTCTTTTAGAATTTTTAATTTTTATTTTCATTATTCTTTTTCATATCATTATTTTTTTTATCATTATTTATCTACATATGTCTTACCACCACTCTTATGTTGGCTTGTTCTCTCTTTCTTCCTCGATTTTTTTTCTCTTTTTATCTTCTCTTCAATCGCAATTAGTTACCACCGTATATTAGTTCATAATTATTACACTCAGAAGTGAATACTACTTTAAAAATAAAGTTTTAACTTTTTCTATTATGGGTATTTTTATTATCTAATGCATACAAAGTCACATATTGTCATTTATGATAAAAGTTGAAAATTAAAATTAAATGACATTAATATTTTTTGGTTTAATAAAATTAAAATAAAGCATAAAAATAAGGATAAAAACTAAAAAAATAGATGGCTCTAGAAAAGGATAATGTTAAATTTAACAAAAAAGTTTAATTTTATGTCCGTTTTTTATTACTTATTTTACTTATCTACAGTTGTTTAAATTAGACTTTATAGTTATTGAATCATGTTTCCTTCTAAGAAAAAAATAGTTATGAAGTCATTTTCATTTTTTATGAGTACATTCATTATATCATGATTTTAATAATTAATGTAAAATTTAAAAAATTAAATAAATATTTATTTATTTGAATTATATTTAAAAGTGAATTATATGTATTTTTATAGTAAAAGAATATTATATGTAAAATGAATCCTGATATGTTGGTACAAAAATCATTCTGCTTAATTTTTTAAAAAAAAATATTGTCCTATTAAACTATTTTACTTTTATTCTTTTAAAAGCATATCCAAAATATAAAAAAAATCGCATGAATAATTTACATTCAATAGAAAACTCATAATAAAATTGCTGTGAAAAATATGTGAAAGTTTTTTAATCAACGTAATTGAGGGACAGAAATTTTTCTTTTAATAATAAACTTCTCTCATTAAAAGTAATATTGCAGCTTAAATTTAGACTCCAATTGACATTATATATTATGCAGGTACCTAAAGTATATTAAAAGGGTATGATAACAATTTGAAGAGAAAAATTATTTTGGGTAAATTTATTTTTAAAAATATTGACCCTATTAAACTATTTTACTTTTATTCTTTAAAAATATATCCAGATAAAAAAATATGTAACAATAATTTACATCTAATAAGAAAATCTTAATGAGATTGTTGTCAAAAAATGGTTGATGAACCCATATTTGACGATATATTTTGGTTTGATTTGAGTGGATTTCATCATATAAACCCACATTTATTCATCCAAATAGCATACTTTTGTGTTCTCTCCCTTAATTGAGCCTAATTGTGAAAACATGCTATTTTCTTCTTATTTTAATCACTTTTATCCCACTTTTATCCCATTCGATACCTTGATGGTTTTGATGAGTGATGTAACACCCTAACACACAGAGTTTTACACCTAGGATGTAAAACAGAGGTGGTGTGGTATTACGACCTCTAAAATAAAATATATATAATACATAACAAAGGATAATATATACTAGGAGCCTTGAAAAATAGGTAAAACAAAATCGCAAAATTAAAAAATGCAACGCTCAAGGAATAGGAATACTTGCGTGCTAAGAAACCTTAATAGGAAATGACAAAGATAAGTAAGAAAGTAAAGGAAAGCAAAGGAAACAGCACAACTAGCTCCTGACTCAGCCTGCGAAGCCAAGGCTGGCCGGAGAATATTTACATATATACATAAGTATCCCAAAAACCAAAAATACAGAAATAAGTTTCCTAACTCTCCTGTAATCCTCTATGAGGAACAACATAGTCAAGTCTCTTGGAGAGCAAGCTAAGTACATATATATACATATATAAGTAAACAGAAAGCCCAAAACGTCCCAGACTACTCCGCTTCAGGAAATCCAAACACCTAACGAGGAGCCTCTCAACCTGCATCTGAAAACAACAACACAGTGTGGGATGAGAACCGGAGGTTCTCAGCAGGGTAAAGGTACCACACGTATAATAAATAAGGTCCTGGAAATGCTAGAGGCAATCCTAGAACTCTGTCATACAATTATAAAACTTAATTTCTAAACAGAAGCCATAAATAGGGGTAGGTATACTAAACCTGCCTAAACTCACTCAATCTTAAACCTAACCTAACATCAAACCATTTCACCCATCCTCCGTTCCTCTGTCATCCATAATTTGGCAAAGACAAGCAACCAGACAAAATCACGCACAAGTAATAGGCAGATAGTGCAAGTAGCAAGTATAGCAGGTAGCAGGATGTATACATACAGTTAGGCAAACTCAGGAATTGCATAGTAATCAAAACAAATAAATACACATGATGCATGCCTGTCCTATGGCTGATGGGGCCCATCTGTCGGTTATCCAGCCAACCCGACAAGTCCGAAAACATTAGACTGTCCACTGTCGCGCATCCCCAAGAGTCTATGCATAGAGTTCACATTCATTCATCATATAATCACTCAATGGGGTTATCCATACCCAGGGATTTATACGTGTCCGGTCACCCTTACGACGTAGGGTCAACAAAGTATCGAGATTCAACTTGGAACATGCGATGGCGAGCCATGATTTTTACCCAGGGAAACTCGTATCTCAGATATCATTATTCATAAGCCATTTCATTTTCATAACAACTTATAATCATATATCAAGCCATGGCATTAATCCTTATTTAATTTTCTCATCTCCTTCATATAACTCATCATTTTATCTCTTACTTCATCCCCAAGTTATTTTATTTTCCTAGCTCCAACTAGCTAGTGGACTTAGTACTATACTCTAAGTCTAAAAGGAAAGAAAATGGAGGTTTAGAAGTAAAAATTTGGTTTAAAATAGTCAAAATCCAGTTTTGCAGCAAATCGGGGCCACGCACACGCGTGGAACGAACACCAAGTCATGCGTACGCGTGAGTCATGCGTGCGCGTGATCATGCGCATTAGCTTTTCACGTGCACGCATGGCTACTCGCGCATGCGTCATCAAAGTGCCATGTCACGCGTACACGTGGGCCACGCATACGCGTGGATGGACATTTTTCCAAAATGGCCAGAATGCCCAGAAAGCTGCTATAAACCAGTTTTCAACACCTGCATCACAGTTTTATATACCAAATTTTCGTCGTCCATTACTTCCTTTACAAAATTCCGTTTTTCACAAATTTGATATCGTTTAAAAGCTTGCAAAACCATCTTTCATTTGAAAGAAATTGCAATTCCATTCAAAATTTGAGGAGTAAGTTATGGACTACCAAAGTTCATCAAAAATCATAGTTTACCAAAACATGCCAAACCCCGTTTTTACCCAAAAACCACATTTCCTTTTTAAAACTCAATCTCATTCAACTCAATCATACCATAACCATCAATACAACATGTTCTTCACCATAACACAATAATTCTTGCACCCTTGCATTTCCATAACTCAACAACACCCCATTTCCACCCAACTTTACAAATTTTACTCATAACTCACAAACTAACATATTATTTCATATCCACATATTGTCATCATCATAAAATACTTCAACCATCACCACAACATTAATCAATATAATCATACCAACAATTTCACATAAACACCACTCCAACTCAACCATATCATTAAATAGCCATAATCATCAATCCTTCATCCATCATCATTATACTAACATACATATACATATTTACATTCAACCTACACTATCAAGTACTCAACACATGCCCACATCAACTCAACCATCAATACCATAAAGACTAATCATTTAACACAATTACTCATTTTAACTTAACCTATGGTTCTTCTAGCCTAAGTTTTCACAACACCTTAAATGTTAAACGCGTGAAACCTAAACCAAACCTTGGCCGACCACCGCGTTTTGACCAAGGCCTCCACACAAATCACAACCACAGCCCCTTACAAGCT
Source organism: Arachis ipaensis (assembly GCF_000816755.2). Lineage (NCBI taxonomy): Eukaryota > Viridiplantae > Streptophyta > Magnoliopsida > Fabales > Fabaceae > Arachis > Arachis ipaensis. The sequence goes on from NC_029792.2 coordinate 38,019,515, forward strand.
TGAGAAACCACCCAAAGTCTCAGCTCCAATCACCACCAAGCCTCCAAATGCTTACTTTTCACTTCCAATGCTTATATATAAACTTAATTCATACCTAATTCACATGGATATTCCAATTTCAGATTTTACCTAATGAAATCAAAATTAAATTAAGGTTTAGGTGATCCTTACTACACCCATACGCGTAGCAACTCGAACCCAATAAGCTCCACAAGCTAAATAGAACCTAGAACACCAAAATTGAACAATTTTCAACACAATTGTTCATGGATTTTCGAAATTAAGGGAAGCTGGCTGAGAAGGAAATAGTGATTTACCTACCAATTTGTTCCACGAGTTTCGTAGAGCTCGTCGTGGTGAATGCGTGGTTGCAAACGGTTCGTCAATCGGAGCTCCAGATCAAAAGTTACATGGATTTGAAATTAAAGTGAGGGTTAGGTTTTTGCTTATGTTCTTCTTCCTCCATTAAATGTTTCCCAGGGTGAATAATGAAGAAGAAGAGAAATAAGAAGCTGTGCCTCTATAACGGGTTGGGTTCAGTTGGGCCCGGTTTAACCGGTCCAGCCCGTCCGGCCCAATCTTGGGCCAAATTCTTTGAAATTGGTGTCAAAATTCTCGTTTTGAAGAACTCTATCCTATTTTGATATTAGTTTTGTATTTTTAATTTTCCTAATTAAAATTTGACTTATTGACTAATTATTTGTTAATTTCACAGGGTTTACAAGTGATTTTAGGAGTAATAGGTTGGAATGGCTTGGTAAGAGTGGAAGAAGAGCATGCAAAAAGGAGAAAACATGAAGAAAACAAAGGAGAAGTACACATTGGAGTGTGCGTGCGCACAACCCTTGTGCGTACGCACAAGAACCACACAGCCATGTGTGCACGAGCACAACATCCTGTGCATGCGCACAAGAAGAAAATCAACATGTGTGCGTACGCACACGTCCCAACACGTGACTCACTTAATAGAAATCGTTGGGGGGCAATTTTTGGGCCTCCAGAGCCCAGTTTTTGGACTTTCTGAAGCTGGTTTTGCTTATATCAAAGAAGGCCTTACTCCATGTGAAGGGGGGAGAAATTAGGGTTAGTTTAGCATTATGTAGGTTATTTTCTAGAGAGAGAAGCTCCCCATTCTCTCTAGAACTAGGGTTTCTTAGTTTAATTTCTTGTAATTTCAACTTTTAATTCTTGTTTTCATTTACTTTTTCTTGTCATTTATTGTTATTGAATCTTTATTCTTCTTCATTTCCTTTTTTATTTCCTTTATTTTGTCATTTTTATGTTATGAACACTCTTTGTTAATTTTATTTACATTTAATGCAATTTATGTTTTCATGTCATTTATTGCTTTATTGAGTTGCTACCTTTACTTTTCTTACTTGGTAGTTGTAGTATTTATTATTTCTTATTATTTTATCATGCTTTATTTTCATGCACACCAAGTGTTTGACAAAATACCTGGTTGGTTTTTACTTCGTTTTTCTTCACTCTTGGCTTGAAATTGATGACTTTGGTGACCCTTGAGTCATTGATGTCCATTCTTGTTTGATACATTAGAGTAGTTAGTTGATTTAGTCTCCCTTGACTCTATGTGACCCAATATTGTTGACTTAAGACTTAGAGATTGGAATCAACTATGCCTATTTAACTTATACTCGATGTAGGGTTGACTAAGTAGGATTAACTCTTCATAATCATCATGTGTTTGTGGTCAATGATTAGGATAGGTAACCTTAGCTCCCAATCTATGCCAAGAGGTTTCTTGCATTTGAAGTTTCCTTTCCTTGCATTTAATTGCTTTGACTTTTAATTCCTTGCATGATCATTTTATTGCTTTGATATTTAATTTCTTGCATGTTTAGTTTTCACACTCTTAGTTGAGAAATTGGGTGTTTGGGTAAAATTGAGTTGTGGATGTCCATTCCGCATTGTGTGAGGATTTTTAATTGGTTTGGTTTCCCTTGACTCTAAGTGACCCACTAGTGTTGACTAGGACTTAGGGATTAGAATCAATTATGCCCTTTTGACTTATCCTCGATGTTAGGTTAGACTAATTGGGATTAGTTCACACACAATTACCATGTTTGTGGTCCACAACTAGGATAGGAATCCTTAATTCCCCAATTCTCACCAAGAGTCTTCTTGCATGTTCATTTAATTTCTTGACATTTTAATTTCTTGCCTCTTATAATCAAAACCCCAAAAATACCTCATAGCCAATGATATGACATTTTAATTGTAACTCCTAGGGAGAACGACCCGGGAGTTAAATACTCTCGGTTTATATTATTGTGTTGATTGTGACTATTCTTTTGATGGATGGTCAGTTGTCGAGTTAGGACTATACTTACAACGCCAATTCTATTTTGATGGAAAATTCCTAACCTATGCAATTTGGCCATCGTCAAATTGGCGCCGTTGCCGGGGAGTTGCAATGGTGTTGTATTTTTGGCTATTGTGCATATGTGAATAGTGTGAATAGCTTATTTTTCGTTGATTGTACATATGTTGCTTGCTTTTGGTTAATGTGAATATGTTAATAGTTTGTTTTTGATGGATTGCTTGTTTTTTGATAGTTTTAGGAGTCCATTTTAGTTGTTCTTATTACCTTTGGTTTTTATTTTCTTTTTATCCTATGAATTCTCACCCATTGTATTGTGAGTTTTGTTGCTATTGTGTATAAGAATTGGGAATTTCAATTGCTTGTTACCTAGATGGAATGAAGGGAACTCACAACAAGAATTGGGTGCACAAGCTTGGGAATCTCAATTGCCTTGGAGGATACAAGCTTGGGTGGGATTTCAAACTTAATAAAAGCTCTCCATAAGTCCAACTTAAGGACATTAAACCAAAGTGATAGGTGAGAGACACCCCACCATGGTAACATTGTTCTAACTCTTCTCCTTTTGTATATATTTTGGCTTAATTGCATGGTTGCTTGTCTTGGTTGACTTAGGATTAATTTAATTTTGAGTTTAGGTAGGTTAATTTTGGTTTGGATCATGAATTTATGGGTTCTTGCATGTTTTGATGTTGAATTTTGATTGAGCTAAGGCTTGGTACCTTAGATTTTGAAGAAAATATTTTTGGAAAAAACAGGGCTTGTGCGTGCACACACCTTTGTGCGTACGCACACCAGCCTTTATGCCCTCTGCTGGGAGCACTCGCACGACTTGTGCGCACGCATTCCCCTATTTCTAGCGCCTTGTGCGTGTGCACGCCCACTTGTGCGTACGCACACCTCCTTTCACCCGCTCTGTTGGGAGCGCTGGCACAGCATGTGCGCATGAACCCCTGCCCCTTTTTGCTCCTGTGCGTGCGCACGGACCTGTGTGCGCACGCACACATGATCCTCAACCTAAATAAAAATTCTTCGGTGCGTGCATACACCCTTGTGCGCACGCACACTCCTTAATCCCTCTTCTTCCCGGAGCGCTCGCATGAAGTGTGCACTCGCACACCTTCCCTTTTTCCACCTTGTGTGCGTATGCACACGTATCTATGCGTACGCACGCCCCTGTTTTCTTACCACTATACTTCTCTTCTTCTCTTCTCTCTACTTCTTCTCTTCTTTTCTCTTCCACCCTTATCTTCTCTTGCTTTGCCCTTGCTTTTCTACTTGTTTTACTTAGTTTCCATTGCATATCTTTTTCATTTTCGTAAATTTTGTTAGTTTTGGTTTAGTTACTTGTTAATTAAATAAATTGCAAGTGTTTGATTGATATTGATCGGGTTACTTCTTGCTTAAATTTTGGTTTAATTTTTTATGAATATGTGCACTGAGCATTAAGTCTTTGTTTAATTGCCTAGATGAATTGTGAGTTTGACTCATATGTTGTCACGACCATATGTGTTAAACTTTATCCTTGTTTGGCATCTTGAATTGTGCACTTTTACTTAAGTGAATTGAGTTGAAATTACTTGATCATCATGATTTTCATGTCAATATAATCACATAACAAAATACTTGTTTGTTCTTAATGCTTTGCATTTGTTTGAGTGACTTAACTTGATTCTTATCTAGTTTGTCACTTTTTGCAACAAGTACCTTACCATGTGACTATTGCATTATGTGTCATGTTGAATAAGTAGTTCTCTTTTCATCATGGAATTGGTTATTGTTGATTCTGCCATTTTACATTCAATTTTGCACTTTTACTTGCACAACTTCAATATCCAATATCAAATACTCAATTCACTTTAGTTGTGGTTACCTAGGGTTGCTTGTGCCTTAAGTTTTGCCTATTCTTTACTTGTAACCTAGGCCACTTAATTGAGGAACATGCTATTTCTTTTGATTATGTGTTTGTTGTGCTTAACTGACCAATGTGTTGTGTTCTAAACCATACGCATTTAGAATACGCACATTTCCCTTTCTTATACCACACACATCTTACTTTTCCTCAATTCTTATTTATCTGCTTTCTACAGTAGCCCGAGCCCCAGTACCCACCAGCTGAAGGTGGAACCTGTCAGTTCTTCATCCCCCGGATTGAGTGCATGCATGGAGGACCGTGCAACGTTTAAATGTGGGGGAGAATCCACAAATTTGGGGCGTACATTTCTCTTTCTCAACACTTTGCACTATTTTTCTTTAGTTTTTAGTAGTTATGCTTTCTTGTAAATATTTGTTAGTATTTTATTACATTATACTTTGCTTAGTTTGCTTGTATATATCTTAGCTTGCTTATAGTTTTATATTAGTAAATATTTGCATGTTGCTTCGTATAGGAAATAAGTTTGGTAAAACAACAAAGAATTTTCAAGAAATCCCTTTTAGGGTGTTCCATTGATTAGATTTGAAAATTTGTTTTTGAACTTGCTTGAAGTATTCTTTTTTATGGAACATAGAAAAGAGCTTGAACAAATTACCTAGTAAGGTTTGAGCTTTAATTGTGTGGTTGCACATTTTCAACCACAATTTTTGTTCTTGTGTGATAAACTCCTTTTATGATTGTAATATTTGATTTGCTTGAAGTCTTTATGTCCTATATTTGGTGTTTTGTATGCATTTAGTATGATTGAGGCCATTTTTTGAATTAAACTCACTAATCCATATGGCCAACCCTTACATCTACCTTTGTAACCACTTTTGAGCCTTTTAATTCTCCTTTGTTCTAATATTAAGCACATCTTTTGCCCTAAGTGAAGAACCATTAATGTCCTTGAATTGTATCTTTGATTAGCTTGGATTTGAGTGTGTGTGTGTGTGTGTTATTCATGTGTGGGGGGGAATTTGTGGGAAACATTAGTAGAAAGTATTTTGGGTTCTTATTGTGAAATATGAAAAAATGGGTAAACACTCATGCATTCTATACTTGAGATATATGCATCTCTTTTTCTTGATAAAAGAAAAATTTTGGTGTATATACCTCTTGAAAAAAAAAAGAAAATAAGAATGTAATTAAAAGATACATGTGTGTGTGAATTAGAAAGAAGATGCATGAGTGAATGTAAGAAAGAGGATAAATGGGTAGTTAGGTTGTTTTGTGTACATAGGTTAATATAGGATTAGGTGGGATACTTGAGCTAATCAAAGATCCAATCTATTAGCCTACTTAACCATATTAATTCTACCCTTACCCGTAGCCCCATTACAACCCTCCAAAGACCTCATGATATGTGCATTCATACATCAAATGTTAGTTGATTATTAGATGACTTGCAAATCTTTGAAAAACATGATTAAAGGAGAATTGAGTGATTAAGCCCTACACACTGAGCGATTAGAGTGTAAACACATCCAGTGAGGGGTTCAATCGCTCAATTCTATGTTCCCATCCCTTATTTTGTGTCTTCTTGCAAGTTGTTGAGAGTAGTTTTTGAAAATTTCAAATCAAATCTTTGGACTATGAGCATATTGCATTGATTTCCTTGTTTTGGCCCTAAGTTTCTACTTTGGATTGATTGGAATTCTTTTGTTTGTTTTTGCCAAACTCAATAGGAACCATAGTGTAGATATAGATAGATAGTATTTAGTATAGTTACATACATGTAGTTAGATGCATTTAATAAATTGCTTGCCCTCTTTATTCTTCTCCTTTGATTGTGATTAGCATGAGGACATGCTATTGTTTAAGTATGGAAGAATTGATGAACCCATATTTGACAATATATTTTGGTTTGATTTGAGTGGATTTCATCATATAAACCCACATTTATTCATCCAAATAGCATACTTTTGTGTTCTCTCCCTTAATTGAGCCTAATTGTGAAAACATGCTAGTTTGTGCTTATTTTAATCACTTTTATTCCACTTTTATCCCATTCAATACCTTGATGGTTTTGATGAGTGATTTCAGGAGTAATAGGATGGAATGGCTTGGTAAGAGTGGAAGAAGAGCATGCAAGAGGGAGAAAACATGAAGAAAATAAAAGAGAAGCACACATTGGAGTGTGCGTGCGCACAACCCGCTGTGCGTACGCACAAGAACCACACAGTCATGTGTGCGTGCACACAATATCATGTGCGTGCATGACGAATGAAATTCTCGCGCGATCTAGAATTTTCACAAAAATATAATCGCGTTGCAAGTATAGCTTCTAGACCGACAAGAATTCCTTTCGTACAAAAGTTTTGTTGTCACTTAAGCAAACCCAATAAAAATAAATAACTGAAGTATTTAAACCTCGGGTCGTCTTCTCAAGGAATTGTAGGGAGGTATGATTTATTATTGGTTATGAGTAAAAGTGTATTTTTGGGTTTTTTGAAATATAGGGAACAAGTAATTTAAATGACGAGAAAAATAAATTAATAATAATAAAATCTCTTAGCAAGATATAAGAAATTGAGGTCCTATCCTAGTTATCCTTATCAGGTCTAATGAGAATTGGATTCTGCTTCCACTTTAATTAACCCTTGCTAAACAAAGGAAAGTCAAGTGGACAAATTGATTTGATCCTCAGGTCCTAGTCAACTCCTATGGAAAGACTAGAGTTATTGGAGTACAAATTAATCAGCAAAGAATTCCAATTTTAATCAACAGCTGAGTTTGATAACTCAAGTGTTACCAATTACTTAACCAAAGCCAAAAGGGAGAAAATCTACTTGAATAAAAATGCTTTCAGATGGGAAGCAGCAGTAACATAAATAAAAGAAAGAAATCTTAAATATGAAATTCCTCAAATTGCATTAAATAGAAATTAAAATCTAACATGAAGTTCATAAGCCAAATTGAAAAGATAAATAACAATTACAGTAATAGAATAAATAAAAGTAGAAATAAATTAAAGAAACATTGAACCTGTGATTGAAAAGAAGTAGCCTAAACATAATAGAAATCCTAAATCCTAATCCTAAGAGAGAGGAGAGAACCTCTCTCTCTAAAAACTACATCTAATCCTAAAATTGTGTATATCAAAGCTTGATTGATGAATGAATGGATTCATCCACTTTATAGCCTCTAATCTGTGTTTTCTGGGCCGAAAACTGGGTCAGAAACGGCCCAGAATTCGCTGGTTGCGAATTCAAACACGCTGATTTTTGCAGATGTGATGCGTCCGCGTGATGCACGCGTTCGCATTACTTATCCTCAAAGAAACTATAGCAAATTATATATCTTTTGAAGCCCCGGACGTTAGCTTTCCAGCGCAACTGAAACCGCATCATTTGAACCTCTGTAGCTCAAGTTATGACCATTTGAGTGCAAAGAGGTCAGGTTGGACAGCTTAACAATTTCTTCAACTTCTTGTATTCCTTCCACTTTTGCATGCTTCCTTTCCATCCTCTCAGCCATTCCTGCCCTGTAATTGATGCCAGGGCATCTTGGCCAGTTTCACTGACCTTTTCTTTACTGTTTTTAGGGTAGTTTCATGCATTTCTTTAGGAAATAAGCTAGTTTTGGGTAGATATTCACCTACACCTTGATTCAAGCATACATTGTGCATTTTACATTATTTCATGAGGATTTTACATGAATTTAGCGACAAATTGTATGCTGCATTACCCATGACTTCGACTAGAACTTTGATGCACTCTGTTGCTTGATTTCAGGACCAAAGGAAGCAAGGAAAGGGAGGTAACTTGCAAGGTTAATGAGAAAAGTGATTGCCAATAACACTCTCAAAGCCATCATTGCCAACGTTAAGAGTCACGTTAACTAAGTTAACGTGCACTCTAACGTGGAGAAGGGAAGTTGAGCCAACGTTAGTGACACTTAATATTGTCACTAACGTTGGCAAACACTCATGAGTGGCCACGTTAGAGCCCACGTTAACCTAGTTAACGTGGCCTCTAACGTTAAAGGGGGAAGAGAAGCCAACGTTAGTGACATTCAACATTGTCACTAACGTTGGCCTAAGGATGCAACACACCACGTTAACTCCCACGTTAACTTGGTTAACGTGGGAGCTAACGTAAGAAGTGAGAGTTGTCGACAACGTTAGTGACATTCAACATCGTCACTAACGTTGGAAGCAACCACACAACCCCCCAAGGAGCCACGTTAACTTAGTTAACGTGGAAGCTAACGATGAGGAATGAATGATGAGCCAATGTTAGTGACACCCAACATTGTCACTAACGTTGGGATGGCTAAGAATGGCCACGTTAGAAGCCACGTTAACCTAGTTAACGTGGACTCTAACGTGAGATCTAGGGGCACATTGGAATGTTAGTGACAATGTTGAGTGTCACTAACGTTCTCGAAGTTTGGCAAGGCCACGTTAGAAGCCACGTTAACCTAGTTAACGTGGGCTTTAACGTGAAGCAAAAAGGGGCACACTGGAACGTTAGTGACAATGTTGAGTGTCACTAACGTTCTCGAAGTTTGGCAAGGCTACGTTAGAAGCCACGTTAACTTAGTTAACGTGGGCTCTAACGTGAGGCAAAGGGGTACATTGGAACGTTAGTGAAAATGTTAAGTGTCACTAACGTTCTCGAACTTATACTTTCACTAAATGTTAACACCCCTAACGCCCTGAGCTAAAGTCTCTTCCCACTTAGCACTTTCTCTCTGCAAGTAAAGCCAAGCCCAAATGAAGAAAAGAACTGCTTCAAACTCAAGATCCAAAGGCCCAAGACTTGAAGAGCAAACTAGAAGCTGAGAAGAGTAGTATATATAGGAGTAGCTTTGAATTGATAAAAGAGTTCTGGAAGTTGGAAAAAGAGAATTACTCTCTGTATTTTACTTTCTCTGCAATTTCTAGTTCTATGATGTATTTGATGCGCATAAACTTGTTATGCTACGATTTAGGAAATTGCACGATCGGCAAAATTCCTTCCGGCAAGTGCACCGGTTATCGTCAAGTAAAAACTCACAATAGAGTGAGGTCGAATCCCACAAGGATTGGTTGAGTGAGCAATTCGGATTAGAAGTATGTTCTAGTTGAGCGGAATCAAGATTTAGATGAGAATTGCGGAATGTAAAATTGCAAAGGATCCTTCTGATCTGTTTCTATTGATTCTTGTGGCTTTAACTCTTGCAATTCTTGTTTGCCTTCCAAGGACTGTTTCAGAGTTTCAGCTGCTGGATTGCTTTCCTCCAAACACAGATGGCTACTATCATCCTTAGGCTTTTCAGGTTCTGGTTCAGGCTCAGATGCAGGTTTGAAAACATTGAAAATGAGTTGTTCATCATGTATTATCAAAATTAGCTCTCCTTGTTCTACATCTATGAGCGCTCTAGCAGTGGCTAGAAATGGCCTTCCCAGAATGATAGGGTGTAGGTAGCTTTCCTCCATGTCCAAAATGACAAAGTCTGTGGGGATTTTGGGAAATGCATGTGGTATAATCAGTGACCATACTTCATCTCTTCTCACGAGCAATTGACCAAGGAATTGGCTATTGATCAAGATTTGAGAGATTGAATTACAAGAAATTGTAATTCAATCACTTAAGATTGCCAAGGAGATCAATGAGTGCATTGATTGAGGAAGAGATGAGAATGAACATGATCCAGAGGATTGTAACATCTCCTAAGCCCAATAAACTCCCCATCTCTGATCTACCCATTCTCTTTAATTTCTGCTATTTACTTTTATGAGCAAATCCCCCATTCCCATTTACAATTCTGCAATTTATTTTCAGTCATTTACTTCCAGTCCTTTAATTTTAGCATTTACTTTTCTGTTATTTACATTTCCGCCATTTTATTTTCTGCAACTCTCAACCCAAATTATGGATTCGCTCAACTAGAACATTCTTCTAATTAAAGTTGCTTGATCAATCAATCCCTGTGGGATTCGACCTCACTCTATTGTGAGTTTTTACTTGACGACAAATTCGGTACACTTGCCGAAAGGAGATTTGTTGAGAGACAAGTTTCCACCCGCATCAAGTTTATGGCGCCGTTGCCGGGGATTGATTGTGCATCAACAATGATTAAATTGGAAGATCACTAGATTGAGCATTTTTATTTTTGTGAATTTTATTTTCTGTTTGAGTGATTTACCTTTTGTTTTAGTTAAACTTCTTCCCTTCCCCCTCTACTCTTTTGTTTTTCTTTGTTATTTTCAATTCTGTTTGCTAACCCACTAACTGTTTGATATATTGCATCACCCACAACTAACAGTAATTCTGACACAAACACTTTCTGCACCTATCTTTTCTTGCTTGCAATTGATGGTTATATGACAGGGAGAAAAAGCGGGGCTTCAACTTCCTTCGACTCTGAACCTGAGAGGACCTTCCTTAGATTAAGGAGGGAGGCAAGGGGAAAGAAAGTGGTTGGTGCTGAGGAAGAAGAGGAATTCTTTGAAACAAACATGGAAGACAACATGGAAAACCATCATGAAGAAGAGGATCACAACCATGGGGGATGAGGTAGAGCAAATCATGCTGGGGAGGATAGAAGAGTTTTGGGCTCTTACATCAATCCAAACCCAGACAATTGTGGAAGTAGCATCCAAAATTCAACAATCCATGCCAACAACTTTGAACTTAAACCACAGCTCATCACCCTTGTTCAGAACAACTGTTCGTTTGGAGGAGGTGTTCAAGAAGACCCCAATCAACAATTGACCACCTTCCTGAGAATATGTGACACAGTGAAGTCTAATGGTGTTCACCCTGACGCCTATAGACTGCTCCTATTTCCATTCTCACTTAGGGACAAAGCAGCCAAGTGGCTGGAATCTTTCCCAAGCGAAAGCTTGACAACTTGGGAAGACGTGGTGAACAAATTCTTAGCAAGATTTTATCCTCCTCAACGAATCAATAGGCTGAGAGCTAAGGTCCAAACTTTCAGGCAACAAGATGGTGAGACTCTATATGAAGCATGGGAAAGGTTTAAAGACCTAACAAGGAGGTGCCCACCAGATATGTTCAACGAATGGGTGCAGCTGCACATTTTCTATGAAGGACTCTCCTATGAGTCAAAGAAGGCCGTGGACCATTCATCTGGAGGATCCTTGAACAAGAAGAAGACCATTCCAAGATCAAAACCAAGACCAGAGACGTTACAACTCCAACAACAATGCAGCTCACCAGCAATTCACACAGAGGACATCTCAACACCCCCACAACAATACTTCTCCACACACCTATCAAAACCAAAACAGCACATCTGCTCCGAATCACTCATCAATTGATGACAAGCTCTCTAAGATTTAGACTTGTTTGCATCTCTGCATGTGAACATACCATTCATCAAGGCAATTCAATAAATGTCTGCATTCATCAAGTATATGAAGGAACTTCTTCCCAGAAAAAGCTCACTCAAAGGAGGCCAGACTATAGTGATGAACAAGGAATGTAGTGCCCTTATTCAACCAGAGTTGCCTACAAAAAGAAGAGACCCAGGGAGTTTTCACATCCCTTGTGCCATAGGTGAAACTATGTTCGATAGAGCACTATGTGATTTGGGGGCCAGCATCAACTTACTGCCCTTATCCCTGGTGAAGAGGCTGCAGATCAATGAGATAATACCCACAGATGTAATCATCAGACTGGCTGACAACACTCAAAAGCAAGCAATAGGAGTGGTGGAAAATGTGTTGCTAAAGGTTGGGAAATACTTTCTCCCAACAGACTTTGTTATCCTGGACATGGAAGAGAGTCACACTCATCCAATCATATTGGGAAGACCATTCCTAGCTACGGCCAGAGCACTTATCGATGTAGAGAAAGGGGAGTTAATATTGAGAATCCATGATGAACGACTCAGCTTCAATGTTTTCAAACTCTCACAAGAAACAGATCAAGAGGACAAGGAAACAAGCACTGAAGCACAGCCAGTTCATTCTGAGATCCCCTTAATAGATAAACAAGGAAAACAGCAATTGCCACAGCTCAAGGAAAAGTTGGAGGAACCTAAACCTCTAGAGGCAGGTGAAGACAGCATCACAACTCCTTGGAAAAAAGAGGTCACCAAGGGGAAGGCAACCTCAAAATAAGCAAAGAAGAAGGTACCAAGAAGATGGAGGAACAAGAAGATCCCTACGGAAGACTTCTCTCCAGGGGATAGAGTTGTCTCAGCTTACTTCCCAGATATTCCCCCTAATCTCCCTACTGTACCATCTTAATTACCTAAGGTCTTCACTATCAACAGAGTTCTTTCCCTGGAACATGTGGAGATCATTGATCCAACCAATGGATATAAGTCCACAGCAAGAGGGGAGGACTTCAAGCACTACCAACCACCCTGATGAAGGAAAAACGTCAAGCTAGTGACGCTAAAGAAGCGCTTCATGGGAGGCAACCCATGTTTTATATGTTTTTAAAATAATGAATAAATCAATGTTTATGAATTTCAACCTAAACTTGACAAATACTTGGTGAAATCTTTATCATGCAGTATATAGTGAAGAACAAGTTTGGTGTTCAAAGCAAACCAAGATGCATGCTAGTCTTGGGAGCTTTGAACAAAACTTTTCATCACATTGCTTCAAACTAAGTTTGGTGTCACCCCATGGTGCCACCAAAATGCATATAAGGACCCACCAATAGTTAGTTAGTTAGTTGGAATTCATAAATAACAATCAAATCCTTTCTTTCCTTTTATTAATATTAGCCGTAAAGTTCATATGGTCATTTTAATATCTTTTCTTACTTTTCTTAGTTTGTCTTTATAGGAAAAGAAAAGGAGCATTAAAAGGGATAGATTGGGCAACCAAACAAAGAAGGTTCAGACACCACAAAAGGAGGGGCTACACACTTGTTCTAAAAAGGGAATACATCGGAAAATGTTGCCATGCAACATTGAAAAAATGGCACCCCTAGAAGACCGAGCAATCCCCGTCATAAAGTGATGATCCTTGTCTTCTAGCCACGCATAACCCCAACCGTCCATCAAGTGACCACTTCATCAATCTACACCCTCCATTCTCTCACAACTTCTCTATATAAACGACCCTTGTACGTACCACCCTTCATTGTCATCACACACCCTTCACCACTCTTCCTTTCGGTACAAGACACCCTCTATCCGATTATAAACATTCCTCCCCTCACTCTCTTCATTGCCATAAAACCCTAAACAACCAAAAGTCTCCACAACCTTACCACCTTCACATATTAACTATCATTCATGGCGTCTTCGGGTTTTAAAAGAAGGAAGGGAAAGGAATCCATGGAAGAACACCCATATGATGAAAGGAGATTTAGAAGCTTGCATCATGCATTGCAATACGGGTGGATGGTTGATAAGGAAATCATTTATGAGCTGGGATTTCAAGTTACAAAGACTGAGTGCCCCGAAATTACAGAGAAGATAGAAAGGAGAAGATGGGAGCTCCTCACTGACCC
>NC_029792.2:38033247-38034628 GCF_000816755.2 Arachis ipaensis
ATACTGAAGGGAGGAGAAATCAAGGTTCATGAACTCATAGCTGAAGGTATTAGAAAGATGGCAGAGAAAAGTGACTCAAGAGGAACGTTAGGTTACCGCAGCACTATTTACCGAATATGCAAGAAAGCTGGGGTAGTTTTTGAAGATGAGAACCCCATGTGGATAAAGGAAGGCATCCCAATAACTGTACGAATGATGAAAGCTGCAGCATCCCCTTTGCCTCAGCGGAAGCAAAGGAAGAAAACAGCCCCTTAAGTAGTGGAAGGACAAGTCTTAGAGGGTCAAGCACAACAGACCTTGGACATGCACCAATTGCAGGAGGCCATTGATGGTTTGTCTAGACAATATTTGGAAAGCCAAGGAGCATAGAAAGAGCTTCAACTACAGATGATGGGGCAGCAAGAGGAAACACTTTCAAGATGGATGACTCAGCAAGGTGAGTGGCAAAGGCAAATGATGGAATAGCAACTAAGTCAAGGACAACAATGGGGAGAAACATTCAACAGGATGGAACAAAGGCAAAACGAGCAACAAGAATCCCCCTAGAGGCTAATCAACATCCAAGCACATCAAGGGGCGCACATACATGAGATGCATCGAAGACAAATAGAACAAGCAGAACTATTGGACGAGCAAAGGGCATCCGCAGAAGGAGTTTACATGAGCGAAACAGGACATCATATAAACACTCAAGCCAGGCTCGGTTACTTAGTGGGACAGCTGCCAATATTGCATCCAGGAATAGCCAAGTATGACGAAATGAATGATGAATTAGCACGAAAGGAAAGACAAAGGGTGGAAGAGAGTCATGAGTCAGTGAGGAAGGCACTTGAGGATTGGAAGCAAGCAAGATTGGCACGGATGCGAGGAAATGCAAGAGGAAACAAGGAGGACAAGCAAGGAAAAGAGCATGGACATCCACAACAGTAAAAGGTGGTGGAGTTCCTTCTTTGTTCCATCTTTCTCTATGTTTTAAATAAGGAAGATCTTGTATGAAATAGAACTTGCTTCCATGTTATGTTTAAACCTTTTTCAATTATGTCTTTTAAGTTTTGGTATTGAAGAAAGTCTATGTGCACTAGTCTTTATGTCACTGCATCCTTACTTTACTTTCTTGTAAGCTTGTCCCTTTAAATCAAATGAAGAAGAGAATGTTTATGTTTTTTTAAAAAAGACCAGAGTAGAGTTCATAATGTGGAAGTGCATTCATGAATCTTTGGGGTAGTCATAAGTTAGCTAAGTTGGTTCAACCACAAGGCTAGGAGGACAACTATTGGCTTGAATACTTTGCTTTGAACACACCTCATGAGACTAAGTATATGACAAGATCCTAATAAGAGAAAGAGAAAAGAATAATGAAAGTGGAAAAACAAAAGAAAAA
>NC_029792.2:38035319-38047749 GCF_000816755.2 Arachis ipaensis
TGGTTTAAATGTCACTGCATCTTTCCCTCATTTACTTGTAAGCTTGTCCATCTTAAATCAAATGAGAAGAGAATGTTTATGTTTTTAAAAGACCAAAGTAGAGTTCATAATGTGGAAGTGCATTCATGAATCTTTGGGGTAGTCATAAGTTAGCTAAGTTGGTTCAACCATAAGGTGGGAGGACAACTATCTGTCATGAATACTATGCTTGAGACACACCCCATGAGACTAGCTAAATAAGAAGATCTTAATAAGAAAAAGGGAAAGAATAATAAAGGTTGAAAAACAAAAGAAAAAGAGTAAGCAATAAGGCTAGGCACCAATGGTTTTGATCTTAAGATATGTGTCTGTGGTGTTCCTGTGTGAGGGATCTACTTGGATGAATAAGCTCTCAGGGGTGCTTTATCACTTGGTAACTTGGGTTAACTAACCCGGGATTATCAGCTGAAAGTCCATTATCAAGAGTAACCCTCACCACAGAGCATTTAGTAACTCAAAGAGGTGCTGGACACCAAGGTCTCAAGAAAAGAAAATAAATAAACTAAATGCCTGTAGTGTGTATGTATGGGGGATAGGCTTGAGGGAGTAAGTCCTTAGGGGTGCTTCAATACCTAGCACCTTGAACCAACTGGTTCGGGAGTGTTGGCTAAAAGCTTATCTTAAAGAGTTGCCCCTTACAGAGCACTTAGCCTAAGAACACCAATAAGCTCTGAAATGACAATAAAGGGATCAATGAATAAAAATCTCATGGGATGTAAGCAAAGTGAGTGTTTTAAGACATGATAAAGGTCTGAAAGCCAGGAATGAACCTAAGTTGCTATGCATGAAACCACCATAAAATCAGTAATATGACTTCCACAAGAATGACTCATTCCTCTGGATATTCCATTCATCATTCTCTTGTTCCAGTACTGGCTTAGGGACAAGCAAGCTTTAACTTTGGTGTTGTGATGCCAGGGCATCTTGGCCAGTTTCACTGACCTTTTCTTTACTGTTTTTAGCGTAGTTTCATGCATTTCTTTAGGAAATAAGCTAGTTTTGGGGAGATATTCACCTACACCTTGATTCAAGCATACATTGTGCACGGAGGATTGCAACATCTCCTAAGCCCAATGAACTCCCCATCTTTGATCTACCCATTCTCTTTAATTTCTGCTATTTACTTTTATGAGCAAATCCCCCATTCCCATTTACAATTCTGCAATTTATTTTCAGTCATTTACTTCCAGTCCTTTAATTTTAGCATTTACTTTTCTGTTATTTACATTCCCGCCATTTTATTTTCTGCAACTCTCAACCTAAATTCTGGATTCGCTCAATCATAGCACAAAATCAGGAAGGAGAATGTAAAACATGCATTTTGTATGAACAAGTGTATGAAAGATTGATAAAATCCACTCAATTGAGTACAAGATAAACCATAAAATAGTGGTTTATCAACCTCCCCACACTTAAACAATAGCATGTCCTCATGCTAAGATCAAGAGAAGCTATAAGGGAGTGAAGAGGAATGGTAGAATGTATGAAATGTAACCTATCTATATGAATGAAACTACATGCTAAGATGTTTCTATCTACGTGGTTAAAAGTAAATAAGCTCTTCAAGACAAACATAAATCAGATTTCACTAATTCAAATTATACAATAAAAGACAAGTAAACTTGTAAGAAGATAGCTCATGAAAGCAGGGAACATAGAATCAAGCATTGAATCCTCACTGGTAGTGTATATCACTCTAATCTCTCAAGTGTCTAGGGTTAATCACTCTACTCTTCTCTAGTCATGCTTTCTAAACTTTGTTCTTCATCTACCCAATTAACAAAAATTTAGTGTACCAATGCAAACATCATGAGGTCTTTTCAAGGTTGTAATGGGGCTAAGGTAAGGGTGAGGATATATGTATGGCCAAGTGAGCTATAATATGAATCTTTGACTAACCTAAGCTCTCACCTATACACACACTCTATATACTTTTAAATTCATGCCTAACTATCCAAAATTCCCACTTTTGCATTACATACTCATGCATCAACCTTTATTTTAATTTTATCACATATGCATTGATCTTTTTATTAACTTAACCTTGCATTGGGATAATTTTGTCCCCTTATTTATTTACTTATTTATTGAATATTTTTGGATTTTTCTTTTTTTTTTTGGATTTTTTTATATATATTAAAACTAAGGAAATAAACATAGCTTATCAATACACATGGATTTTTAATTTTTCTAGTTTCACATGAGTAGGTACCCAAATTTCCATTATTTTGTCATGACACATTTCCTTATTAACCCTTATTCCACAATTCTCCCATACTTAATTAACACACAATTTCTATCTTAAGCTAACCAAAGATTCAATTGGGATATTTAATTGTTTTTCCGCTTAAGGCTAGTAATGTGGTAAAATATAGAATAAATGGGATTAAAAGGCTCAAAGTGGCTAACAAGGGTGACATAAAAGGGTAGGCTTATTTAGGATAAGTGAGCTAAACAATTAATGGCCTCAATCATATGCAAGCATGTAAATATACTAAATAGTGGACATATAGAATAGAACAAAGCAAAGATTGCAATCATAGGGAAGAAAACACACAAGAATAAAAATTTATGGTTAAACAATGTAACCATATAAATAAGCTCAAAATCTCACAGGTTGTGTGTTCTTAGCTTTTTAAACTATGTTCCAAATACAACTTCAAACAAGTTTTAACAGAAAAAATTTTTCAATTTAAATTAGTGAAATACTATAAAAATTTCTTGAAAAAGAAAATATTACTTCAACCAAGTAGTAACTAAATGCATAAAATCAAGAAAACATGTAATCAAATATGCAGATGCAACAATAAACTAATAAAGAAAATAAGACATTGGTGTTGAGAGGAAAATAACTAACCCATGGAAATCAGTATTGACCTTCCCACACTTAAAGATTGCACCGTCCTCGGTGTATGCTAAGATGTGCAAGTGGAAGGGTTGCTTCAACTAATGCTTTTCTCTAAAGATTGTGTTGATGGACTTGTTTGTCTCCCCATTTAGAAGCTTTCCCTTTCCCTTCTTTGGTGGCCATCCTGAAAGAAGAGGAAAAGAAAAAAAGTAACCTAAAAATAAAGATAAGAAAATAAATACAATATGGGTGGGTTAATGCCAAATAATGGGGGTCTCAATTACATGGTAACTACAACATGCAAATGAGAAAACAATAGAAGCACATGGCATACCAGTGGTGCAAAATTTGCAACAAAAGGAAAGATTGTGGGTAATGAAAGATAGTATAAGTTCATATCAATGCAAGAGAAGTACAAATATCATAAAAGATTAGCATTGATTTAAATAATATTACCCAATCAGAATAAAACATGTCATGAAGCACCAGGATAATTCAAGAGAAGATGCAACAGTTAAATAAGAAAATTTGACACCAACGGAAAAATAATAAATTTAGAAAAGAAAATAAAAATATGCACAAAATTAAAATGCAATGAATGAAAGTATGCAGATAAATTAAGTAAAATAGAATGAAAGAAAAGAAGGATGAGAAGTTAAAGAGATGAAGAAGAAGTAAGTAAGAAAGAAGGAAGAAATAATAAGAAGGGATAAGAAAGAATTAGGATTAGGGAAGAAAAGATAAGATATCTGGCGCTGATCTTGATAAACTGTGCGGCGCAGGCGACGCAGACGCGTGAGGCACGCGGTCGCGTGGTGTGTGATAAGTTCAGCTGACGCGAACGCGTGGGTCACACGATCGCGTGGCCTGATTTGTGCTATTGGCACGAGTGCAGTCGTGCGTTCGCGTAACTCTCTGTTTTAAATGCAGTGTGCCAAAAATCTGGGTGACGCGTTCACGTGATTGATGCGATCGTGTGAATGGCCTCATTTTGTAAAACGACGCAGCTGCGTGGGGCACGCGGTCGCGTGGTAGGGCTTGTGCGTCCAGCATCATTCCAGCCCCATTCCATCATAACTTGCTACCATACACCTCTTTTACGTCGATTTTTAGGGGCACGCGTTCGCGTGGGTGACGCGGATGCGTGGGAGGCTATTTTTCAAAATGACGCATCCGCGTCAGCGACACGGTCGCGTGGACATGATTGTGCCTAAAGCACGCCTCCAGCGACGCTTTCGCATGACCCTCTGCTTCTTTTCTTCTTGTTGCGAAAGCACCTACGACGCGGACGCGTCAGCGACGCGTCGTGTGCAAAATTTTTTTTATGCAATATGCAGATGCAAATGCAGTGTTGATATGGATGTTATGAATAATTCCAGGTTCAATAAAATGGAATAAAATAAAACTTAAAAACAAACAAAACGAAATAAAATTAAAATTGAAGAAAAGGAACGATCATACCATGGTGGGTTGTCTCCCACCTAGCACTTTTAGTTAAAGTCCTTAAGTTGGACATTTGGTGAGCTCCTTGTCATGGCGGCTTGTGCTTGAACTCATACTGAAACTTCCACCAATGCTTGGACTCCAATAAGCTCTATCAATACCAAGTAAATTTCTCAAGCTTTGATGGAGTTTGTCACAAGTTTTGAGCTCCCAAATTTGATTCTCATATATGCCTGGATCCCAAATCTTATTTCTGCACCCGTCTTCAAGTTGATCATCATGGTTCCATCCGGGTGGCAAGCACTCTGAATTCTCTACGGAGTACCAAACTCTTCTTTTGGATCTAACCAAATTATCACCAGTTGAGCCCTTACATCTTTCTCTTAAAGTATCAACCTTGATAAGCCTTGATTTGTAACTCCAACCACTAAACATTCTACTCTTACGCTGAATGCCACAAAGGTTCCTAAGTTGGCCGTCCGTTTCAAGAATACCATACTCAAGTGGGATAGGAAGAGGAACAGAGATAAGTTTTACCCACTCAAGTGAAGGAGTAGATGACAACCTAGGTGGAGAAGCCTCCAACGTTCTTGACAAAGCGTACTCAACTCCCATCCAACCTTTTTGAAGGGCTTCTTCTTCCACATCATTTGCAGACTCAATCAGAGAAGAGTCTTCGTACTCAAGGAGTTCGTTTGCGGATGTAGATTGGTGCACGAAAATTACTTCACACTATGTAATTCCGCACAACTAACCAGCAAGTACACTGGGTCGTCCATGTAATACCTTACGTGAGTAAGGGTCGAATCCCACGGAGATTGTTAGCTTGAAGCAATCTCTGGTTACCTTGTAACTCTTAGTCAGGAAAATAATTCACTTATCAAATTGAATTACGAGGAATAAAAGAGCATGAAATAAAAACTTGTTATGCAGTAAATGAGAATATGTTGGAGTTTTGGAGATGCTTTGTCTTTTGAATCTCTGCCTTCTCCCTATTTTATTCTTCACACACGCACGTCCCTCCTATGGCAAGCTGTGTGTTGGTGGATTACTGTTGTCAATGGCTACCATCCTTCCTCTCAATGAAAATGGTCCAGGTGCGCTGTCACCGCACGGCTAATCATCTATAGGTTCTTGATCATACCAGAATAGGATTTACTATCCTTTTGCGTCTGTCACTACGCCCAGCACTCGCGAGTTTGAAGCTCGTCACAGTTATCCAATCCCAGAATCCTACTCGGAATACCACAGACAAGGTTTAGACTTTCCAGATTCTCAAGGATGCTGCCAATGGATTCTAGCTTATACCATGGAGATTCTGATTAAGGAATCTAAGAGATACTCATTCAATCTGATGTAGAACGGAGGTGGTTGTCAGACACACGTTCATGGATTGAGGAACGTGATGAGTGTCACGGATCATCACCTTCTCTATAATTAAGCGCGAATGAATATCTTAGATAGGAACACGCATGTGTGAATGGAAAACATAAATAGTTGCATTAATTCATCAAAACACAGCAGAGCTCCTCACCCCCAACAATGGAGTTTAGAGACTCATGCCGTCAGAGATTACAAAGTTCAGATCTAAAATATCATGAGATACAAAATAAATCTCTAAAAGTTGTTTAAATACTAAACTAGTAACCTAGGTTTACAGAAAATGAGTAAACTATGATAGATAGTGCAGAAATCCACTTCTGGGTTCCACTTGGTATGTGCTGGGGCTGAGACTAAAGCTTCTCACGTGCCTGGGCTGTTTTGGGCATTCAACGCCAGGTTGTAACCTGTTTCTGGCATTGAACTCCAACTTATAACCTGTTTCTGGCGCTGGACGCCAGACTGCAACATGGAACTGGCGTTGAACGCCAGTTTACGTTGTCTATCCTTGAGCAAAGTATGGACTATTATATATTTCTGGAAATCCCTGGATGTCTAATTTCCAACGCAATTAGAAGCGCATCGATTGGACTTCTGTAGCTCCAGAAATTCCATTCCGAGTGCAGAGAGGTCAGGATCCAACAGCATCAGCAGTCCTTTTTCAGCCTGAATCAGATTTTTGCTCAACTCCCTCAATTTCAGCCAGAAAATACCTGAAATTATAGAAAAACACACAAACTCATAGTAAAGTCCAGAAATATGAATTTTGCCTAGAAACTAATGAAAATAAACTAAAAACTAACTAAAACATACTAAAAACTATATGAAATTAACCCCAAAAAGCGTATAAAATATCCGCTCATCACAACACCAAACTTAAACTGTTGCTTGTCTCCAAGCAACTAGACAAATAAAATAGAATACAAATAAGTCAAGAAGCAATAGTATCCCAGAGTTTTTGAGTGAAGCTCAGATTCTAATTAAATGAGCGGGACTAGTAGCTTTTTGCTTCCGAACAGTTTTGGCATCTCACTTTATCCATTGAAGCTCAGAATGATTGGCATCTATAGGAACTTAGAATTCAGATAGTGTTATTAATTCTCCTAGTTTAGTATGTTGATTCTTGAACACAGCTACTTTTATGAGTCTTGGCCGTGGCCCTAAGCACTTTGTTTTCCAGTATTACCACCGGATACATAAATGCCACAGACACAAAATTGGGTGAACCTTTTCAGATTGACTCAGCTTTGCTAAAGTCTCCAATTAGAGGTGTCCAGGGTTCTTAAGCACACTCTTCTTTTTGCTTTGGACCTTGATTTTAACCGCTCAGTCTCAAGTTTTCACTTGACACCTTCACGCCACAAGCACATGGTTAGAGACAGCTTGGTTTAGCCGCTTAGACCAGGATTTGATTCCCTTAGGCCCTCCTATCCACTGATGCTCAAAGCCTTGGATCCCTTTTATTACCCTAGCCTTTTGGTTTTAAGGGCTATTGGCTTTTTCTGCTTGCTCCTTTTTTTTTTGCAAGCTTTGTATTCACTGCTTTTTCTTGCTTCAAGAATCATTTTTATGATTTTTCAGATTACCAATAACATGTCTCATGTTCATCATTCTTTCAAGAGCCAACATATTTAACATTCAAGAACATCAAATTCCAAAGACATATGCACTGTTCAAGCATTCATTCAGAAGGCAGAAAGCATTGCCACCACATGTAATTAATCAGAATTTCTTGTATTAAAAACTCGAAAAATATTACCTCCTTATCCTAAAGAAAATCTTCTATTTTATTCATGTTTAATGATGATGAGAAAAATAAATTATAGCTTATTTGGAGATAAAATAACTACTAATTACTACTATAACTACTAAGGTAGAACTCAAATAAGAACAATTATCACAGAGTTAATGCTAAGATTAGGGCTCAACAACCTTGAGTTTGGGATGTGGATGTTCCTCTAGTCTGTGGAGTGCTTGGTCCTTCAAGAGATAACTGATGCCAAGGCATCTTAGGCTAGTTTCACTAGCATTTTTTTGTTAGTTTTAGTTGTTTTATGCATTTTCTTGAGCTTAAAGTAACCAAGAATGGTTAAATGAATAACAAAGCAAATTTTCATCTAAATCTTGATTCCGCTCAACTAGAACATACTTCTAATCCGAATTGCTCACTCAACCAATCCTTGTGGGATTCGACCTCACTCTATTGTGAGTTTTTACTTGACGATAACCGGTGCACTTGCCGGAAGGAATTTTGCCGATCGTGCAATTTCCTAAATCGTAGCATATCAAGTTTATGCACATCAATAACTTTTGACGCTTCAGTTCCTTTAAGTCATGCCCTTGCTCTTCTTGTTCCCTGAGCAGTTTGCAGAGCATACTGTTTTAATTTTGCTATTCTTCCTTTATTTGGTCCATAGATTCTTGCAACTTGGTAACAGATACTTCAAGCTGCTCCTAATATTCAAATTGAGGGACTTCTGGGAGGAATTCTTGCGCCCTCCTCTTGGTGGGGTCATCCTGCAGTTGCTCCACTGAGATATACTCTGTTATTCCCATCTTTACTCCAGCATCTTCGCAGAGCATAAAGATTAAGCTTGGATAAGCCAACCTGGCATCCTTGGAGTTCTTGTTAGCAAGTATGTAAAATTCAGATGGGATCAGTTGATGAACTTCTACTTCTTTTCCCAACATAATGCAATGGATCATCACTGCTCTTTTAACAGTGGCTTCAGAACGGTTACTTGTGGGCAATATAGAACGCCCAATGAAGTCCAGCCAACCTCTGGCGACTGGTTTGAGATCTTCTCTCTTGAGTTGATTTGGGACACCCTTGCTGCTGGTGGTCCACCTGGCTCCAGGGATGCATATATCCTCTAGAATCTTATCCAGGCCCTTGTTTGTTCTCATCATTCTCCTATTGAAGGAGTCTGGATCATCTTTCAGCTGAGGTAGCTTAAAGATCTCCCTAATTTTGTCTGGGTGGATGTGAACAATCTTTCCTCTGACCAAAGTTCGATAGTCATAGAGGGCAGTTCCAGATATTCTCTGCATGTCTGTTTGCCACAGATTAGCATAGAATTCCTGAACCATATTCCTTCCCACTTTCGTTTCAGGATTAGCTAGGAATTTCCAGTTCCTGTTTCGAATCTGCTCTTGGATCTCCGGATATTCATCTTCTTTCAGATTGAACTTGACTTCCGGGATCACTGATCTTAGACCCATTATTTTGTGGTAATGGTCTGAATGTTCTTTGGTTAAGAACCTCCCTTGATTCCAAAGTGGTTTTGGAATACTCTCTTTCTTGCCTCTTGGAGTGGGTTGTTTTCCTTTAGGAGCCATGATCTTAGTGGGTATGGTTTAGTGATCACGGATAAACACATCAAACTTAGAGGTTTGCTTGTCCTCAAGCAAAAGAACAGAAAGGGGATGGGTAGAAGGAGAGCTTGTGTCGAATGGTGGATGAGAAGGGGGGCCGAATGTGGTTTTAAAAAGGGAGGGTGGGATTTTCGAAAATATTGAAAAGATAAGATAGAGGATATGATTTAAAAAATATGATATCAAAAGATGTGATTTAAAATTGAAAAGATATGAAAGATATTTGAAAAAGATAGATTTGGATTTTGAAAAAGATGATGTGGAGATTTGAAAAAGATATTGATGAGTTGAAAAGATTTTAGAGGGAAAAGAGATAGATTTGTTTTGGGAAATTTGAAAAAAAAAAGAGTGTTGGATTGGATTGAAAAAGAATTTGTGGTTATGGATTAAGATACATTTGATATTTTTAAAGTAGGGTTTTTAGAAATTAGGGATTTTAGAAATCAGGGTTTGTAACATGTTTATGCAAGAAATCATGAATTGAAACATGAGAATTAAAATTAAAATGAAAAATATAAAGTAAAAACGAATGTACCTCCTCCCCACCATTCTGGCATTAAACGCCCAAATGCTACATGTTTTGGCCGTTTAACACCCAATTGCTGCTTCTCCTGGGCGTTCAACGCCCAGCTGCTGCTTCTTTCTGGCGTTGAACGCCAGGCACTCCTTTGTCACTGGGCGTTTTTCTGAACGCCCAGGACGCTGTAAATCTGGCGTTAAACGCCCAGAAGGAGCTTCTTTTTGGCGTTTAACGCCCAGATAGCTATCCTTACTAGCGTTCAACGCCCAGTGGATGCTTCTTTTGGGCGTTGAACGCCCAATTGTGCCTTTTACTAGCGTTTTCTTGCCAGTGAGCTCTTTTTCTCTGTTTTGTGTGCTGAATCCTTCTGTAACCCTGTAAACTTATGCAATTGACTCTTTACCTTAGTATCAATGAACTTTATATAAACAAATAAAATCAAGAATAGGGCAAAATGCTAGAGGAAGTGATGCCAATGGCTGGGTTGCCTCCCAGCAAGCGCTTCTTTATTGTCTTTAGCTGGACCTTGCTGAGCTTTTTAATCTAGCCTCAGCCTTGAGCATTCTTGCTCAACATTACCTTCAAGATAGTGCTTGATTCTCTGTCCATTAACAATGAACTTCCTATCAGAGTCAATGTCTTGAAGCTCCACATAACCATATGGTGATACACTTGTAATCACATGTGGTCCCCTCCACCGGGACTTCAGTTTCCCGGGGAATAGACTGAGCCTAGAGTTAAACAACATAACCTTTTGTCCTGGTTCAAAGATTCTAGAAGATAGCTTTCTGTCATGCCATCTTTTTTATTTCTCTTTATAAAGCTTGGCATTTTCGAAAGCAGTGAATCTGAATTCCTCTAGCTCATTCAGTTGGAGCAATCTTTTTTCTCCAGCTAGTTTGGCATCAAAATTTAGGAATCTGGTTTCCCAGTAGGCCTTATGTTCCAGTTCCACGGGCAGGTGACAAGCCTTACCATACACAAGTTGGTACGGAGAGGTCCCTATAGGAGTCTTGAATGCTGTTCTGTAAGCCCACAGAGCATCATCCAAGCTTCGTGCCCAATCCTTTCTACGGGTACTTACAGTCCGTTCCAGGATTCTTTTTAGTTCTCTGTTAGAAACTTCAGCTTGCCCATTTGTCTGTGGATGATATGGGATCGCCATCTTATGGCGAATTCCATACCGGACCATGGCAGAGTAAAGCTGTTTGTTGCAGAAGTGAGTGCCCCCATCACTAATTAGTACCCTAGGGACACCAAACCTGCTGAATATATGTTTCTGGAGGAACTTCAGTACTGTTTTAGTATCATTGGCGGGTGTGGCAATGGCCTCTACCCATTTTGATACATAGTCAACTGCCACCAGAATATAAGTGTTTGAGTATGATGGTGGGAAAGGCCCCATGAAATCAATTCTCCATACATCAAACAACTCAATCTCCAAGATTCCTTGTTGAGGCATGGCGTAACTGTGAGGCAAATTACCAGCTCTCTGGCAACTGTCACAGTTACGTACAAACTCTCGGGAGTCTCTGTAGAGTGTAAGCCAGTAGAAACCACATTGGAGGACCTTGGTGGTTGTTCGCTTACCTCCGAAATGACCTCCATATTGTGACCCATGGCAATGCCATAAGATGCTCTGTGCTTCTTCTCTAGGCACACACCTACGGATTATTCTGTCTGCACATCTCTTAAAGAGATAGAGTTCATCCCACAAGTAGTACTTTGCATCAGTAATTAATTTTTTCTTTTGTTGCCTGCTGTACTCCTTGGGTATGAACATTGCAGCTTTATAGTTTGCAATGTCTGCAAACCATGGTGTTTCCTGAACGGCGAACAAATGCTCATCCGGAAAGGTTTCAGAGATCTCAATAGAGGGAGAGGGCGCCCCTTCTACTGGCTCTATTCGGGATAGATGATCAGCCACTTGGTTTTCTGTACCTTTTCTGTCTCTTATTTCTATATCAAACTCTTACAGAAGCAATACCCATCTTATAAGCCTGGGTTTTGAATCCTGCTTTGTAAGTAGATATTTAAGAGCAGCATGGTCAGTGTACACAATCACTTTTGATCCTACTAAGTATGATCTAAACTTGTCAATGGCATAGACCACTGCAAGCAATTCCTTTTCTGTGGTTGTGTAATTTTTTTGGGCATCATTTAAAACACGGCTAGCGTAATAAATGACATGCAGAAGTTTGTCATGCCTCTGCCCCAGTACTGCACCAATGGCGTGATCACTGGCATCACACATTAATTTAAATGGTAATGTCCAGTCTGGTGCAGAGATAACTGGTGCTGTGACCAGCTTAGCTTTCAGAGTTTCAAACGCTTGCAGGCACTCTGTGTCAAACAAAAATGGCGTGTCCGCAGCTAGCAGGTTGCTTAGAGGTTTTGCAATTTTTGAAAAATCCTTTATAAACCTCCTATAGAATCCTGCATGCCCCAGGAAGCTTCTGATTGCCTTAACATTGGCAGGTGGTGGTAATTTTTCAATTACCTCTATTTTAGCTTGATCCACCTCTATTCCCTTGTTTGAAATTTTATGCCCAAGGACAATCCATTCAGTCACCATAAAGTGACATTTTTCCCAGTTTAAAACCAGGTTGGTCTCTTGGCATCTTTTCAAAACTAGTGTCAGGTGATCAAGACAGGAGCTGAATGAGTCTCCATATACTGAGAAGTCATCCATGAAGACTTCCAGAAATTTTTCCACCATATCAGAGAAAATAAAAAGCATGCACCTCTGAAAAGTTGCAGGTGCATTGCACAGACCAAAAGGCATCCTTCTGTAGGCAAACACTCCAGAAGGACATGTGAATGCT
>NC_029792.2:38048054-38049092 GCF_000816755.2 Arachis ipaensis
TTTGGTTGTAGCCTGAATAGCCATCCAGAAAGCAGTAATGATTATGACCTGCTAGCCTTTCCAACATTTGGTCTATGAATGGTAAAGGAAAATGATCCTTTCTGGTGGCTGTATTGAGCCTTCTGTAATCAATACACATGCGCCACCCTATAACTGTTCTTGTAGGAACCAGTTTATTTTTTTCATTATGAACCACTGTCATGCATCCCTTTTTAGGGACAACTTGAACAGGACTCACCCAGGGGCTATCAGAAATAGGATAAATAATCCCAGCCTCTAGTAATTTAGTGACCTCTTTCTGCATCACTTCCTTCATGGCTGGATTTAGCCGCCTCTGTGGTTGAACCACTAGCTTAGCATCATCCTCCAATAGGATTTTGTACATGCATCTAGCTGGGCTTATGCCCCTAAGGTCACTTATGGACCACCCAAGAGCTGTCTTGTGTGTCCTTAGCACTTGGATTAGTGCTTCCTCTTCCTGTGGATTTAAAGTAGAGCTTATGATCACTGGAAAAGTATCATCTTCTCCCATAAATGCATATTTCAGGGATAGTGGTAATGGTTTGAGCTCGGGTTTAGGAGGTTTTTCCTCTCCCTAAGGAAATTTCAGAGGCTCTTTTAATTCCTCTGAATCCTCTAGATCAGGCAGAACATCTTTAAAAATGTTTTCCAGCTCTGATTCGAGACTCTCAGCCATGTTGATCTCCTCCACCAGAGAGTCAATAAGATCAACTTTCATGCAGTCTTTTGGTGTGTCTGGATGCTGCATGGCATTGACAGCATTCAACTTAAACTCATCCTCATTGACTCTCAGGGTTATTTCCCCCTGTTGGACGTCAATGAGAGTTCGTCCAGTTGCTAGGAAAGGTCTTCCTAGAATGAGAGTAGCACTCTTGTGCTCCTCCATTTCCAGCACAACAAAGTCAGTAGGAAAGGCGAATGGCCCAACCCTGATAATCATGTCCTCAATCACGCCTGATGGGTATTTAATGGAGCCATCAGCAAGTTGGAGACATATCCGGGTCGGTTTAACTTCTT
>NC_029792.2:38049966-38051121 GCF_000816755.2 Arachis ipaensis
TCTGCAAACGGAATCTTTATTTCAAGAGTCCTGAGATAATCTGCAAAGCGAGCAAATTGCTTATCCTGCTCCTCTTGGCGGAGTTTTTGAGGATAAGGTATCTTGGCTTTATATTCCTCAACCTTGGTTGCTGCAGGTTTATTTCCTACAGAAGTGGTTGAAGAAGCCTTTTTGGAGGGGTTGTCATCAGTACTTGTGTGTGTCTAATCCCTCACTGGCATTTGAGTGCCAGGGTTGGAAGCTGGAGTGACGTTAGACGCCAACTCCTCATCTGCTCCTGGCGGCTGAACGCCAGAACTGTGCTTCCTTTGGGCGTTCAACGCCAGTTCCTTGCTTGTTTCTGGCGTTGAACGCCAGTCCTGAGCATGGTTTGGGCGTTCAGCGCCGGTCTTCCACTCAATCTCTGGCGTTTTAGCGCCAGAATTATTTCTCTCCGGGCTCTTACAGTCCTCAGATGGATTTTGGGTAGTTTGCTCATTTCTTGGCTTCCTACTACCTTGAGGTGGGGTATTTAATGTCTTCCCACTTCTTAATTAAACTGCTTGGCATTCTTATATTATTTGTTTTGACAGGTGCTGCTTTGTTTGCTTTAATTGTACTTCCATATTTATATTAGCCATCCTTGTCTCTTGTAGTCTATCCTTGAATTCGGCTAACTGCTGTGTTAGAAAATCCAATTGCTGATTGAATTCAGCAGCTTGTTCTACAGGGCTGAGTTCAGCAGTTACTGTTTTAGCCTCTTCTTTCATGGAAGGGTCACTGCTTAGGTACAGATGCTGATTTCTGGCAACTGTATCAATGAGCTCTTGAGCTTCTTCAATTGTCTTTCTCATGTGGATAGATCCACCAGCTGAGTAATCTAGAGAAATCTGAGCCCTTTCTGTAAGCCCATAATAGAAGATGTCTAGCTGAACCCACTCTAAAAACATTTCAGAGGGGCATTTTCTTAGCATCTCTCTGTATCTCTCCCAGGCATCATAAAGAGATTCATTATCTCCTTGTTTAAAGCCTTGGATGTCCAGCCTTAGCTGTGTCATCCATTTTGGAGGAAAGTATTGATTCAAGAATTTTTCTGTCAGCTGTTTCCATGTCTTTATGCTAGCCTTAGGTTGGTTATTTAACCACCTCTTAGCTTGGTCTTTTACAGCAAATGGG
>NC_029792.2:38051203-38069262 GCF_000816755.2 Arachis ipaensis
ATTTTAAGAGCAATTTTCGAAAATTTGCTTTAAAATGGAGAGAAAATATTTTTTTTTTGAATTTGATAAGGAGAGAGAAAAACAATAAAATAGCACAAGATTTAAAATTTTTAGATCTAATGCTCCTTGTTTTCGAAAATTTTGGAGGGAAAACACCAAGGAACACCAAACTTAAAAATTTTAAGATCAAGACACAAGGAAAAGTCAAGAACACCTTGAAGACTCACAAGAACAACAAGAACATGAAGATAGAACATCAAACTTAAAATTTTTAGAAAACCAAACTAAAATTTTCGAAAACCAAAGAAAAATCAACAAGAAAACACCAAACTTAAAGTTTGGCACAAGATTTAATAGAAAAATTATTTTTGAAAAAGAAGATTTTGAAAAGAATATACCCAATTACCAAGAACATAGACCAATGCTCTAGCCAATTGGGCAGCAAATGTAACACTTGTTTTGAAGAAGTAATTTTAATAACTAAGAAAAAAATTTTTAAAAATTAAAAAAAAAAGAAAATAAGGATTTTAAAAAGAAAATTTCAACCAAAAATAATAATAGAAGACTCTAAACCAAAAGGAAAAATTTTTTCCTAATCTAAGCAACAAAACAAACCGTCAGTTCTCCAAACATGAACAATCCCCGGCAACGGCGCCAAAAACTTGGTGCACGAAAATTACTTCACACTATGTAATTCCGCACAACTAACCAGCAAGTGCACTGGGTCGTCCAAGTAATACCTTACGTGAGTAAGGGTCGAATCCCACGGAGATTGTTGGCTTGAAGCAATCTCTGGTTACCTTGTAACTCTTAGTCAGGAAAATAATTCACTTATCAAATTGAATTACGAGGAATAAAAGAGCATGAAATAAATACTTGTTATGCAGTAAATGAGAATATGTTGGAGTTTTGGAGATGCTTTGTCTTTTGAATCTCTGATTTCTCCCTATTTTATTCTTCACGCACGCACGTCCCTCCTATGGCAAGCTGTGTGTTGGTGGATTACTGTTGTCAATGGCTACCATCCTTCCTCTCAGTGAAAATGGTCCAGGTGCGCTGTCACCGCACGGCTAATCATCTATAGGTTCTTGATCATACCAGAATAGGATTTACTATCCTTTTGCGTCTGTCACTACGCCCAGCACTCGCGAGTTTGAAGCTCGTCACAGTCATCCAATCCCAGAATCCTACTCGGAATACCACAGACAAGGTTTAGACTTTCCGGATTCTCAAGGATGCTGCCAATGGATTCTAGCTTATACCACAGAGATTCTGATTAAGGAATCTAAGAGATACTCATTCAATCTGATGTAGAACGGAGGTGGTTGTCAGACACACGTTTATAGATTGAGGAAGGTGATGAGTGTCATGGATCATCACCTTCTCTATATTTAAGCGCGAATGAATATCTTAGATAGGAACACACATGTGTGAATGGAAAACAGAAATAGTTGCATTAATTCATCAAAACACAGCAGAGCTCCTCACCCCAACAATGGAGTTTAGAGACTCATGCCGTCAGAGATTACAAAGTTCAGATCTAAAATGTCATGAGATACAAAATAAATCTCTAAAAGTTGTTTAAATACTAAACTAGTAACCTAGGTTTACAGAAAATGAGTAAACTATGATAGATAGTGCAGAAATCCACTTCTGGGTTCCACTTGGTGTGTGCTGGGGCTGAGACTAAAGCTTCTCACGTGCCTGGGCTGTTTTGGGCGTTCAACGCCAGGTTGTAACCTGTTTCTGGCATTGAACTCCAACTTATAACCTGTTTCTGGCGCTGGACGCCAGACTGCAACATGGAACTGGCGTTGAACGCCAGTTTACGTCGTCTATCCTTGAGCAAAGTATGGACTATTATATATTTCTGGAAATCCCTGGATGTCTAATTTCCAACGGAATTGGAAGCGCGTCAATTGGACTTCTGTAGCTCCATAAATTCCATTCCGAGTGCAGAGAGGTCAGGATCCAACAGCATCAGCAGTTCTTTTTCAGCCTGAATCAGATTTTTGCTCAGCTCCCTCAATTTCAGCCAGAAAATACCTGAAATTACAGAAAAACACATAAACTCATAGTAAAGTCCAGAAATATGAATTTTTCCTAGAAACTAATGAAAATAAACTAAAAACTAACTAAAACATACTAAAAACTATATGAAATTAACCCCAAAAAGCGTATAAAATATCCGCTCATCATAGATTTATCACCAAGAGGACTTAATGCATGATTCTCATCACCGAGGAAACTTACTTCTTGATCTATCCCATCCAAGTCTTCATAAGTAATATGCCATGGAGGTTGTGCACTGGCCTTCTTGACATCAATTTCAATCTTATTAGAGGGGTACTCTACAATTCTAGATTCCCATGGAGGTTCAGCATCTCCTAAATCTTCAACCACTTCTTCCTCTGCAACTGTTATGGCTTCCTCCACTTGTTCCAATACAAAGCCATGTTCCTCATTGTCCACCGGAGTTTCTAGTGTCTCTTTCATGCTACGCTCTTCTTTTGATTCTCCACATGTAGCCATGGGAGTACTTTGAGTGCTCAGATGTTGAGAAGCTAATCGATTTACTACCTCGGTAAAGGCAGTCACGAATTCTAGTACTCCTCGTTTCATCTCTCTTTGCCCTTGAAGAAGAACACCAATAGTATCATGCATTGAAGGTTGAGGTGGATGTGAGGGCTCATTATTTGGGAGGAAAGGTTCATGATAAGAGGGTGGTTCATCACTCTCCATCTTTTCCACTTGTTGCACAGCACACTTCAATTCCTTTCTCTCAAATTGAGATTCCTTAGCCATGAAAGCTTCGGGTGCTGTTTGGTTTATCGCTCGGTCCAATTGACGCTGGGTTGCTTGAAATTGATCCATTGTTTCTTTGAGACGATCCCTTAACTCTTGTTCTGCTCGGATATCATAAGTAGGATCATAAGGCTCTTGGATTGATGGATATGGATGTGCTGTATATGGAGGTGGTGGTCCTTGAGAGTAACAGGGTCGGAATTGGGGTGGATCTATGTATGGCTCATATGGCTCATAGGGTGGTTGATATGGTGGATAAAGGTTAGAATCATGTGATGATGTTTGGTAGTAGGGGGCTTGTGAGTATGGTGGTCCAGAGTTGTGTTGAGGAGGCGGTTCATAATCATATGGTGGGCCTTGTTGGTAACTACAATGGGGTCCACCATATCCATCATCTTGGTACGCTCCCTGGAATGGCTGTTGACTATAGTAATTTGGTGGAGGTTGGTTATCACGAAAGGGTCCACCATAACTATTGTCTCGGCATGCATTGTGGAATGGTCTTTGTCTGTGGTACTGTGGAAGGTGTTATTGCCGAAAGGGCTGATCAAATTCTCGTGGCTCCTTCCATCTCTGATTGTTTTGACCTTGATGCATGTTCCTGTTATAATTTCCATTCCTTGCAACAACATTGGAACCAAACTCAAAGCGATGGGGGTGAGAACTCATAGCAACTAATAAAAATTAAAAACAAAAATAAAATCAAATAAACAAACAAAATAAAAGTTTTAAAATAAAAATCTGAAATTTTTTTTGTAATTTTCGAAAAAATTAATTAAAAAGAAAATATTTACAATAACCAATAATAAGGCACACGTTTGTAATTTCCCGGCAACGGCGCCATTTTGACGAACGAAATTCTCGCGCGATCTAGAATTTTCACAAAAATATAATCGCGTTGCAAATATAGCTTCTAGACCAACAAGAATTCCTTTCGTACAAAAGTTTTGTTTGTCACTTAAGCAAACCCAATAAAAATAAATAACTGAAGTATTTAAACATCGGGTCGTCTTCTCAAGGAATTGCAGGGAGGTATGATTTATTATTGGTTATGAGTAAAAGTGTATTTTTGGGTTTTTTGAAATATAGGGAACAAGTAATTTAAATGACGAGAAAAATAAATTAATAATAATAAAATCTCTTGGCAAGGTATAAGAAATTGAGGTCCTATCCTAGTTATCCTTATCAGGTGTGATGAGAATTGGATTCTGCTTCCACTTTAATTAACCCTTGCTAAACAAAGGAAAGTCAAGTGGACAAATTGATTTGATCCTCAGGTCCTAGTCAACTCCTATGGAAAGACTAGAGTTATTGGAGTACAAATTAATCAGCAAAGAATTCCAATTTCAATCAACAGCTGAGTTTGATAACTCAAGTGTTACCAATTACTTAACCAAAGTCAAAAGGGAGAAAATCTACTTGAATAAAAATGCCTTCAGATGGGAAGCAGCAGTAACAAATAAAAGAAAGAAATCTTAAATCTAAAATTTCTCAAATTGCATTAAATAGAAATTAAAATCTAACATGAAGTTCATAAGCCAAATTGAAAAGATAAATAACAATTAAAGTAATAGAATAAATAAAAGTAGAAAATAAATTAAAGGAACATTGAACCTGTGATTGAAAAGAAGTAGCCTAAACATAATAGAAATCCTAAATCCTAATCCTAAGAGAGAAGAGAGAACCTCTCTCTCTAAAAACTACATCTAATCCTAAAATTGTGTATATTAAAGCTTGATTAATGAATGAATGGATTCTCCCACTTTATAGCCTCTAATCTGTGTTTTCTGGGCCGAAAACTGGGCCAGAAACAACCCAGAATTTGCTGGTTGTGAATTCAAACATGCTGATTTTCGCAGATGTGATGCGTCCGCGTGATCCACACGTTTGCATCACTTATCCTCAAAGAAACTATGGCAAATTATATTTTATTTAGAATCCCCAGATGTTAGCTTTTCAACGCAACTGGAACCGCATCATTTGGACCTCTGTAGCTCAATTTATGACCGTTTGAGTGCAAAGAGGTCAGGCTGGACAGCTTAACAATTTCTTCAACTTCTTGTATTCCTTCCACTTTTGCATGCTTCCTTTCCATCCTCTCAGCCATTCCTGCCCTGTAATCTCTGAAATCACTTAACACACATATCACGGCATCGAATGGTAATAAGAGAATATTAATATTAGCAAATATAAGGCCAAAGAAGCATGTTTTCAATCATAGCACAAAATCAGGAAGGAGAATGTAAAACATGCATTTTGTATGAACAAGTGTATGAAAGATTGATAAAATCCATTCAATTGAGCACAAGATAAACCATAAAATAGTGGTTTATCAGTGTGCACAAGAAGAAAATTAGCAGGTGTGCGTACGCACACAACTATGCGTACGCACACGTCCCAGCACGCGACTCACTTATTGGAAATCGCTGGGGCAATTTTTGGGCCTCCAGAGCCCAGTTTTTGGACTTTCTAAAGCTAATTTTACCTATATCAAAGAAGACCTCACTCAATGTGAAGGGGAGAGAAATTAGGGTTAGTTTAGCATTATGTAGGTTGTTTTCTAGAGAGAGAAGCTCTCCCTTCTCTCTAGAATTAGGGTTTCTTAGTTTAATTTCTTGTAATTTCTACTTTTAATTTTTATTTTCATTTACTTTTCCTTGTCATTTATTGTTATTTCATCTTTATTCTTCTTCATTTCCTTTGTTATTTCCTTTATTTTGTCATTTTTATGTTATGAACACTCTTTGTTAATTTTATTTACATTTAATGCAATTTATGTTTTCATGTCATTTATTGCTTTATTGAGTTGCTATCTTTACTTTTCTTGCTTGGTAGTTGTAGCATTTATTATTTCTTCTCATTTTATCATGCTTTATTTTCATGCACACCAAGTGTTTGACAAAATGCTTGGTTGGGTTTTTACTTAGTTTTTCTTCATTCTTGGCTTGAAATTGATGACTTTGGTGACCCTTGAGTCATTGATGTCCATTCTTGTTTGATACATTAGAGTAGTTAGTTGATTTGGTCTTCCTTGACTCTATATGACCCAATTGTATTAACTTAGGACTTAGGGATTGGAATCAACTATGCCTATTTAACTTATCCTTGATGTAGGGTTGACTAAGTAAGATTAACTCTTCATAATCATCATGTGTTTGTGGTCAATGATTAGGATAGGTAACCTTAGCTCCCAATCCACACCAAGAGGTTTCTTGCATTTGAAGTTTCCTTTCCTTGCATTTAATTGCTTTGACTTTTAATTCTTTGCATGATCATTTTATTGCTTTGATGTTTAATTTTTGCATGTTTAGTTTTCACACTCTTGGTTGAAAAATTGGGTGTTTGGGTGAAATTGAGTTGTGGGTGTCCATTCCACATTGTGTGAGGATTGTTAATTGGTTTGGTTTCTCTTGACTCTAAGTGACCCACTAATGTTGACTAGGACTTAGGGATTGGAATCAATTATGCCCCTTTTGACTTATCCTCGATGTTAGGATAGACTATTTGGGATTAGTTCACACACAATTACCATGTTTGTGGTTCACAACTAGGATAGGAATCCTTAATTCCCCAATTCTCACCAAGAGTCTTCTTGCATGTTCATTTAATTTATTGCTATTTTAATTTCTTGCCTCTTATAATCAAAACTCCAAAAATATCTCATAGCCAATGATATGACATTTCAATTGCAACTCCTAGGGAGAACGATCTGGGAGTTAAATACTCTCGGTTTATAATATTGTGTTGATTGTGACTATTCTTTTCATGGATGGTCAATTGTCGGTTAGGACTATACTTGCAACGTCAATTCTATTTTGATGGAAAATTCCTAACCTATGCAATTTGGCCATCGTCAATGGTAGAAATTTTTTTATTTAACATAATTGATGAAATAATTTTTAATAATAAATCTTTCTTTAGGAATAATATTGGAACTTAAATTTAGACACCAATTGTCATCATATACTGTATAAATATTAAGAGTATATTAGATAGTACGATAATAATTATAATTTAAAGAGAAAAATTATTCTTTGTACATTTATTTAAAAAAAATTATCCTATTTAAACTATTTTACTTTTATTGTTTAAAAAATTGCAACAATGATTTATATCCAATAGAAATTTTTTAATGAATTGCTGTTTAAAATAGACGAAAAATTTTTTATTTAAAGTAACTTGACGGTTATATAAAAAACTTCTTTTTAATAATAAATTTCTCTCATTTAGAATAATATTGAAACTTAAATTTAGGACAATATTATTTAGGTGAAATGAGAAAGAGGCATGAAAAAATGCATAAAAAATGAAGGAAGTTTTTTAATTATGCAGAAACCGTAATGTGAGGTGAGAGATAATAAGGAGAGAAAGAAATAATTATAATAGTTACGTAGATGTTTGAAATAGGAGAGAATCTGACTGATATGTATGTCATAAGAAAAAAGATGAGGTAGTGGTAGTTTTTTAACGTGGAATAACTGACATATAGTGGAATAGATAAGAAAGGATAAAATTGAAAAAAAATTTGGACACCAAAATTTGTTTTAGCATTATATATTGTTATAGATAATAGATCAAATCACAATCTCAATCATTAACATCCATTCCATCATAACATTAACACTAAACCCACAACAAGCAACCACACCAACCAAAATCAAATTCAACAATTAATCAACAACATTCAATTCCATCAATTCACATAATTCAATTCTATTCCTATGGGCATCTAGCCTAGGACTTCATGTCATATTACATGGTATTTAAATGAAACTTAAACCATACCTCTAAGAAGCCAAGATCAAACCTTCAATTCTTGAATTTCACTAAGTTTAGGCTCCAAGTTTACCTCCACCAAACTCAAATATCACCAATGATCAACTTAATGCTTCTAATACCAATCTACACTATTTTCACATAACATACACAATATTCAATCACTAGGATTTTATAAAGTTTTATGAACACATGGAAAAAGTGGCTCTTACTTTTACCCATTAAAATTAGTTGGAACCTAGTTAGAACTCAAGCTAGAGTTTTCCCTAAATACAAGAATCACTAAGTTTCATGAACACACTAGCCAAAAACGTAATTCTCATGGGGACAACGAAACTACAGTTTAGTTAGGGAGATGCTTACCAAAATTTTTGAATAAAATTGTAGAGGAGGAGATGGGCTTCGCGTGGCTGAAAACAGTGTGGCGATCGGAGCTCTGGATTAAAAGTTATGGAGGATTGAAGTTTATGGAGTTAGGATTTTGAGTTTTCGTCTCTCTTCTCTAACCATGTATCTCTCAAAGAAATAGGGGAGAATTGATTGTTTTGTGCTAAAATTGGGCTTTATAAAGTGTGGGTTTAGGTCCAATTTGGGTTCGGTTCACTCATTTTAGCCCGTTGGTCCAATTCTAGGTTAAAACTTTTAAGATTAGTATTTTAATTTGTATTCTAATTATTTTTTCTTCCCCAAATTATGAATTTTAATTTCTTAAGCTCATTCACTCCTAATTAATTCTCCCTCACAGTACCAGGCAAATTTAAGCCGGTACAGCCGCTTAAATTACCAATACGCGTGTTTTCACTTTTTTCCGAAATAAATTACAATTTTCCACTTGAAAAAATTCTTTGAATTCAATCATCATCGTTAAATTTTTAAATTCTTAAGTTTTAATTTTTGAACCCTTCCAGACGCATTTTAACTATTTTAATTTAATGATTAATTATTCAATTATTTTTTTATAATTTTTCGAGACCTTATGGTGGTGAATTCGCCTGAAGTTCCTTCATGTCAGCTTTAGAACGACAATTCAAGGTACATATAATGAACTCTGATACTTAAGTCAAGAAAGGTTTAAGAATGGTAAGTGTAAAATGAATGAATAAAATATATGAGTGTTAGAGTATTTATAAAGTGGGTTCATGGATATGGCCTTCAACAATATGATCTTTATCAAATCGTAGTAGAAAGTTATCTCCCTATTGTGATGGAGGTTGCAGTTGAGTGGATAATTATGCCACTACAATTGAAGTAGGGGGTTTCAAATTTGTTCCCTAAGTCGGGTTGGACTCAGGTCATGGAACTTGAGACTAGCGAAGGTTGGGTAGGTTGATTTGTTGGGTGTATCCGGACTTGACTTCATGGGTCAATCTAGACGACCGTTTCTTGGGGGCTAAGGAGTAGTTGGGCTTAACATTTATGAACATCTATCTCCTTTCATCAGCAACACTACTTTCATCCCTCTCAATGAAAGGTTTTGTCCACCGCCATTACATTGGCATCAACAAATCATCATGAATGTCAGCATGGTTGTCATCATCATCATTGGTGTTAACAACATGAAGACCTCTAACTCTAGATGATCTTTCTACCATCTGTAGTTTGCGGGACCCAATCAAACATTCAACTTAGAAAGGGTAACACCCTACTACACAAAACTTTACGCTTAAGCCGTAAAACAGAGGTAGTGTGATATTACGACTTGTAAAATAAAATATACATACATAACATAATTGAAAAAATATAATATTCAAGGAGTCTTGAAAGTTGGTTAAGCAAAAACGTGAAAAATAAAAGCTCAACGCTTAAGGTAACGATTACTTGCGTACAAAGAATATATATATATATATATAATAGGATCGGAGTGCTAAGGATACAAAATAGTCAAGCTCCGGGCTCAACCTGCAAAGTTAAGACTGGCTAGAGAATATTTATATACATATATACAATCCCAACATCCAAAATACTCCAAAACAGACCCTATGTCTCCATCAAGCCTCTATGAGGCCGAAAAATAAAACATACATATAGGAGAAGACTAGCACATATATAAGTATACATATATCATATCAAAAGACAAAAGCCAAAAAGCCCCAACTCTGTTGCGATCGAAACTCCAGATGCCTAGCGAGGTGCCTCTCGACCTGCATCTAAAAATAACATTTATATGAGATGAGAACGGGGGTTCTCAGCATAGTAGAGGTACCCACATATATAATATATAAGGTCCTGGAAAAGTCAGAGGCGATCCTAGAACTCTGACACTCAGATTTAAATATTAAAGTTTATAAATTGAAAGCCATAAACAGGGTAGGTTATCTAAGGTTCTTATTTCTAATTACTTTCTAATTTAAGCCCTAATTTTCGCCTTCCTCCAGTCCTCCAAAATTCTGGTGCACAGACAAACAATACAAACAAAGCAAACACAAGTAGAATACAAATACAGCATGTAGCAAATATAGTAAGTAAGCATAATAATCACATAGGCAAACACAATTAATACACAATCAAACAAAACACACATATGCATGTGATGCATGCTTGCCCTATGGCTAATAATATCATATGTTTGTTAGGCCAGTGAAGAGAGTAAAGTGCAAATGACAGAAACACCCCAACACATATCTAGAAGCTACAAGAGAAAAAGGAGAAGACTAAAGTAAAGGGTAGAGGACTGAAGGGTAAGCAACATAGGATGAAGGGTGATGGGCTGAGGGTAAAAAGCGGAAGAGGATGACATAACTAAAGAGGAAGTGAAAAGACAACACTAGAAGGAAGAGGGAGAAGGGCAAATGGTGAAGCACACAAGGTGGAGGAACACAAAAAGAAAGATCAACTTGGGAGAGAAGAAAATGTGGTGAATATTAGGCAGCGTTTGGTTTATGTATCTTTTGAGACAGAGACACAGAGACATAGATATTAAAGACATGGACACAAATTATTAGTGTTTATGCACTGTGTTTGGTAAACATTGAACAAGACACAATAAAATTACAAAAAGTTCATATTATTCTTATAAAAAAAAAAAAAAAAGAATATCAGCCACCGTTGCTACCACTATCATCCACCATCTCCACCACTACAGATTCATCATCACACACAATTCACCACAAATCAATCAGCAAAAAATTTATAAGAATCAACAAAAATTTTTATTTTTCAACAGAAAAACAAAAAGGGAGGAGAAGGTAACTAAAGAGCAAACTGTGAAAAGAGAAGAATCAATGTAGAGGAAGAGGCGGCAATGGCAAACTCGAAGAGGAAGAAGGAGAGGCGGCCGTTGTGAAGAGGGAGGAGAGGCGACAGCCGCAAATCTGGACGAAGAAGGAGACGTAGCGGCGACGGCGGATCTGAACGAAAGAGGACACGAGTGGCGGCGCGCGGATCTGGACGGAGGAGAAGATGGAGAGGCGGCCATGGACATCGCGAAGAGGGAAGAGAGGCGACAACCACAAATCTGGACGAAGAAGGAGACTTAGCGGCGACGGCGGATCTGAACGAAGGAGGAGACGAGTGGCGGCGCGCAGATCTAGACAGAGGAGGAGACACAGCGCTCGAATTTGGAGGAAGTAGGAGACGCAGTGGCGGTGGCACGCGGATCTGGGTGAAAGCGGAGACGCGGCAGCGGCGGTGGATCTGGACGAGGGATCTGGACGAAGAGATGCAACGCTGACAGCGAATCTGGACGACGGGATGCGACGGCGGAAAGAGGGAGGAGGGAGGAAGGAGAATGGTCACGTGGATGGAGAAGGAGAAAGAGAAAAAAAACTAGGATTAAGAAATTAATAAGGGGTAAATGAGTAAAAAATTGTATCTAATTGATTGTCTCTATGTCTCATTATTTTAAAAGTATACTAAATACATGTATTTTGTGTATACTTTTGTACTAACGTGTCCATAAAAAATTTGTGTCTTAACAAACAAACATATGATACTTTTATTAGCGATTTAATTATTTTGACGTATCCATGTCTCTGTGTCTGTGTGAAGTGCACCAAACGCTGCCTTAAGGTTTGAGGTGCAACAGAATGGAGTTATAACAACGGCGCCACACCAGCCATCCGGGTGAACGAATTTGTCTACTTTGACGATTGAGTATTTTTGTGAAAAAAATTTTGAAGTTAATTTTGTTAACTAAATTAAAGATACTTTTATTAGCGATTTAATTATTCGAGCATTTTTGTAGTTTACTCTTTATAAACTATAGTAAATCACATTGTATTTTAACAGCAGTTCAAACAAGAAATAACGAAGCGAAGAGTACAAAGACTTCGGGGGTGTCAATGTAACAGGTATCTGACAACCTTTTGATAGCAACGTGTCATTTACTACTATGGAAAATAGATCACATACCACTCATTAGCAAAATGTTTCAAATGCTAAAGGTTTCATTAGCTGGGGAATGCTGTTTTCACTATATATAGTAAGCTTCAGGGCATAACGTCCATAAGCGATATAATGTTAGTGCAAACTTAAAAGATATATCTATGTGATTGAAAAACACAGACTTCCATTATATATCACGTTTTGCACTAGTACATTCAATACATTCACATTACCACTTCTAAGTCTTTTGTTGACCAGATGGTTCCATCATCCCCCACCAAGCTTCTGGTTGGGCAGTCTTTCATATCCAGATACTATTAGCACAAAAATTTGGAACTCAGTCAAGAGATTAAACCGCATAACAGATTTTATTGCCATCTTCCAAAATAATTGCAGCCGGATTTGACAATCAATAAGCAGCTCCGAAAAGCAGCTCATTTCTTTTTCAAGAATTCGCTGTGGTTCACTCAAAATATACAGATCACGGCCTCCAGTGTTGAGGAGGTGAAAAGCAACAAAAAAGCAAATTGGTAGAAACTCTGTCGACACGTTACTTGTGGATCTGGGTTGAAATTTGATGTTCCTTTTCCTTGGTGGCATTACTGGGAAATGGTATAACAATCCATCCCGGTAGCTTTGTAGAGTTTGATCACAACAATTAAAAATTCAATGTATATCCAATCAACGAAGTTTGCTAGTTCTTCGCTTCGAAGGCCCACCAGGAAACAGCTGCATAATCCATCCTAACACTCTCTCCACCACCTAGTAAGAAAGAAACAGAAATCAATTCCTATTTTCTTTTCTTTAGATTTCTAGTTTTCCAACCGTTGTTCTCAAGTCTTAACAACCACTAACGGTTACAGGTCAACTATCTTCACTCCTAATAATATAATCAAGGTTTCAATTTTCAACCAACACCCATGGAATCCTTACAAATTCAATAAAGATATATAAATTTTATAGTGGTACTGTGAAACACATATTCTAGACAAAGGAGTGTTCGAAATACATTGATTTTTTAGTCACTATGCCGAAATTGACAGATATTTTGAGATGGGGATATTGTAAACAAGAGGCAAGGATTCATAGAAGTATAAAGGATATGCTCTAGTCATAACTCAAGATAATATGAAGTTCATATAACCCAATAAAGCAAATTGAACACATAAAAGTTACCTCATCACCCTCATCTGCATAGGGGGTGTTCTCGTACATAGGAGTAAATTCTGGTTGTTTTCCTGAAATATTCTCATTGACCATGCTTTGAGAAGTCAACAGCTCTAATCTTTGAGTCTGGAGCTCAAGTTTCCATGATAATTCCTTGTTTATCTCCTTCAAACAGGAAAGCAAACAGAAGAAATAGCACAGTTAAGACTAACAGTGAACTGGAATGGAACTATAGACCAGAATTATAAAACAAAGTTTATAAGATCCGACAAAGAGCTTTTTTACAAATTGCATACCAACACATTAATTGGGCATTAGTTAGACATACTACAGTGTCTAGTTAATTTGGGTACAGTATATTATTAGCTAAAGGAGAAAAGAAAAGATCAGAGATCAAAGCAATCTAATCTAAACATGTGGATGTTTGTATCAAGGATCAACTATGCTAAAAGCAAAATCGCCTAGATGAAGACGACTTGTGAATGGCTTCAATGCTTCCTAAACACACCATCTGATATAAGAGCTCTTTGCCTCTTTCATTAAGCTACGTATGGTACACTGTCACCCAAGAATACCTGGAAATATCGATTCACGGAATCGCTTCCCTATAGTAAGGACTACAAATATGCAACAAGTTATTTGTATTAACCCTATCTAGTATCATTGTCCAAAACAATATTGAACTTAGGCTGAGCTTTCCAATTCCAATTGAGTTGATCAAGGAGGAACCTAGATGGACTTGGAGAGTGAGTTGAAAAGTGATGAAATGGTTTATATGAAAACACACAAGAAAAATCTGTGGTCTGCATCCTCCGACTAAAATTAACAGATAAACGGGTACAATAATAATAAGAAAACAGATTGAATGTTGCTCCAAAACCAAAAGTGTGTTTCTTTCCCTTCTTAAAAGAAGCACCAATTGCTTCTCTTCAATAGCACTTTTTTTTTGCTTCCAAAGTCACCTTATAAGAATTCAATACCTTGGACAAACACCATAAACAATCCAAACTTTTCTTTTGGTTTATATTTTGGGCAGTATTTGTTTTTCAGTGGCGCCTTCATCGGAGGTCTTTGTTGAAATGGATGAGTGGTCATACGCGATTGGATAAAATAAGGAACGAAGATATAAGGGAGAGTTGGAGTAGCACCTATTGTGGAAAAGATGGTTGAATCGCGTCTCAGGTGGTTTGGACATGTGAGAAGAAGACCGACAGAACACCCAATCAGGAGG
Organism: Arachis ipaensis; assembly: GCF_000816755.2. Lineage (NCBI taxonomy): Eukaryota > Viridiplantae > Streptophyta > Magnoliopsida > Fabales > Fabaceae > Arachis > Arachis ipaensis. The sequence goes on from NC_029792.2 coordinate 38,065,506, forward strand.
GTGGATGAGATGGAAGATGGATAAGAGGTGAAAGGTAGAGGAAGACCTAAGAAGACCATCCATGAGGTGGTCAAACGAGATCTACATGTAGACGATTTCTCTATAGACATGATACATGACAGAGCACAATGGCGTCGTTTGATTCATGTAGCCGACCCCACCTAGTGGGACAGCTTTGTTGTTGTTGCCTTCATCGGAGGTCTTTCATTTGAAAAAATAAATATTAGAAAACTGCACAAACTTCAACCAAAGCAAGGACTATTATAGGTGTAACAGTATAAGAAAATGTCTGATATTATGTAAAGCACCTAAATTCTTATCATTCGAATATTGGACAGTGAAATAACATTTAGGGAATGCAATGCGGAGAAAGTTATAGTAGCATTTATTAAGGGAAAAATGGTAGAAATGGAGAGTAGCCTAATAAATAGAGATAGAGGGAGACCCAACAATTTGCTTAACCATTCTTAAAAGATTCAGATTTCAATAGTTTAAATATTCACATAATTCATGACATAACACTGGCATTATATAATCCTTGAAGTTAACTCAACTAAGTAGAACAAAGCTTGGCTGTTATTGTTTTGTCTTAATTAATTCATCCCCTAATAGCAAACACATCAAACTTGCTTTCAATGAAGTGCTCTCTTCCATGGTAGAAACAATAGTAAGTTATGCCAAAATGATTAAGAACAAAAATAAAAATAACAAAAAAGCTCCTCGTTCAAACATAAAAAAAAACATGGCCCTGACTGACTTACCCTCATCCTGGAACATTCAGATGACTCAAGTGTCAAGGCTTTCATCAAATCTTCTTTCTCCTGTGCCAACTACATAAGAAAGGTAGACACATGAATATGCCAAGCCTATTTAATTACAAGAATACTTGGAACAAACATATGGCGCAGGACAGGGGAAAAAACCAATAAATAAAAACAGTAATGAGCAATGAGAGGTTGGCACTGAGTTTCCAATAGACCAAGCTACCTCAGAAATAAGCGCATTAATGTTCTCTATCACTCTCATCTGATCACGAGGAACAGGAGAAACTCCAGAAGTTGAGTGTGGAGTATCAGGAACTGTGGATAAACTAGATGCTTCAGCATCATGAGCACCCCTGTTTTCTGCATCACCATCTTCGCTTGCTGCACAGCATAATATAAAAAAATAAGCAGAGATATTAAACTAGTAAAAAACATGGATTAAGAAAACAATGTATCATCATCATCTATTCATTTTTTTGTAGTATATGCAAGGGGAGACAAACTGAAATAGGATAAATGATGTTCTATCAAAAGAGAAAAAGGGCAAATGGTAAAAATTTTGTTTGCCAAAACAAGTCCATTTCCCTCTCATTTTTGAATAATTGAATTCTCATTTTCATGTTAAGAATTTTTTTATTAAACCAATTACTTCTGTTATTCCTTAAAAAAAAAAAACTACAGAACCATGAAAACAGGCTTAATTTGACTTGAAATTAGCATGAACACTTGCTTGATTGGACATCCACATATAGACCATAACCATTATGCTTATTTAGAATATACAAAGTAACAACCACAACCGAGGCATACATACCTAAATCCTGGGTGGATGTAGAAATATCCTTTTTCAAAACATGACTCTCAATTGACTTTCCAATGCCTGACGCCTTTCGCAGCTTAGAAAGCAACACTTTCTTCTCTGTATCAATGAATGGAAGAGAATGAACATCAACTGAGTTCATATATGACTAAATTCACGTAAAATTTGTCATCAAATTTGAAAGGTCAGTGCTTTTTTGTCATCTCAACATATATATTCAAAAGTTAGTGGACAAAATTATCAGTTGGTTAGCATTTTTTGTTAAGCATGTCTGAACATTGTTCTTGTGAAAGCATAAATCCATTGATTTGCCTCCATCAATAGCTTAAACATTTGGAAGGTATGGTTCTTGACATGGTTCAATGGTTTCGTTCCAGTGACATTCTTATGAATACAAATGAATGAATTTCAAAGGGTGTGCTAGAATATAAATTCATTTATTAGCTTCTAACTAACACCTTAAACTATTGGGAATAATTAAAGGTTGTGTTCCATCCCATTCCCCATCTATGCATACACCTATATATGCATATTCATTCGCAAGGTAGCATTCCAAATAGGAATTAGTTTGAGAAATCACCAAAAAAGATACATTCAGATGAAAAATGACCCTAACGAATATACAGCTTGTTTTGCCAATTTTGGTTATAACCATTGCACATCAATATTCCTTCTTAATGCTTGTTCCTTCCTCTTATAAGCGTCAAATAAGTGAAAGCACCAGCCTTACAAAAGTATTACACAGATGCAAGCAAATAGAAAATTACATGAGTAGGGATAATTTACAGTTAAAATCTGTTTACCCTCTTGAAGTGCTTCAATGGTCGTCCGCATATCATGGCAGTCTTTGTCTAGGCTTGACATTTTCTTTCTGCAACATTTATTAAGAAAATCCTTATATAAACAAATTAAGCAAAATGAACAATGAAAACAAACATGAAATCACCTTTCATCATTGGGGAGCTAAAGTATTAAATTTAAAAATTAAAAAGAAAAGATGGCAATAACATTTGGTGTAGAGCTCATGATCTTTATAGAGGACTTTCCCTCTTAAACATGTTGAGACTTGAGAGATTGGAAAGCTATGCTTTCTTAGATAGATCTTTTGGTTGTTTTGCTCTTGTATAGAGGAACTCTTATCTTCTATCTTGTATTATTCTTATCTTCATCTTAATGAATTTCTTCTTTAATTAAAAAATAAAATAAAATTAAAATACCGTCTCTATATCAATCATGGAAGTTATTTGAATATTGCGAAAAATTAAGTGCCATTTATTCAAAAGCAGATTGAAGTTTGATAATTTTTTCTCAGACAATAATAAATACTTTCATTAGGGAAAATAAGGTATGTTCCACCAGAAGAAAATAAAGTTGGGGAGAGGAAAGCAGCCATCTACTTCCGTTTAGATTAAGGAGGAATTTTATTGAGGAAGTTAAGTACTTCAATTTAAACTCCTAATATGACAAACAAATGTAAAGGACTAGTAGTGCACGAAAGATTCCCTATTTAATTTCCCTTTTTCTTTTCACTCTTTAGGTTAAAATGTCAAATCCAGGGATTTGCAGTGTTTGATGCTTTAGAATAGTATACAAAACAATATCCAAAGGAGAAATGATTTCAGTAAAGATAGAACTTTTATCAAATCCATCTACAATTTGAAATCGAGGCTAAAGCAGACATTTGAAAATGGATTATCTTCACAGGAACGCCAACAATTCAGGCAGCACTATCGTCAAATATTTAACAAATTTCAATCATTGAATATGTGGTTCTTTTGCTTGAAATTTAAAACCTCAAGAATACCTGTATGAAGAAATCTCTGCTTCCGCATTTTCCAACTGCTTCTCAAGCTTTAGCTCATTAGATCTCAATCTGAGTGCCTAAAAAGGTTATTCAACACAAGAAATTAACTTTGGAATCTAATTGATATCCCAAATCCGTACACAATAGCTTAGAAAGTACCAAATGAAAGTGGGAAACCACAATTTAAAGGATAGCTATTAAAGGGGAAGAACCACTCTCCTTCGTAACATCAAGGACCCCATTCTACCCATCTCTAACATAGTCTAACCAAATCAATTCATATTAGAATAGTGAAATGTGTCGTCACATTGTCAGGTACGTAAGGGAAGTGGGGAACCACGCCTTAAAAGCTAGTTGATAAGGGTTTTT
>NC_029792.2:38069516-38073119 GCF_000816755.2 Arachis ipaensis
CTCACCTGAAATACAACATCAAACATCCAATACTACTCAATGTGGGACTTTGAACACCCCATAGTTACCCAAGTCCCTAACAATTCAGTTGTAAGAGAACAGCAGTAGCAGAATATATACAAGAAATAGGTGGAACAAGAGAATACAGTAGAGAAATAAAACAGAAGAATGAATGTAGAAGCAGAAGAGCATAATGAAATCAGTATGATATCATTCTTTTCTTGTGAAGGTGTTATTGAAGATAGAAAATGCAGAAACGAGCATAGAGGTGGCAGTCAAGAGGCCACCACTCTCCTAAGGGTCCTGTTCTATCCAAATCCTCAATAGATCTCCTCTAATTCCCCTGCTATCACTTATAAACACTTTCAATCCTCTCTTTCTTCTAACAGAATTCCTCACTTTGCATGAATCCTCCCCTCCCTTATGCCAGCTATCCTATTTGTTACACTGCTGATCCCACTTGATTCTCTCCCTCGGTTCTCTTTTTCTTATCTCACCAGCTGTAAATAAAAGATAGTGGATGTATTTTATCACCTTTCCCACTCCCTTCTTCAACGAACTTAACTCCTTTGGCCATTAGGCATCAAGAATGGAAATTCCCCAGGTCAACTTTACCTATAACAGCGCAGGTGATTTTTCTATTTCAACATTTTCTAAGAAAAGGATTGTAAGAGTTAATTAAATCCTCTTTATTATCTTAAATTTTTCCGTTTATTTAAAATACTCACTGTAGTTGTAACCTAATTGGAGAGAGATGTAGAGTAGTTACATGCCCAAAAAAATGTTGTCATCTTGAATGACAGTTCAAAAGTAATTTCAGTTGAAAGACTTAACTAAAAAAAGGGGAAAATATTTTTTATTCTTAAAAGTAAATAACAATCACACAACATATCAAGAAAGTTTAGTACCTTCTCCTCTAAGCCAATAACTTCAGATGCCAATAACTTTGCACGCTCATCAGCAGCATTACACTCCAGTTGTGCATTTGCGTATTCACTCTTGACAGACTCAAGCTCAACCTGTTGCATGAAGGGTCACACAGTGGCACCAATACCAGAAAGAAGAATGCAGCACCAGAAAGCATTTTACAGAGATATGAAAAAATCAGTCCATTCCAATCAAGGAGAGAATTCAGAATCAAATATATAGAATGTCTAACTTATTCAAAAGTCATCTAATTACACCAATATTTTGAACTCAAAAACATGACCATGACAATCTAAGTTACCATTGGAAACATGAGAACATGGGCAGGTTCCCAAATAGTAAACCACAATGATGATGGGATGATCACAAACAAAAAAAGATTATGTGGATTTCAAGAAAGATACAAGTTTTTTAGATTATCACAAATAAAATAACAAATTGCGTTGGTTTCACACCTTCTCTAAGAATTCTGGTAAGTATATAATGCCCTTAGTTATACATTTCAAATCAATGGTATCAAACATCAGTTGATTTAAAAGGCAATGACTAAATCAGATGTAAACTGTAAAACCACTTCCAGAATGCCAGAATAAGATATCTTGGCAAAAAGATATTAAGATCCATCCCATGTATATAACCAAAATCTTTTTACATTCTACTTTGATGTTCAATGTAACAAGTTCAATAGGCTTGGCTACATCAAGTTTGATACAAAATCCAATTATATAGTTGGAGGTCAGCTCAAACACCGTGCTATCAGATCAAAATTGTAATCCACCTTGATCAATCATTTAGGACATTTGCAACTCATAACAATGTTAAAATTTGTAAATTTGCAAATCTAAACGAAAATTTAAAATTAATTTTCATTATGAGATTCAGTATCATAAATGACATATGTGCGCATGAACATGCAAAACAAGACTATGAATGCATATAATAGAACACGAGCACAGCCAATACAATTACACATTTAGGTATGGAATCTTATACAAACCAGGTGCACTTTGATATCTTCTTGTAACTTCTCCATGTCCAATTTTAATTGATTGACAACACTTCGCTACAAAAACATGAATGAAATTCATTAAAACAAATTAGAAGATATTATTACTTATTCTCATGGGCAACTATTCTACGTCTAAAGTAGAGGCAATATAGCAATTTTAGTTGAAATTCTGATTCTTAGTAATGACCCAAACAGTATGGAACAAAGCAGTTCTATCAAAAGCAATAACCCAGGAGTAAACTAATCTGCTACTTGAGACATTTGCACAATTGCTATCACTTTAAAACATGTTCAGGTCCTTTTCTATACCCACACAACAGAGTTCAACAATATTCTAAATGCAGATCTCTTGCCAAGGGAGCACAAGCAGACCCAAAATCAAGTGACATACATCAAACATACTAAAAAATAGGGGAAAACAAAGCGTCCAAAGCATCTCGTGTTACCCAAGTTTGGGAAAGGGTCACACTCTAACCTAATGCATGCATCAGTGGCTAATTCCATGGCTTCAACCTATGACCTTGAGGTCGCACAAAAGACAATTCAACTGTTGATAAAAGGCTGCCCTTCATATCACATAAGCTAAATATGCATTCTATTACAATGCAAAAACAACTGTGATATTGGTTCAGAATTCAACCACACAGAACACACACATCCTAAGAAATAACCATATGTGGCCTTTTAACCTGCAAAATGTTACTATTTTACAAAGTATTTGACCTTAGTGTCATAACTAGCGTTGATTTTACAATCACAGAAATGATAGTCTTCAAATTAACTATTGAAGATCTCAACATCAGCCAACATAACATGCTGAATGGAATTGGATACTGAATTCTGAAACACTGAAACATGTATTAAAAATATTTGGTAAGAACTATAATTAGGACATCTAGTTGACCACGAAACATTATATATAAGTGTGCAACTAAAATAAAAAACTACAACAGTTCCCAAGATTGATATCTGAAAATAACACTAAACCCACAAGCTAACCTGCTGATTATAATTATCAGTCAAAGATGAATTTTCTGCAGCTAGTGATTCTGCTAACACTTGAGAAGCCTCAAGAGCACGTTGCAAAGAAAACTTTTCTTGTGTCAAATCTTCAATATGCTGCAGAGAAATAACAAGGAAACAGGGGGAAATGAAAATATAAATAATAACTTCTCATAGAAAATTTTATAGGCAGAGATTGAGAGAAAAGGAAATCAAAGGAGCATAATGCACAACACAGAGAAACCACAATGAACAACTAAATACTAAGTGGATAAACCATTCAATAAAGCATGTCATTCAGATTATATGATAGATAAAGAAAGACCAATAAATAGACCATGAGCATACAAAAAAAGGGATGCCAAAACATGTATTAAAGATAAGGTGAATCGCTCATCACATCACAAGCACACTGATAGTCCTCCCTGTCATTTTTATGGAAAAATAAAAAAATATAAATAATTAATAGAAGAAAATAAACTGCTACACCCACAAACTTAAAACCTTTTCTAAAGCATGTCATATGATAGATAAAGAAAGACCAATAAATAGACCATGAGCATACAAAAAAAGGGATGCCAAAACATGTATTAAAGATAAGGTGAATCGCTCATCACATCACAAGCACACTGATAGTCCTCCCTGTCATTTCTGTCATTTTTATG
>NC_029792.2:38074673-38078634 GCF_000816755.2 Arachis ipaensis
TTGAAGAGAAGTATTATTAAGTTTGTAAAAACCAGTTGCCAAAGTCATAAATTCATTACAGACTGACCTATAAATTTTTGTACTCCCACAAATTCAGAGAAAGAATCACCTTTGATAATTGTCAAATGGAAGAAATGTATTATATACTAGAAAAAGATCAATATTTTTTGCCCTGAATAATAACATTACATTCTTTGTGCATAACATATGCTAATCTTCTGTGCCTATAACTGGCAAAAGAATACCATGAACAATTTTCATTGGATTAAACTAAAACAATCATAATAAAATGTATAATCAAATTGAGATCATTCCATTCGATTGATCTTACTGTATAATAAATGCACAAAATGATGCTGTCAAAAAGGTCCGCATAACTACAAATACATTTCAGCATTAGCTTAAATCTGGTATATCATAGATTAGATACTCCCAATAATCAAATCAAATGCTTTCGTTAGTTATAAACCCTAATCTACCAAATAAGTCAAGCACAAGACAGTAGCATCAAATACATCATTTTCTGATGCCAATTCATCAAAAGAACAGGCAATAAAGCACTTCAACAACAGCCAACACTCATTAGGAGGGAAAAAGAAATGCCAAGATCAAGACCAGCATAATACACCTGTTCTAAAGCAGCAAAGTCCTCATTTTTTGAAGGAGGTGCATAATAATCATGCTTCTTCTCCATACCATTTTCACTATCACTTATCATCAATGCATTTTGACTACTATTATCGAAACCTGCAGCTGTAAAATTTGGGAGAGGTGCCACAGTTTTGGTCTCTTCGGGTGGCTTGCGCAAATAGATAGATCCTGACACATTATTGCTGGTTGATTCTAAATGATTGAACAATGAGGAATCTTGCTCGGGCTGCCGAAATGGAGAACCCAAAGAATTTCTATTGACATTAAGAGAATCAAGAAAAGATGGACGAGTCCTCCTAGAACTAGATTCCACTGAAACTGAATGTATTGGAGTATGGTTAAAGGAGTTGCTGCCATCATAACTTGTCAAATCGAATTTTGGCATTGATTCATTAAGACTGGACAAATTTTTATCAATGTTAGTATGGGTCTCTGGAAACTTAGAACTGAAAGAATCACCGAAGCCTGCATATTAAGAAAAAATTCAGCAAATAGTACTACATCGAGATGTATGAAAATGGAAGAAAAAGATATTATAAAAATCTCAGAGTACAGGTGCGGAAAAAATAACACATTACCACCAGAAAATGAGCCATGGGAGTAATCACTGTTTAAATTGCTGGAATTTGTTGAGTTATTTTGCAGTAGTGTATTAACAGAGTTTTGAGGTGAGATTTTTGAAGAAAAATAAGAAGAGCCATGATCAGTGACCACATAATCCTTCGATGGACCATTACTCTTATTTGAATAGTTTTCATTAATATCTTGAAGACTAGATTGAGTAATATTGCTATCAAAATCTTGACTTCCTTGCGAGTGTAGAAGAATGCTTTGGTTGTTTGTTGACCCATAAGGGAATCCAACAGGACCACTGGTATGAATTCCAAAGGTATCTTTCACCTTATCTGCCTCGTTGCATTGACTTACATCAGCAGATGCAGTAATAGCAGAAGCATTGTATCCCTTAGCTTCAGCAATATCAGAATATGTCTCAACCAGGCTGGTGGACTTTGTATTGAGATCATTCCTCGCAAAACCTTTTATATCAGGCAGAGACTCTTGCTTACTACTAGTACTTTGGCTAATTAAACTCGTACTTTTATCATTACTTGTCCCTGAAGTTGATGGCTCAATGACATCTCTTCCAATACCATCAGATGTGGTAACTCCATCTGACTGATCAACTCGTACATTCTCAACTTCAGAAGCTCGGTTTTGTTTCAAGCTAGCATCAGAGCTCTGAGCATTGCTAGAGGATGCAGCCTTCTTGGCTCGCTCTGCGGCTTTCTTTTTACGAAACTCCTCAAGCTGCAAACAAAAATAAAATTATTTTTAGTTTAACAAAAGCAAGGAAAAGACTAATGATTTGTACTTTGAAAAGAAGTGCAGCACATAATAGTGCAATACGTAAGATTGCATTGAAAAATTTACGAAATCAATTTCTTATAAGCAGCCAATGTTTCATTGAAACAACTTACTAAATTATTGTCAGCACTATGATATTTTACACATGATGAATAACAAAAGCACTGGATTGTGCAAAAAGCATACAGCTTTTAACTAAGAATGAGAAACACCATTCTTTTCTTATTTAAAAGAGACTCCCTCATCTCTGATGGTAATATAACTAAGAATTCTATGAGGTGAAGGAGACATAACCAACACCCATATGTCTTCTTGACTAACACTCTTCAAACCCATAATCCCCGTCATCAATAAATATGAAGGGGCATATGCTATAAAACCTGGCATGTCTAATCTATTCAGACAAAGTGACCAAAACTGAAAAACCAAATGAGGGTAACATATGCAAGAAGCATCTCATAGTCACAAAAAGAGTATAACTTCCAAATATTCAGCACTTGGTTCTGTACAAACATGCCTCATCACATATAATGGACTGAAATAAAGTAATTCATTGAATAATTTTGGTTGACATCAGAATTTCACAAATTTTGCAGCAATTGAAACAGATTTGTAAAGGCATGAAATTATGTTTTTCAGCATTACTGAGTCTACTTTTAATCATCATGTCTTAATTATGGGCTTAGTAGCAGTTTGATTCATATTTCTTATTGACATAGGAATTCGATCCTTGTGAGATAAGCTGCAAATATTTGTTCAACAGGTTATTGTCTTCCTCAATCGTATGATGTAAGTCGCAAATGGTGTGCCAAATAGATAACGGGTAAGGGTACATAACAGGAAATTATCAGAGCAGCAAATGCATGTTGTTGGGTAATGAAATCCAACATAATGGCAACTAGAAAAACGATTTAGCAGAGACGAATGCTGGAATATATAGGTGGGAATAGAAAAAAAGAGATTAAGAAGAATTGCATGGCATCCAGAAGAAAGTTGGAGACTTGGAGTAAAACTTATTTAGGGAATGATGATGAAAACAAAGCTTAAGCTATATAGTCATGTAAGAAGAAAACCAATTAAGCCTTTAATAAGAAATGTAAACCAAAGGAATCCATGTCTGATAAAACCATAGGGAATAACCTAAGAAAACTAACTGGTTTTATGATGCAGAAAACAAAATTAAAAAAAAAAAGCTTTTACATAGATAAACCTAAATGAGATTAACTAATTCATGCAACTAACCCTGCCTTGGTGGATATAAAACTTGATTGCTTGTGCCTTCTCAGAATTTAGCACCTCAGATACCAAGCTCATAAACATAAACAATCCATCAAAATTTAAACTTATACCAGACGTGTTCATTAGGAAATGAAGTGAACAAGGAAAACAACAGATAGATTTATCTTTAAATAAGGAACCTGACCCCCTCATGCAAATACCAACTCAATGACCTAACTCCTTCCAACAACAGATAGATTTCTCTTGAATTCTTAGAAAGAAGAATCCCAATTTTACCCCCAGATCTTCAATCATAAATGATTAAACACAACTACGGGACGAAAATCTGCAAATTTTTTCTTCTAGAAAAATATGAAAATTGCAGAATTCTCTCCCTTCAAATTACCTTCCATTTACACTTTCCCATTTTCCTTTCAAGTTTACCCAACCCAAAATCCCAATCAATTCAAGGATAATAACATGGTAATGTTTTAAAAAAAAAAATAGCAAACACATATATACACAAAATTTAATCTCTATCCCATCACCATCACATTTTTCCGGGAAAACAATGAGCACATTAGCATCACAGAGACAAACGCACAGCAATAACATAACTTCCACCAAACCCAAAATCAATAGAAATAGAATAAAATAAAGCAAGCTCAAGATAATTTTTTAAAAAAAAGGCAAAAGAAAAAACAATTTTTAAAAAATACATATAAAT
>NC_029792.2:38079990-38085544 GCF_000816755.2 Arachis ipaensis
CAGATGTTCTTGCTTCCGCGACGAAGAGGCGGAGTTCGGCAGCACCTGTGCCGACGCCATGTGAGACTCACGTGCGATCTACAGAGAGAGCGTAACTAAAATCTCTCGAATCAACATTCCCCTTCTCAAATTGGCGATGTATCCTACCTGAACGAGCCGACGCAGATCACAGCAAATGGGCAGGAAAACGACACGATGCCGAATTCAAATTAGCAACAGGATCGAATTCTGAATATTTTTAAATAATAGGGAATTTTGAACATTTGAGACGTTGGGAGGTACAAAGGGGTCGAATTCGGGAGTTTTTCAGACAGAGGGCGTCCGATCTGATCAGAGAGAGAGAGAGAGAGATTTGTTGGGGCAAATCAAATCAAATTATAAAAGGGCACTTCCTTTTCTCTCTCTCTAGCTGCTGTTCTGTGTTCTCGGTTTTCTTTATTAACAACATTATTATTATTATTATTATTATTATTATTATTATTTTGATAAGATCAAAAATTAAATAAATATATAAAACTATAATAAAATGTTTATTGAAAAATAAAAATTAGTGTTTAATATTTTATATTATTTAAATTTAAATAAATTATATATAAATTTCATTAGCTCATTACTTTAATATGATATATAATTTATATAAATTATTAGCCTTTAATTTAATGGGTCTAATCTAAAAAAAACTAAAAAAAATTACATATAAATAAAATTAACGTTACACATATGAATTAGTGTATGGTTATTAGGGATGGCAAAACGGGTCGAGCCCGTCGGGCCGATCCGCTAAACCTGCTAAAAAGGCGGGTCGGACTAGGATTTGGAGCCCGCCAAACCTGCACCGCCAAATTGGCGGATTTTGGCAGAGCGGGGCGGACCGGTCCGCGGGGCCAAAGATTTTTATTTTTCTTTTTTTTATTAAATAAAAGAGTGATTACTAATATAAAATTAATAATTATAGAAGTTTTAAACACTTTTTTTCATTTTTTGTTTTTATTCTTCTTTTAGTTATTAACTTTATTTATTTTATTTTACAATTTCGTATATATGCTCAAATTATGTGACTTATTTTTTAAAATAAAGATGATTCTATTGACAAATATTATTTTGAACAATTTTATTGAAGTTAAAAATTAAAAAAAATAATAAAAAATTATATTATAATTTGACTATTTTTTATTTATATTTGATTTTTTAATTATTATTTTTTGGTTAATTTTAATGAATTTTATTTTTTAAAAAAAAAAGAAGCGGGCTAGCCCGCCAACCCGCCAATCTGCCACAAAGTGGGGCAGGCTAGCATTTTAAACCATTTTAGTTGGCGGGCGGACCGGCCCGCCCCGTTTATGAGGCGGTGGGACAGGTTGGGGCGGACCGACCCGCTTTGCCACCCCTAATGGTTATAGGTTTATAGCATTTTCATGTGAACTTTGTTATTATATATTTTATTATTAGCCTATTAAAGTCAAAGAAGTAAGTCTGGCTTAGTAGCAAGACTGCTGAAGCTTTGCATGTAAGAACCGCGACTAATTAACCGCTTAATTAAATTAAATTAACTGCCAAAAATAGGATCCAAAAATTTAGAATATTAATTAGGAAATTTAAATATGATATTTAGACAGTAGATTTTTCTAAGTTAAAAAATGTAATTTTCTGCGAAAAATCGCATAAAATCGTGAACCAATAAATTAACCGGCAATATCGGCTTAAATCGGTCCGATACTGAGCAAGAATAATAAAAATAGTAGAAAACCTTGGAAAAATATTTAGAATTAAAAATCGGGCATTAATTTTAAAAGTTTGGCCCAAAATTGGGCCAAACGGGCCAAAAACTTTAATGGATTAGACCGAGCCCAAGTTGGGGCCAAGGCCACATATATAAGTTCACTAAATGAGCCCCATTCATCTCATTCACCACCAAACACAACATACACCTGCAGAAATGAGGAGGAGAAGAAGAGAGAAAAGTTACTATTCACATACAACTTCAATCGACCATATCTCGAGCTACTGTGCTCCGATTCGCGTGCCGTCAGCGGCTACACAAAGCTCTTGCCGAGCCCGTTACTCTCATCTAACTTTTATAGGTAAAATTTCGAAATTTCCTCTCTTTCTAGCAGCCCTAAGAAATTTGAAATTTTGGGTGTTGATTTTGAGTGAATTTTTGCGTTTTGATTGATTAAGTGGTCTCTAAGGTTGGGCTATTAGTGGTTTGTGCTCCAAACACCATCAAAAAAGGTAAAGAAACTCTTTACCTTATGAAATTGTGATTATGATGAACCCTAGGTTAATTGGTTATAAATTATGTGTATATATAGCTTGAAGTTGTGATTGTTGGCATTTATTTGGAGCTTTGGATTGATTGTTGGTGATTGGAGGCTTGAGCTGGACTCAATTTTGGGATTTTGGCATATTGAGAATTGGCCAAGGTATGGTTTCATTTTTTTCTATGTAATATATAATATTTCTAGACACTTAGGCTAGTGACCCACAGGATAGGTTTGATTGAATTTATTATTGGATTTGATAATGCATGATGATGTTGTTAAATTGATAGTGTGTGATGATGTTAATGATTGTGATGGTTTTGATGTGTTGAGATGAGAATTATGATGAGGTATGATAAATGAAGCTTATGAGTAGTGAGATTCGGTGCAAGTTGTTAATATTGAACATTGATGTGCAAATTTTGGAATTTGTTGGGTTATAGAGGTGGAATTGATTGATATAGGTGTTGAAATGGTTGAAATGTGATGGAAAGGTAAAGTATAATATTTGGTAGTGTTTGATGATGTGATGTAATAGGCTTTTATTTTGATTTGGTTGTGAACTTTAAGGTGTTGAGAACTTGTGAACTTTCATGACAACTAGCTTTTGGGTGAACTATGACGCATCATATCTTTTGCTATGGTTATTGAAATTGAATGAATTTTATATCAAATTAAAGATAATTTAAAGAGCTTTAAAACGATATAGATTTTGTAGAAATCCGAATTTTATAGAGGAAGATATGATCGTTGAAAGTTTGTGTCAAAAATCTGATTTCTGTGATGGTTGCAGAAATTATGAGTTTTGATTTATGTGCGCACGCACACTGCTGTGCGCGTGCTCGGAGCAGGGGCAATGTCATGACTTGTGTATACGCACACCTTTGTGCACACGCACAACCTGTGCATTTTTGAAAACGTGCGTATGCACACACTGGTGCGCACACACACAGGGACATGCATTCTGTTGAAGGCGATCGCACACTCTGGTGCGCACACACACCCTGCAAAATTTGCAAGCTGTGCATACGCACAACCTCGTGCGCACGCACATGCTGGGAGGTACATTCTGTTGAGGGTGTCTGCACGTATCTGTGCGTGTACGAAGAATAGAAACTTTTACTTACTGTGCGTACGCATACCTCTATGCGTACACATACTTTTAGAAAACTCTTTAGGGAGTGCGTACGCACACTGCCCTGTTTTTCAATAAAAATCTTGTTTTCAACTATTTTATCTTCTCAACAAGCTTGTAAACTTCCGTGACACTTATCTAAGACTCTTTAGCTTGTTTTTAGGTGTCAAAACATAGAGAAGGCTCTAGGTGGATTCAATTAGGTATTTTCTTGCAAAAGTTTAGAAAACGGAGACTTAGGTTTCTGGAGTACTGAGGACGGATTTAGTTGAGTGAGAGGGCGAAGTATTGTGTTGATGATTATTAATACGAATAGTGGAAGTGGTGAACTACTGAGTACTGAATAAAATGATTTTTGAAAACCATTGAATTACTGTTTATACTGAGATTGATGAGACGTTATGCGCCTGGTAAGGACGGTTGGTTAATCCCGCTTGTCAAGGTTGCAGCGGCGGCGTAAAGACGGTTGGTTTATCCCGCTTACGTTGAAATGTGAGATCTGAGGCAGAGTATCCCACTCACATCCTTTCGGATCACAAGAGTGTGCCCGGCACTATATCCGTGGGTAGTGTACCCGATACTATATTCGTAGGGGGATCCCACTTTTTATTCATGACCGAAAGGCGACATCTCCATGGAGATGTGTCGGGTTGGCAGTTGAACCAACAATGTGATATCACAACCCAATAAGACAGGCATTCATCATGTGCATATTCTATCTGTTTTTTTTGTTTTGCCGACTTGTATTGTTTGCCTAAGTGTTTAACCTGCCTAAATGCTTATTGAATTACTTGATATACATGCTGATGAGCGGATAATTTATACGCTTTTTGGCATTATTTTCAGTATGTTTTTAGTATATTTTAGTTAGTTTTTATTATGTTTTTGTTAGTTTTTAAATCAAAATCATATTTTCTGGACTTTACTATGAATTTGTGTGTTTTTCTGTAATTTCAGGTATTTTCTGGCTGAAATTGAGGGACCTGAGCAAAAATTTGATTCAGAGGCTGAAAAAGGACTGCAGATACTGTTGGATTCTGACCTCCCTGCACTCGAAGTGGATTTTCTGGAGCTACAAAGGCCCAATTGGCGCGCTCTCAATTGCTTTGGAAAGAAGACATCCTGGGCTTTTCAGAAATATATAATAGTTCATACTTTGCCCGAGATTTGATGGCCCAAACCGGTGTTCTAAGTCAGCATAGAAATCCTGGCATCAAAACGCCAGAACTGGCATAAAAGCTGGAGTTAAACGCCTAAACTGGCACAAAAGATGGCGTTTAACTCCAAGAAAAGTCTCTACATGTGAAAGCTTCGATGCTCAGCCCAAGCACACACCAAGTGGGCCCAGAAGAAGATTTCTGCATTAATTACCTATTTCCGTAACCCTAGGCTACTAGTTTTCTATAAATAGGACCTTTTGCTATTGTATTTTCATCTTTCAATCAATCTTTAATCATATTTTGATGATTGAACCCTCTTTGGGAGGTTGGCCATTCGGCCATGCCTAGACCTTTTGTTCTTATGTATTTTCAACGGTGGAGTTTCTACACCCCATAGATTAAGGTGTGGAGCTCTGCTGTTCCTCATGAATTAATGCAAAGTATTATTGTTTTTCTATTCAATTCAAGCCTATTTCTTCTCAAAGATAACCACTCGTTCTTCAATCTGACGAATGTGATGATCTGTGACACTCATCATCATTCTCACCTATGAACGCGTGCCTGACAACCACTTCCGTTCTACTTGCAATAGCTTGAGTGCGTATCTCTTAGCCTCCTGGTTCATGATGCATGGTTGCCTCGCCTGACAACCGAGCCTTCCATTCCATGAGATCAGAGTCTTCGTGGTATAGGCGAGAATCAATTGGCAGCATTCTTGAAATCCGGAAAGTCTAAATCTTGTTTGTGGTATTCCGAGTAAGATCTGGGAAGGGATGATTGTGACGAGCTTCAAACTCGTAGTGTTGGGCCAAACGCAAAAGGATCAATGGATCCTGTTCCAACATGATCGAGAACCAACAGCTGATTAGCCGTGCGGTGACAGTGCATTGTGCATTTGGTTACTAAGAGGACGGGAGGTAGCCATTGACAACGGTGAAACCCAACATAAGCTTGCCAGGGAAAGGAGTATGAATGATTGGAAGAAGGCAATAGGAAAG
>NC_029792.2:38086242-38153368 GCF_000816755.2 Arachis ipaensis
AATCATGTTTTGATGATTGAACCCTCTTTGGGAGGCTGGCCATTCGGCCATGCCTAGACCTTTTGTTCTTATGTATTTTCAACGGTGGAGTTTCTACACCCCATAGATTAAGGTGTGGAGCTCTGCTGTTCCTCATGAATTAATGCAAAGTATTATTGTTTTTCTATTCAATTCAAGCCTATTTCTTCTCAAAGATAACCACTCGTTCTTCAATCTGACGAATGTGATGATCTGTGACACTCATCATCATTCTCACCTATGAACGCGTGCCTGACAACCACCTTCGTTCTACCTCCGATTGAGTGCGTATCTCTTAGCCTCCTGGTTCATGATGCATGGTTGCCTCGCCTGACAACCGAGCCTTCCATTCCATGAGATCAGAGTCTTCGTGGTATAGGCGAGAATCAATTGGCAGCATTCTTGAAATCCGGAAAGTCTAAATCTTGTTTGTGGTATTCCGAGTAAGATCTGGGAAGGGATGATTGTGACGAGCTTCAAACTCGCGAGTGTTGGGCGTAGTGACAAACGCAAAAGGATCAATGGATCCTGTTCCAACATGATCGAGAACCAACAGCTGATTAGCCGTGCGGTGACAGTGCATTTGGACCATTTTTACTAAGAGGACGGGAGGTAGCCATTGACAACGGTGAAACCCAACATAAGCTTGCCATGGAAAGGAGTATGAATGATTGGAAGAAGGCAATAGGAAAGCAGAGATTCAGAAGGAACAAAGCATCTTCATACGCTTATCTGAAATTCTCACCAATGAACTACATAAGTATCTCTATCCTATTTTATATTTTATTCATCTTTAATTATCAATTCTCCATAACCATTTGAATCCACCTGACTGAGATTTACAAGATGACCATAGCTTGCTTCAAGCCGACAGTCTCCGTAGGATCGACCCTTACTCACGTAAGGTTTATTACTTGGACGACCCAGTACACTTGCTGGTTAGTTGTGCGGAGTTGTGACAAGGAGTTGAGATTACAATTGTGCGTACCAAGTTGTTGGCGCCATTGATGATCACAATTTTGTGCACCAAGTTTTTGGCGCCGTTGCCAGGGATTGTTCGAGTTTGGACAACTGACGGTTCATCTTGTTGCTCAGATTAGGTAATTTTATTTTATGTTTAAGCTTTTTACTTTTTATTTTTCGAAAAATTTCAAAAAAAATAATATTTCTATTCTGTTCTTCAGAGTTTTTTTAAGAATGAATTCTAGAGTTTCATGATGATTTGTTGAAGTCTGGCTGGCTGTGAAGCCATGTCTAATCTTTTGGACCGAGGTTTCAACTTATCATCACAAGGGCTTGTTAATTTCTATCAATCTTGCTGTTGAACGTAATGATCTGCTAAAGCTTGGCTGGCCATTGGCCATATCTAGTGTTTTGGACCGAAGCTTTCACTGAAAGCTTGGCTGGCTAGTAAGCCATGTTTAATTCCTGGACCGGAGTTTTATACTAACATTGCATGATTCTTGGAATTCTTATTAAAAATTTTGAATCTCTTTATTTTCTTTTCCATATAATTTTCGAAAAATCACAAAAAATTTTATAAAATCTTAAAATCAAAAATATTTTATGTTTTTTTAGTCTAGTGTCTAATTTTAAGTTTGGTGTCAATTGCATGTCTTCATTCTTCTAATTTTCGAAAATTACATGCATTATGTTCTTCATTGATCTTCAAGTTATTCTTGATGATTTCCTTGCTCTGATCTTTAAATTCTCTTGTCTTGTGTGTTTTGTTATTTTTCATATGCATTCTCAATTTGTTAGTGTCTCTAATATGAAAATTTTTAAGTTTGGTGTCTTGCATACATTGTTTGTTTAATCTTAGTTTTCCATGATTAGCTACAGTTTGATTTTTCTCATCATTAAAAATTCAAAAAAATTTTCAAAATTATGTCTTTTCAAGTCAATAATACAAAGAATTGAAGATTCAGAACATGCAGCAGAGGAATTACATAGAAAAAGCTGGGCATTCAAAACGCCCAGTGAGGAAGGAAAACTAGCGTTTAAACGCCAGCCAGGTTAAACGCCCAAAAAAGTAGTATTTTGGGCGTTAAATGCCAGAATGGATACTCTTCATACCCTGGGTCGAGCTATCCGACCTGGGATGATGGGCGACAAAACGACTGACCTCTTCAGGTCAGACTATCCGACCTCTTCCTAAAAGAGCTCGGCCAAATCGACGGGAAAGCCCAAGAAAGGGCCCAACCCAAGGAATACGACCCAAATCCACAGGCCGTCCAAGCCTATAGAGATAAGGGCGGTTCCCTTGAAGATAAGCTGACCTCAACTCAAAGATAAAGATAAGATAAGATAACTAACTTATCTTATCTAGAAAGGTCACTCTACAACCACTATAAATACACTAGAGCACCCAGGTATAACTCATACTCTGATTCTACAATAAACCTGCTTAATACCCGTGCTAACTTAAGCATCGGAGTCTCTTGCAGGTACCCCCCACCCTTCGGTGACCAAGGATCAGAAGTGAAGCCAGTCCAACAAGTCAGACACAAAAGCTCCGGCCGCCACCAGCCAGCCAGACACGTCATCTCCGACCAGTACAAGAAGATCTCATCCGAGATCGGCCTACAGTTTCAGGTAACCCTCGGAACATTGGCGCCGTTGCCGGGGAACCTGGAAGTCATCCCATCATTATGGCAGACAACCATGACAACGACCATGATTTAGATCTAGAGGACAGAACGCCGCACAAAAACGCGGACGCTACACTAAAAGATACTCCGGAATCTAACGGAGACAAAAACTCATCACATCCGGGAGTAATAGAAGCGCTTCAAGATCATCTAAAGCAACTTGAAAAAGAAAGCCAGCATCAACGAGAAGTTGGCAAGGATCTACAAAGAGAAGTAAGGAGACGTCGAGAGCTAGAAGATAAAATCCTACAACTCGAAGCCGATCTCAAAGCAAAGGCTACCCAGACCACCCCTGAGGACAATTCACGCAAAGATCAAGATCCATTCATTAGGGGCATTGATGACAAGTCATCCTAGCCTATTTTAACTAGTCTTTTTCTTTTGTTTTCATTAGAATTATGCACTTTCTTGAGCTACAAGCAAGCTAATTGAGTAGATTTTCATGTTTCCCTTGATTGAACCAACCATATATGAATTTATGCCATTTCATGAGGTTTTATGCTATATTTGTTGCATATTATGAAAGAATGAATATCTCATGATTTTGAGCATAGCTTTGATGAGTTTGGTTGATTAATGATAGGTGAAGAAAGCTTGGAGAAAGGTTGAAGCAAAGAGGAATGGCTAGGAGTGAAGAGAGGACAATGGAATAAGTGAAATTGAACCAGGAAGCAAGAAGTTAGCCCCAACGTTAGCCCCCTAACTTGGAGGCTAACGTTGGCACATGAAAACATAAGGGAGAAGGGCCAACGTTTGCGCCAACGTTAGCCCCCTAACTTGGAGGCTAACGTTGGCACATGAATATTCAAGGAAGAGGCAAAAGTTAGCCCCAACGTTAGCCCCCTAACTTGGAGGCTAACGTTGGAACTTGAGAGTTTCTCCCCTGGGCACCAACGTTTGCGCCAACGTTAGCCCCCTAACTTGGAGGCTAACGTTGGCACATGAATTACAATGGGGAAGGAGCCAACGTTTGCGCCAACGTTAGCCCCCTAACTTGGAGGCTAACGTTGGCGCCACTAGCATATAAGGCATTGCCAACGTTAGGGTCAAAGTTAGACCCCTAACGTTGGCACCAACGTCCATACCAGCAGAATATGCTAAGCTGATATGAAAAGTTGGAGCCAAAGTTAGACCCCTAACTTTGGCTCAAACTTTTGGTCCAACTTTTGCTAACCTCAAAACCGGTTCAATTGGTTCACTTCAGTTCTTCTCCAAACTTCAAGAGCAATCAACCAAGGCCTCTTTCAACCCAATTCCACCAAGAACAAAGGCCCAACTCAAGGCTTGAAGATCATTTTTGAAAGTGTATAAATAGGATTTTCTAGTCTCTGGGTCCTGAGATCTAAATCCCCAATTTACATTCTGTTTCTTTCCTTTTTATGTTCATTTACTTTTCTGCTTCATATCCGGTTCAATCTCAATTCCCTTTCCCTCTTCTGTTTAATGCAATTTAACTTTTCTTTGTTTAAATTCTGCAAATCCATTCCCCAATCCCCTTTACATTTCAAGCAATTTATATTTCTTGTACTTTAAGATTCCGTAATTTACATTTCTTGCACTTTAAGTTTCTGCTATTTAATTTCTTGTCCTTTACGTTTCAGCAATTTATTTCTTGTTCTCTTTACTTCAATGCAATTTAATTCTGTAAGCCACAAAACCATCAACCAAATCTTGATTCGCTTGACTAAATTAACCACTAAGCTAAAATTGCTCAATCCTTCAATCCTTGTGGGATCGACCTCATTCCCGTGAGTTTTTATTACTTGATACGACCCGGTACACTTGCCGGTTAGATTTATGTATTTTGGGAGAGATTTATTTTTCCTCCAAAATACTCATCAGGCATCATGAAAACTAAAATTCCTAAGGACTTCAAACTCCCGGATATGACTCTGTATGATGGCACTACAGATCCCAACCATCACCTCAGCAACTTCAGAAGCAGAATGTACCTCACCGACGCCTCGGACGCTGTTCGCTGCAAAGCTTTTCCAACGACCCTCACGAAGACAGCAATTAGATGGTTCGACAACTTACCTCCTAAGTCCATCTCAAGCTTTGACGACCTAGCCAAAAAATTCCTGGCCAGATTCTCCATCCAAAAAGACAAGGCCAAGCACGCCCCCAGTCTACTAGGAATCAGGCAAGGAGATCGGGAAAGTCTTCGCAACTACATGGAGAGATTCAACAAAACATGCCTAGACATACAAAGCTTGCCAACAGAGGCCGCCATCATGGGCCTCATCAATGGCCTACGAGTGGGACCTTTCAGCCAATCTATATCGAAAAAATATCCCACATCTCTGGATGAGGTGCAGGAGCGAGCGGAAAAATATATCAACATGGAAGAAAATTCTCGGTTGGGAGAAACCTCAAAATCCGGATTCTCCTACCGAGACAAAGATAAAGAATCCAAAAAGAAGGAAGATCGACAAGGGGAGAAAATTAAAAAATATCATAATTACACCCCTCTTAGGGTATCACTGGTAGATGTCTACAAAGAAGTCTGCCATACGGAAAAGATACCCCCAGCTCGACCACTCAAAGGTAAAAGAGGAGGAGGAAATTCGGAACGAATACTGTGAATATCACTGAGTCCGAGGGCATTCCACTAACGAATGCTTCGACTTAAAAAACATCATAGAAAAATTAGTAAGAGAAGGAAAACTAGATCAGTTTCTGGCCACCCGAGATGATGATCAAAGAAAGAGAAGAAGGGATGAAGATGTCGGACGAACCGAGCGATCACCTCGTACGCCAGAAAGACATGTCCATATGATACACGGAGGATTTGCCGGAGGAGGAATCTCCAAATCATCCCGCAAAAGATATCTCAAAGAAGTATATCATGTTGAAGGAAAGGAGGAAGCTCCCGACATCCCTGCAATCACATTCACCAAAGAAGATGCATCCGGTATCATCTCAGGACACGACGACCCCATGGTCATCACCATCATACTGGCAAACGCCAATCTCGACCGCACATTAATAGACCAAGGGAGCTCTGCCGACATCTTATTCAAAACTGCCTTCGACAAGCTCGGCTTAGAAGAAAAGGAGCTTAAAGCATACCCTAACAGCCTGTTCGGACTGGGAGATACCCCAGTACAACCGCTGGGATACGTGTCACTACATACAACCTTCGGAAAAGGGAACCAATCCAGAACACTCAAGATAGACTACATCGTGGTCGACGTGAGTTCAGCCTACAATGCCCTAATAGGTCGGACAACACTAAATCAACTCGGCGCAATAGTCTTAACTCCACACCTATGCATGAAATTCCCAACTATAGAAGGGATAGCTACAATAAAAGCAGATCAAAAGATGGCACGTCGCTGTTATAACGAAAGTCTAAACCTCAGAGGCAGAGGAGAAGAGTTCCATACAATTGAGCTCGGTGGAGTTCAGAGACGTGAAGAACTCCGTCCACAACCCGAAAGAGAAATAGAGAAAGTTCAGATCGGGGATACCTCGGACAAAACAACTAATATTGGCATGATCCTGAAGGGAGATGCAAAAGAATTACTAGTACAGTTCTTACAAGATAATGTCGATCTCTTCGCATGGAAAGCTGCAGACATGCCAGGCATAGACCCCAAGCTAATGAGTCACAAGTTGGCGGTCTATCCAGGATCTCGGCCGGTACATCAGAGACGAAGAAAACTTGGGCCAGAACGATCCCAAGCTGTGGAAGAACAGGTACAAGCACTACTGGAGGCAGGATTCATAAGAGAAGTCAAGTACCCACTATGGCTAGCTAACGTCGTCTTGGTGAAAAAATCAAATGGGAAATGGCGAATGTGCACCGACTACACCGACCTCAACAAAGCCTGCCCAAAAGATCCTTACCCACTCCCAAGTATCGACGCTCTGGTAGATGCTTCATCAGGATATAGATACCTCTCATTTATAGATGCATATTCCGGATACAACCAAATCCCCATGTATCCACCAGATCAAGAAAAGACCTCGTTTTTTATGCCAAAAGCAAATTACTGCTACATTGTAATGCCTTTCGGTCTCAAGAATGCGGGAGCTACGTATCAAAGGCTAATGAATAAAGTCTTTTCAGATCATATCGGAAAAATCATGGAAGTCTATGTGGACGACATGTTAATAAAGACACAAAGTGAAGAGACATTATTGTCTGACCTGGCCCAAGTGTTCGACACTATAAGGAAGCATGACATGCGCCTCAATCCCGCAAAATGCACTTTTGCAGTAAAAGCAGGCAAGTTCTTAGGGTTTTATGCTCACTGATAAACCACTATTTTATGGTTTGTCTTGTGCTCAATTGAGTGGATTTTATCAACTCTTTACCCACTTATTCATACTATTTGCATGAGTTTACATTCTCCTTCCTGATTTTGTGCTATGATTGAAAACATGCTTCTTTGACCTTATATTTGCTAATATTAATCCTCTCTTATTACCATTCGATGCTTTGATATGTGTGTTAAGTGTTTTTTGAGATTACAGGGCAGGAATGGCTTGGAGGATGGAAAGGAAGCATGCAAAAGTAGGAGGAATACAAGAAGTTGGAGAAATTGCTAAGCTGTCCAGCCTGACCTCTTCGCACTCAAACGACTATAACTTCAGCTATAGAGGTCCAAATGATGCGGTTCCAGTTGCGTTGGAAAGCTAATGTCCGGGGCTTCGATTTGATATATAATATGCCATAGTTGCCATGACGATAGGCGATGCGATCGCGTGATCCATGCGGATGCGTCGCAGTGACGAAAATCAACGTGTTTGAATTCGCAACCAACGAATTCTGGGCTGTTTCTGACCCAGTTCTCGACCCAGAAAACATAGATTAGAGGCTATAAAGTAGAGGAATTGCATCCATTCAAAAAAACAAGCTTTCACAATTCACAATTTTAGGAGTAGATGTAATTTTTAGAGAGAGAGGTTCTCTCCTCTCTCTTAGGATTAGGATTTAGGATTTCTCTTAGTTTTAGGAGTGACTCTCAATCCCAGGTTCAATGTTCTTTTTATTTACTTTCTCAATTTAATTTATGAATATCCATGTTAGAATTGATTTCTTTATTTAATATAATTTGAGGTATTTCAGACTTATGATTGCTCTCTTTAATTTATTAATGTTCTCTGTTTATCCAAATTATTTTCATTCAAGTAGACTTTCTTCCCTTTTGGCTTTGGGTGAGTCATTGGAGACACACTACAACATTTTGGGTCTATGGCCACGGTTTTTTTGGTCACGGTAAAAAACCGTGACCATAGAGGGTCTATGGTCACGGTTTTTTAGGGTGACCAAAAAAAAAGCTATAGTCACGGTTTTTTTAGAAAGGGTGACCATAGAGTACCTATGGTCACGGTTTTCTAAAAAAGGGTGGCCTAAAAGGGTCTATGGTCACGGTTTTGAGGGGTGACCTAAGGGGGTCTATGGTCACGGTTTTTTACAGTGACCAAAAAGGGTCTATGGTCACGGTTTTTCAAAAAAGGGTGACCTAAAAGGGTCTATGGTCACGGTTTTGGGGGGCCTAAAGGGGTCTATGGTCACGGATTTGGGGGGTGGCCTAAAAGGGTCTATGGTCACGGTTTTGGGGGAGACCTAAAGGGTCTACGGAAACAGTTTTTTACAGTGACCAAAAAGGGGCTATGGTCACGGTTTTTCAAAAAAGGGTGACCTAAAAGGGTCTATGGTCACGGTTTTGGCGGGTGACCTAAAGGGCTCTATGGTCATGGTTTTAATGAAACTTTTATGATTTACATTTATTGAATTTTTCATTCTTAGATTTATTTTGTGATTATCATCATTTTGGAATGTGATTATGCTTTTAAAAAAAATTAAATTTCATAAAACAAAATAGGTTATAGTCACCATTTAAAAATAGGGTGACTATAGATAAGCTATGGTCACGGTAAAAACTGTGACCATAGATAAGTTATGGCCACGGCAAAAAACCGTGACCATAGATAGGCTATGGTCACGGTTTTAAGGAGGGGGTGACCATAGATAAGCTTTGGCCACGGTGAAAACCGTGACCATAGATAAGGCTATGGTCACGGTTTTAAGATAGGGTGACCATAGAAGCTATGGTCACGGCAAACCGTGACCATAGATAGGGCTATAGTCACGGTTTTAAGGAGGGGTAACCATAGAGGCTATGGTCACAGTGAAAACCGTGGCCATAGATAGGGCTATGGTCACGGTTTTGAGTGGGGTGACCATAGAGGCTATGGTCACGGCAAAAACCGTGACCATAGATAAGGCTATGGTCACGGTTTTAAGGAGGGATGACCATAGAGTCTATGGTCACGGTGAAAACCGTGACCATAGATAAGGCTATGGTCACAGTTTTAAGGAGGGGTGACCATAGAGGCTATGGTCACGGTGAAAACCGTGACCATAGATAAGGCTATGGTCACAGTTTTAAGGAGGGGTGACCATAGAGGCTATGGTCACGGTGAAAACCGTGACCATAGATAAGGCTATGGTCACGGTAAAAAAACGTAGCCTAAAGTGTCAGAATTTGAAAATTGAAACCGTGACCATAGACCTATGGCCACGAGAGAATAGGCCACGGCAAAAAACCGTGACCATAGGTCCAAAACCGTGACCATAGATCTATGGTCACCGTTTTTACTAGCTATCGTGACCATAGGCCTTTTTTTTTTGTAGTGACACTTGAGTTATCAAACTCATTGTTGATTGAAAATTGGAATTCTTCAAGAATTGATTCGAGTTCCAATAACTCTAGCCTTTCCCAAGGAAAGACTAGAACCTGAGGAATAAAAATTAATTCATCCACTTAACTTACCTTCATAGTTAGAGGTTAACAAAGTGGGAGAAAAATTCAATTCTCATCACAATTGATAAGGATAACCAGGATAGGACTTCCAGTTATAATACCTTGCCAAGAGTTTATTTTATTATTATTATTTTATTTTTATTATCATTCAACATACTGCTTCTTCACTTTCTAAAACCCCTAATTTACAAGACTCATAACTAATAATAAGAACATACCTCCCTGCAATTACTTGAGAAGACGACCCGAGGTTTAAATACTCGGTTATCAATTTTAAAAGGGGTTTGTTACTTGTGACAACCAAAACGTTTGTATGAAAGGACTTTTGAAGGTTTAGAAACTATACTTGTAACGAGGATTTATCCGCAAATTTCTAGACCACGCAAAGGTTCCTTTCACCAAAATGGCGCCGTTGCTGGGGAATTGCAAACGTGTGCCTTATTATTGGTTATTGTAAATATTTGCTTTTTACCTGTTTTATTGTTTTTATTTTTGTTTTTATTTTTGCTTTTTTCGTAAATTAAGAGGTTATTGGTTTTTATTTAGTTATTAAAAATTTTTCAAAAATTTGTTTTTGGTGTTCATCTTGATCTTCAAGTTGTTCTTCGTGTTCATCTTGACCTTCAAGTTGTTCTTAGTTGTTTTCTTCGTTTTGATCTAAAAATTTTTAAGTTTGTTGTCATTTTATTATTTTTCTCTTTCCTTATTAAATTCAAAAAAATTCAAAATTTAAAAATCAATTTCAAAATTCAAAATTCAAATTTCAAAAATTTAAAATTCAAATTTCAAAATTCAAATTTTAAAAATTTTCAAATTTCAAATTTCAAAATTTAATTTTCAAATTCAAAATTTAAATAACCTTTTAATTTAAAAATTATTTTTATTTTCATTTTTAATTTTTATTTGATACTATGAACTCTCACCCCTTTGGCTATGAGTCTGGTTATAATTATGTTGCAGGAAGAAGAAATTACAATGAGAACAGGCATCAAGGTTGGAACAATCAAAGATGGGAGGAGCCACAAGGATTTGATCAACCCTCATGGCAACAACCACCTCCAATGGACTATCAACAACCACCACCATATGCCTATAAACCCTCTCCTCAACATGACTTTGGACCACCATACTCACAAGCCCCTTTCCGCCAATCACCTCCATATGACCCTAACCCACATCCACCATACCAACCACCTTATGAGCCAAATGAACCATACACAGAACCACCACCATTTCAACACAACTACTCTCATGAACCACCACCTCAATATTCACCATCTCCATATCATTATCAAGATGAACCACATTCCTATTATGAACCTTCTCTCCCAACCAATGAATCCTCATATCCACCCCAACCTCCAATGGATGACAGACTTCGTGTTATTCTTCAAAGGCAAGAAAGGATGAAAATTGATTGAATTGGAAGAAAGCTACCAAGAGGAAGAGGTTGATATTGAAGAAACTTG
This sequence comes from Arachis ipaensis, assembly GCF_000816755.2. NCBI lineage: Eukaryota > Viridiplantae > Streptophyta > Magnoliopsida > Fabales > Fabaceae > Arachis > Arachis ipaensis. The sequence goes on from NC_029792.2 coordinate 38,097,160, forward strand.
CAAAGAGGTGGAAGTTGTCAGAGAAGAGCACAAGGGAATGGAGCTTGCAAAATCGTTAAAAATACCTCCCCCTAAGTTGCCATCATCCTTCACAACATTCAAGTGGGTAAAATTCATATCCCTTAGCTTTCTAATCCCACTTGAATATGGGCTACTGGAGACGGATGGTCAACTTAGAGCTATTTGTGGCATTAAGAGTAAGAGGAAGATGGCCAGTGGTAAGAATTGTCCTACAAGGTTCATTATGGTTGGAAGCTTTAAGTTTAAACGCAAAGGTTGGTGTAAAGCTCAATTGGATGGGTCTAGGAAGTTGTTTGGACGCTTCAGTGAGAATTCTAAAGCTGAACCACCCGGATGAAACAATATTGCTCAACAAGAAGACGGGTGCAAAAGCAAGATTTAGGACCCCGGAATTCAGTCTAAAAATCAACACTCTTGGGGCCTTGTCACTTGCTTTAACTTACTTGAAGGCTTTTTGCGCCTAGTTTGGGACCCTGGAGGCCATTGGAATCACAAACATTGGTGCAGATTCCTGGATGAATACAAGCATAAGCCACCATAACAGGGAGCTCACCATGGTATGATTATTTCTTTTTCAATTTTATTTCATGTTGTTTGTTTTTATTTTATTTTAATTGAACCTGGAATTATTCATAGCATCTACATTAGCATTGCATAATGCATAATTACATATAAAAAAAAACACGCACGCGACACGGCAGCGTTGCTGACGCGTTCGCGTCACTAGTGCGTTGGGAAGAAAAGAATTGAACAGAGAGTCATGCGAGAGCGTGGCTGGAGGCCTGCCTTTAGCATAATTTGACCCACGCGACCGCGTCGCCGACGCGACCGCGTCATTTGAAAAATAGCTTCCCCACGTGTCCGTGTCACCCACGCGACCGCGTGGCCTTGTAAATCGACGTAAAAAGGGTGTATGGCCGAGAGTTGAGCTGGAATTGGGCTGGACTCGTGCTGGAAGCCCAAGCCCTACCACGCGACCGCGTGCCCCACGCGGCCGCGTCATTTTAAAAGAAAGACTATCCACACGATCGCATCAACCACGCGATCGCGTCACCCAACATTTGGCGCAATAAGAGTTTGAACAGAGAGTTGTGCGACTGCGAGGCTGCACTCACGCCACTAGCACAAATCGAGTCACGCGATCGCGTCCCCACGCATCCGCGTCACCCAACCTTATCGCGCACCACGCGACTGCGTCACCCACGCGACCGCGTCGCCTGCGCCGCACAACTTATCCAGATTAGTGTCAATTATCTTATCTTTTCTTCTCTAATCATAATTTTTCTATCTTTTCTTATTCTTTTTTCCTTCTTTCTTACTTTATTTCTTTCACTTCTCATTCCTTTTCACCTTCATTCTATTTTACTTAATTTATTTGCATATTTTATTCATTGCATCTTAATTTTGTATATTTTTATTTTCTTTTCTAAATTCATTATTTTTCCTTTGGTGTTCAAATGTTCTTATTCAATTGTTATATCTTTTCTGGTATTATCTTAGTGCTTATGACTTGTTTTATTCTGATTGGGTAACATTATTTAAATCAATGCCAATATTTTATGATACTTACATTCCATCTGCATTAACATGAGCTTGTATTGATACTTCCATTACCCACACTCCTCTCCTATGTTACAAATTTTGTACCACTGGTATTCCATGGCTTCTATTGTTTTCTCACGTATATGTTGAAGCTTCCATGTAAATGAGACCCTTATCATTTGGTATTAACCCACCCATACTTCATTTATTTTCTTATCTTTACTTCTGGGTATTACTGTTCTTCTTTTTCTCTTCTTTCAGGCTGGCCACCAAAGACGGAAAAAGGGAGAAACTTCTAAAAGGGGAAACAAGACAAGTCCATCTGCACAATCTATAGAGAAAGACATCAGTTGGAGCAGCCTGTCCACTTGTACATCTTAGCATGCACCGAGGACGGTGCAATCTTTAAGTGTGGGGAGGTCGATACCGATCTCCATGGGTTAGTATTTTCTTATCAATACCAATATTTTAATTTCTTTATTAAATTGCTGCATTTTCATATTTAATTGCATATTTGTTTGATTTTATACATTTAGTTACTACTTGGTTGAAGTAATATTTTCTTTTTCAAGAAATTTTTATAGTATTTCACTAATTTAAAAATTTTTTGTGTTAAACTTGTTTGGAAGTTGTATATTGGAACATGGTTTTTGAGCTAAAGAACACACAACCTGTGAGATTTTGAGCTTATTTACATGGTTACATTATTTAACCATAAATTTTTATTCTTGTGTGTTTTCTTCTCTATGACTATAATTGCAATCTTTGCTTTGTTCCATTCTATATGTCCAATGTTTAATGTGTTACATGCTTGCATATGATTGAGGCCATTGTTTGATTTTAGCTCACTTATCCCAAATAAAGCCTACCCTTTAAATCACCCTTGTCATCCACTTTGAGCCTTTTAATCCCCATTTGTTCTGTTTTATAACTGTTCCGAGGGTTACCTGAAACTGGAGGTCGATCTCGGATGAGATCTTCTATACTGGTCGGAGATGACGTATCCGGCTGGCTGGTGGCGGCCGGAGTTGTTGTGTCCGACTTGTTGGACTTGCTGCACTGCTGATCCTTGGCCACCGGAGGGTGGGGGGTACCTGCAAGAGACTCCGATGCTTAAGTTAGCATGGGTATTAAACAGGTTTTTTTGTAGAATCAGAGTATGAGTTATACCTGGGTGCTCCAGTGTATTTATAGTAGTGTGGGCTGACCTTTCTGATAAGATAAGTTAGTTATCTTATCTTATCTTATCTTATTTTGGATGAAGTCAACTTATCTTCAAGAGAACCGCCTTTATCTCTATAGGCTGAGATTGCCTTTGGATTTGGGTCGTGTTCCTCTATTTGGGCCCTTTATTGGGCTTTCCTGTCGATTTGGCCGAGCTCTTTTAGAAGAGGTCGGGTAGTCTGACCTGAAGAAGTCGGTCGCTGTGTCGCCGATCATCCCGGGTCGGATAGCTCGACCCATGGTATGAACAGTGCCCCTGCTTGAGCTCGGTCTTCTTTTGAGGTTGAGTTCTTTGACTTTGGTCTAGTGGGGCCGAACTCAAGCATTTTGTCGATTCCTTTGAAACAGCTTTTGAATGTAGAACGTTTCCTCTAAAAGCGCGCGCTTTTATATCGGAGCTTTGGGAACGTGCAAGGGTTTAATGCTTTCATTAATTTTGTCATTAATTGCCTCGTTTCCCTTTGGCTCTTTCATTTTGATTTTGAAAACCCCAAAAACGGTTTCTCTCCTTCGCCCTTTTCGTAACTTCTTTCTCTGCTTTCTTCGCTATTTTGTTCTTCTGCTTCTTTGCGTTGCGGCGTTGCTTGGTGATTTTCTTGGGCAGCTTTTATTTCTGCGCTTCCGTCTTTCTCCTCGAAGTTTCTCATCGTCTCAAGGTTAGTCCCATTTCATATATTCTTCTTGTTTTGCTTTGATTTTGACCCTTTCTTTAGAGAAAGTGATCTTTTGTTTTGTTATGCCGTATTGTTGTGCGTTCTGGGAGTTTCTTCATTTTCTGCATGGTCCTTTTTTCCTCGACAGACGCAAAAAGATAGTAAATCCTATTCCGGTACGACTGAGAACCTGCAGATGATTAGCCGTGCGGTGACAGCGCACCTGGACCTTTTTCACTGGAAGGATGGATGGTAGCCATTGACAACGGTGATCCACCAACACACATCTTGCCATAGAAGGACGTGCGTGTGTGAATCATAAGACAGAGGAAAGCAGAGATTCGGAAGACAAAGCATCTCCAAAACTCCAACATATTCTCCATTACTGCATAACAAGTAACCTTTAACGCATGCTCTCTTGTTTATTCGCAATTCAACTGATAAATATAATTGACTTCCTGACTAAGAATTGCAAGATAACCATAGATTGCTTCAAACCAACAATCTCCATGGGATTCGACCCTTACTCATGTAAGGTATTACTTGGACGACCCAGTGCACTTGCTGGTTAGTGGTACGAGTTGTGAAAAGTGTGATTCACAATTCGTGCACCATGTTTTTGGCGCCGTTGCCGGGGATTGTTTGAGTTTGAACAACTGACGGTTTATTTTGTTGCTTAGATTAGGAAAATTTTTCTTTTTGGTTTAGAGTCTCGTATTATTGTTCTTGGTTAAAAATATCCTTCTTTAAAACAAGTGTTACATTTACTGCCCAATTGGCTAGAGCGTTGGTCTAAGTCCGTGGCAGTTTGGTACACTCTTTTTAAAATCTTTTTCAAAAATAATATTTTCTGTATTAAATTTTGTGCCAAACTTTAAGTTTGGTGTTTTCTTGTTGACTTCCCTTTGATTTTCGAAAATTTTATTTTGGTTTTCTAAAAATTTTAAGTTTGGTGTTCCTTATTCATGTTCTTGTGTTCTTGTGAGTCTTCAAAGTGTTCTTGAGTTTTCCTTGTGTCTTGATCTTAAAATTTTAAGTTTGGTGTTCCTTGGTGTTTTCCCTCCAAATTTTCTGAAAACAAGGAGCATTAGATCTAAAAATTTTAAATCTTGCGCTATTTTATTGTTTTTCTCTTTCCTCACTAAATTTAAAAATATCTTTTCTCTCTAATTTTAAAACAAATTTTCGAAAATTATTTTTAAAAAAAAAATTCAGATTTTTTTTTTCAAAATTTAAAATCTTTTCCAAATCATATCTTTTTTCAAAACTTCCTCACCACTTTCTCTCCCCTCATTTTTTTGAAAATCTCCACCTATTTTTATTTATTTTATTAATTTATTTTATTTTCGAAATAAATAAATAAATAAATAAATAAAAAATATTTTCTCTATTTTACATCATCTCCCTTTCTCCATCATGGACCTAAGCGGAAATGAACAGTCTAGGAGGACTCTGGGGTCATATTCTAACCCCTCTACTGCTTCATATGGGAGTAGCATCTGCATACCCTCCATTGGAGTCAGTAGCTTTGAGTTGAATCCTCAGCTCATTATCATGGTGCAGCAAAGTTGCCAGTATTCCGGTCTTCCACAGGAAGAACCTACAGAGTTTCTGGCATAGTTTCTACAGATTGCTGACACAGTACATGTTAGAGAAATAGATCAGGATGTCTACAGACTATTACTGTTTCCATTTGCTGTAAAAGATCAAGCTAAGAGGTGGTTGAATAACCAACCTAAGGCCAGCATAAGGACATGGAAACAACTGACAGAAAAATTCCTGAATCAATACTTTCCTCCAAAACGGATGACACAGCTAAGGCTGGACATCCAAGGCTTTAAACAAGGAGATAATGAATCTCTTTATGATGCCTGGGAGAGATACAGAGAGATGCTACGAAAATGCCCCTCTGAAATGTTTTCAGAGTGGGTTCAGTTAGACATCTTCTATTATGGGCTTGCAGAAGGAGCTCAGATGTCTCTAGATTACTCAGCTGGTGGATCTATCCACATGAGAAAGACAATTGAAGAGGCTCAAGAGCTCATTGATACAGTTGCCAGGAATCAACATCTGTACCTAAGCAGTAACCCTTCCATGAAAGAAGAGGTTAAAACAGCAACTGCTGAACTCAGTCCTGTAAAACAAGCTGCTGAATTCAATCAGCAATTGGACTTTCTAACAAAGCATTTAGCCGAATTCAAAGATAGACCACAAGAGACAAGGATGGCTAATATACATATAGAAGAACAGTTTAAGCAAACAAAGCAGCAGCTGTCAAGGCAAATAACAGAAGAATGCCAAGCAGTTCAATTAAGAAGTGGGAAAACATTAAATACCCCACCTCAAGGCAGCAAAAAGCTAAGAAATGAGCAAACCACCCGAAATTCACCTGAAGACAGTAAGAGCCCAGGGAAAAGTAATTCTGGAACTAAAACGCCAGAAATTTGGTGGAAGGCTGGCGCTGAACGCCCAGACCATGCTCAGGACTGGCGTTCAACACCAAAAACAAGGTAGGACTGGCGTTCAACGCCAAAAATAGGCAAGGATCTGGCGTTGAACGCCCAAAATGGGAAAGATCTGGCGCTGAACGCCCAAAATGGGCACAGTTCTAGCGTTCAGACGCCAGGAACAGACAAGGAGCTGGCGTCCAATTTCACTCCAGCTTCTAACCCTGGCACTCAATTGCCAGTGAGGGATCAGACACACACAAATGCTGATAACAACCCCTCTAAGAAGGCTTCTTCAACCACTTCTGTAGGCAATAAACCTACAGCAACTAATGTTGAGGAATATAAAGCCAAGATACCTTATCCTCAAAAACTCCGGAAAGAGGAGCAGGATAAGCAATTTGCTCGCTTTGCAGATTACCTCAGGACTCTTGAAATAAAGATTCCATTTGCAGAAGCACTTGAGCAAATACCTTCTTATGCCAAGTTCATGAAAGAGATCTTAAGTCATAAAAAGGATTGGAGAGAAACAGAAAGAGTTCTCCTCACGGAAGAATGCAGTGCAGTCATTCTGAAAAGCTTTCCTGAAAAGCTTAAAGACCCTGGGAGTTTTCTGATACCATGCATATTAGAAGGTAATTGCACCAAGACAGCTTTATGCGATCTTGGGGCAAGCATCAACCTAATACCTGCATCCACTATCAGAAAGCTTGGCTTAACTGAAGAAGTTAAACCAACTCGGATATGTCTCCAACTTGCTGATGGCTCCACTAAATACCCATCAGGCGTGATTGAAGACATGATTGTCAGAGTTAGGCCATTCGCCTTTCCCATTGACTTTGTTGTGCTGGAAATGGAGGAGCACAAGAGTACTACTCTCATTCTAGGAAGACCCTTCCTAACAACTGGACGATCCCTCATTGACGTCCAACAGGGGGAAATAACCCTGAGAGTCAATGATGATGAGTTCAAGTTGAACGCTGTCAAAGCCATGCTGCATCCTGACACATCAAAAGACTGCATGAAAGTTGATCTTATTGACTCTTTGGTAGAAGAGATCAACATGGCTGAGAGTCTCGAATCAGAGTTGGAAAACATCTTTAAAGATGTTCAGCCTGATTTAGAGGATTCAGAGGACATGAAAGAGCCTCTGAAAATTCTTCTGGAAGAAGAAAAACCTCCTAAACCCGAGCTCAAGCCATTACCACCATCCTTGAAATATGTATTTATGGGAGAAGGTGACACTTTTCCAGTGATCATAAGCTCTGCGTTAAATTCACAGGAAGAGGAAGCACTTATTCAAGTGCTAAGGACACACAAGACAGCTCTTGGGTGGTCCATAGGTGACCTTAAGGGCATAAGCCCAGCTAGATGCATGCACAAAATCTTATTGGAGGATAATGCCAAACCAGTGGTTCAACCACAGAGGCGGCTAAATCCAGCCATGAAGGAAGTGGTGCAGAAAGAGGTCACCAAATTACTAGAGGCTAGGATTATTTATCCTATTTCTGATAGCCCCTGGGTGAGCCCTGTCCAAGTCGTCCCAAAAAAAGGAGGCATGACAGTGATTCATAATGAAAAAAATGAACTAGTTCCTACAAGAACAGTTACAGGGTGGCGCATGCGTATTGACTACAGAAGGCTCAATACAGCCACCAGAAAGGATCATTTTCCTTTACCATTCATAGACCAGATGCTAGAAAGACTAGCAGGTCATGATTATCACTGCTTTTTGGACGGCTACTCAGGCTATAACCAGATTGCAGTAGATCCTCAGGATCAAGAGAAAACAACATTCACATGTCCATCTGGAGTGTTTGCTTATAGAAGGATGCCATTTGGGCTGTGTAATGCGCCTGCAACCTTCCAGAGATGCATGCTCTCTATTTTCTCTGATATGGTGGAAAAATTTCTGGAAGTCTTCATGGATGACTTCTCAGTATATAGAGACTCATTCAGCTCCTGTCTTGATCACATGAAACTTGTTCTGAAAAGATGCCAAGAGACCAACCTAGTATTAAACTGGAAAAAATGTCACTTCATGGTGACTGAAGGGATTGTTCTTGGGCATAAAATCTTAAACAAGGGAATAGAGGTGGATCAAGCAAAAATAGAGGTAATTAAAAAATTACCACCACCTGCCAATGTTAAGGCAATCAGAAGCTTTCTAGGGCATGCAGGATTCTATAGGAGGTTTATAAAGGATTTTTCAAAAATCGCAAAACCTCTAAGAAATATGCTAGCTGCTGACACGCCATTTGTGTTTGACACAGAGTGCCTGCAGGCGTTTGAAACGCTGAAAGCTAAGCTGGTCACAGCACCAGTTATTTCTGCACCAGACTGGACATTACCATTTGAGCTAATGTGTGATGCCAGTGATCACGCCATTGGTGCAGTTACGCCATGCCTCAACAAGGAATCTTAGAAATTGAGTTGTTTGATGTATGGGGAATTGACTTCATGGGACCTTTCCCATCATCATACTCAAACACTTATATTCTGGTGTCTGGCGTTCAACACCATAAAAGGGCAACAACTGGGCGTTGAACGCCCAGGAGAGCAGCATTTGGGCGTTGAACGCCCAAAACAGGCAGTGTTTGGGCGTTCAAACGCCAGGATAGTGGGGAGGAGGTAAAAATCATTCTTCTTCATAATTTTTTCATTCTAATTTTAAAATTTCATGTTTTTAATTCATGATTTCTTGCATAAACATGTTAAGAACCTTAATTTCGAAAATCTCTCTTTAAAAATATCAAATGTATCTTAATCCATAAGCACCAAGCCTCTTTGAAAATTCAATCCAACTCTTTTCAAATCCTATTTTCAAAACAAATCTAATTTTTTTTCAACTAATATCTTTTTCAAATATCCACATTATCTTTTGCAAAATCTAGATTTATCTTTTTCAAAAATTTTTCACATCTTTTCAATTTTAAACTATATCCTCTCTTATCATATCTTCTATCTTATCTTTTCCAAATCAATCTTTTTATCATATCTTTTCAAAATTTTCGAACCTACCCCCCTCCCTTTATATATGGGTTCGGCCTCCACCCTCCTCCATCAACAATTGCACCTAGCTCTCCTTCTATCCCTCTCCTTTCTTTTCTTTTGCTTGAGGACAAGCAAATCTCTAAGTTTGGTGTGTTTATCCGCGATCACTAAGATCATGGCTCCTAAAGGAAAACAACCCACTCCAAGAGGCAAGAAAGAGAAATTTCATATAGTTTTTAATATGTTTTAGTTAGTTTTTGGTTTATTTCCATTAGTTTTTAGGAAAAATTCATATTTCTGGACTTTACTATGAGTTGTGTGTTTTTCTGTAATTTCAGGTATTTTTCTGGCTGAAATTGAGGGAGCTGAGCAAAAATCTGATTCAGGCTGAAAAAGGACTGGTGATGCTGTTGGATTCTGACCTCCCTGCACTCAAAGTGGATTTTCTGGAGCTACAGAACTCAAAATGGCGCTCTTCCAATTGTGTTGGAAAGTAGACATCCAGGGCTTTCCAGAAATATATAATAGTCCATACTTTGCTCAAGGATAGACGACGTAAACTGGTGTTCAACGCCAGTTCTCTGCCCAATTCCGGCGTCCAGCGCCAGAAAAGGATTAAAAGTTGGAGTTCAACGCCAGAAATGGATCCAAACCTGGCGTTGAACGCCCAAAACAGCCTTATGCACGTGAATTGTTTAAGTCTCAGCCCCAGCACACACCAAGTGGGCCCCAGAAGTGGATTTCTGCACCACCCATCATAGTTTACTCATTTTTTGTAAACCTAGGCTACTAGTTTAGTATTTAAACAACTTTTAGAGACTTATTTTGTATCTCATGACATTTTAGATCAAAACTTTGTACTCTTTGACGGCATGAGTCTCTAAACTCCATTGTTGGGGGTGAGGAGCTCTGCTGTGTCTCGATGAATTAATGCATAAACTCGCGAGTACTGGGCGTAGTGACAGACGCAAAAGGATAGTAAATCCTATTCCGGTACAACTGAGAACCTGCAGATGATTAGCCGTGCGGTGACAGCGCACTTGGACCCTTTTCACTGGAAGGATGGATGGTAGCCATTGACAACGGTGATCCACCAACACACAGCTTGCCATAGAAGGACGTGCGTGCGTGAATCAGAAGACAGAGGAAAGCAGAGATTCGGAAGACAAAGCATCTCCAAAACTCCAACATATTCTCCATTACTGCATAACAAGTAACCTTTAACCCATGCTCTCTTGTTTATTCGCAATTCAACTGATAAATATAATTGACTTCCTGACTAAGAATTGCAAGATAACCATAGATTGCTTCAAACCAACAATCTCCGTGGGATTCGACCCTTACTCATGTAAGGTATTATTTGGATGACCCAGTGCACTTGCTGGTTAGTGGTACGAGTTGTGAAAAGTGTGATTCACAATTCGTGCACCACGAAGCCTCCCCATCTGGACACGAAGAGATTTTTGAGTGATCCATCTTTGGTTCGGGCTGCTTTGGGTACTGTCTGATTTGTTTTTATACTTGCTCCCGAGCTTTGCTTCTCCTGTGTTGTAACTTGTCTTTGATTTTTGTGTTTTTCAGAGATGTCGAAGAATAATGATTCTATGAGGGCCTATAAGAAGGCGAAGAAGGCGACCGCTGCTTTAAACATCTCGGCCAAGGCGGCCGGAGAGGGATCTTCTCAGCCTCCAGTTAAACCTCCTATATCGAGTTTTCCCAAGCCGAGGAAAGCAATTCCTACTCCTCGGGTCCGTCTGGTCGATCCTCCACAATCTTCTGTTGCAGCTTCCGGTGCCCCTCCTAGTAAAAAGCAAAAAACAATTGAGCCTTTCAACCTTGATGCTCCTGACTTTGATGCGGTTGAGTTTGTAGATCAACAAATCGGCCCTTATGGTGCTCTTTCTATGGACGACGTGTCGCTTCTTCATCATTTTGATTATATCACCCGGAGTGGTATCAAGTTGGCACACATGGGGGCGGCCCTATATCGAACTGCTCAAAGTCTTCCTCTCCATGCCACTAAAGCTTTTATGGAGGAGGCCAAACAGGAGTTTGATCGGATGAAGGGCTTGAAGGAGGAGTTTGAAGTAAGGGTGGCCAAGTTGGAGAAAGACTTGGAGAATGAAAAGGCTAGTTCCACTTCTCTGGCTGGTTCTCTGAGACTGGCCGAGGACACGGCTATGCGTCATAAGGACAGTTATCTAACGTCTTACCGGGAGGTGTTGCGTCTGAGAGAAGAGTTGGAGAATGCCCGGGCTAATTATTCCGAACTCCAAGGTCATCTTGTTGGCAGTGTTACTGCTGCCTATGAGAACCTGAAGGAACAAGTTCGGGTTATTGCTCCCGAGGCTAACCTGACCCTCTTTAGCTTGGAGAACGTTGTCAGGGATGGCAAGGTTGTCCCTGATGATGACGAGGATGAGGATGATGTCGATCCTCCCCCTGTAGCCTCTACTAAGGTGTCGACTTCTGCTGTCCCTGCTGAGGTTGGTCCTCCCGCTTCTGATCCCGACTGCCAGATCTTGAACCGGGATGACGGTACTGTAGATGCCGTTCCTCTCCAGACTCGCCCTCCGTCTCCTCGGGCTGATGCTACTAAAAAGTCTTCTGACCTTTAGCTTTTACTTTATTCTGGATATGTAGTTGGCCCGGCTTGTGGGCTTTTTTAACTCTTTATGTTTCGTTAACTGCTGATACTTTCCCGTTGCTTGCCTAGCAACTTTTGTTTTTTATAAAAAACAAAGGGTAGCTTGCTTTAGCTTTTTTAAGGTAGGTTTTAGTGGCCTCCGAGGCTTTTATAACCTTGTGGATGATATCAGGCTTTTTGTGCTTGACTTGGTATCTCTTTTTCTATGAATATTGGAACCTTGCGGCTTAACCTTTTTTGGTTTGCTTTATACTTTGTAGCTTGAATCCTTTGTGGTTGTAGGTCCAACTTTGATTTTTGGTTCGTTCTTGCTTGTATTTTTGACAATCCATAACCGATTTTTTTAAGTAAGTCGTTTTTGTAATCCTCTTTTTTGGATCTTTGTCAGATCTCTTTCAGGGATCTTTATCGTAGTAGGAGTCCGACTTCGTTATATCGGTCTCCTTTAAGTTATTTTTATAATCCTCTTTCTTGGACCTTTGTCAGATCTCTTTCAGGGATCTTTATCGTAGTAGGAGTCCGACTTCGTTATATCGGTCTCCTTTAAGTTATTTTTATAATCCTCTTTCTTGGACCTTTGTCAGGTCTCTTTCAGGGACTACTTGTATAACTTTTTTAGTAGTAAGAGTCCGACTTCGTTATATCGGTCTCCTTTAAGTTATTTTTGTAGTCCTCTTTCTTGGACCTTTGTCAGGTCTCTTTCAGGGACTACTTGTATAACTTTTTTTAGTAGTAAGAGTCCGACTTCGTTATATCGGTCTCCTTTAAGTTATTTTTGTAGTCCTCTTTCTTGGACCTTTGTCAGGTCTCTTTCAGGGACTGCTTGTATAACTTTTTCATTTCGGGCTGACTTTGTTACGTCGGGCCCTTCTAAGTTAAAGTAATCCTCTTTAATAGGGTTCGCCAGACCTCTTTCCCGGGTTTACTTATAACTTGGTTTGACTTGGTCTGACTTCTTTACGTCGGCCAGTCTTTAAGTTATTATTTTAGCAATCCGTAAGACCTCGTCAGGTTCTTTTTTTAGATCACTTTCGATAACTTCTTACATTATTCTGTGTTCATCTTTGCCGATTTGTAGAAAGTGGTTGTCATCTCTAGATCGTCCTTTGGGTGAATCACGTTTTCACCTTTATCGGACGGTTGTCTTTATCGTGATCGTGCAGTGAAATTGTTTTTCACTTTCTGCCGATCTGTCGCTTTATAATCGGACGATGAATGCTTCAGATTAATGCGTCTTGAAATCTTTGTAGAATATCTAAAATGTATTTTATTTAAAGGAAATGTGCGAATATATACATATGGGATTGTCAGAGTCTCAACTTGGTGCCTCATTAAAAAACCTTTTCAGGAAAAAGAGTGCATCCAATGATGAGATCTTTTATCTCTTCTAACTGTAGTACCTTCTTAGGTTGTAGGCGTGCCATGACCTGGGAAGCTCTCGCCCATCGAGTTCAGACAGTCTGTAGTAGCCCTTTCCAAGTACTTCTACAACTCGGTAGGGTCCTTTCCAGTTTGCTGCCAGCTTTCCTTCTCCTGGTCGAGTTGTTCTGATATCATTTCGGATTAGGATGAGATCATTCTCTGTAAAACTTCTCGGTACTACCTTTTGATTATATCTGGAAGCCATTCGGTGTTTTAGAGCTTCTTCCCTGATCCGAGCTCTTTCCTGGATTTCGGGTAACAAGTCGAGCTCTTCTCTCTGGAGTTGGGAGTTTGATTGCTCATTGTAGTGAATTACTCTAGGCGACCCTTCCTCAATCTCTACTGGAATCATCGCCTCTATTCCGTATGCTAATCGGAAGGGAGATTCCTTCGTGGTGGAATGTGGCGTCGTTCGATATGCCCATAGGACCTGTGGAAGCTCTTCTGCCCAGGCTCCCTTTGCATTTTGTAGTCTCCATTTTAGCCCGGCCAATATGACTTTGTTGGCAGCTTCGGCCTGTCCGTTGGCTTGCGGATGTTCAACGGAGGTGTACTGGTGCTTTATATTCAAGTCGGCCACTAGTTTTCTGAAGCCTGCATCTGTGAATTGGGTGCCATTGTCTGTGGTTATTGAATATGGAACTCCAAACCTCGTGACAATGTTTCTATATAAGAATTTCCGGCTTCTTTGAGCGGTGGCATTGGCTAGGGGCTCTACCTCGATCCACTTTGTAAAGTAATCTACTCTTACTATGAGAAACTTAACTTGTCCTGATCCCTGTGGGAAGCGGCCGAGAAGATTGAGTCCCCATTTTGCAAATGGCCAAGGCGAAGTCACGCTGATGAGCTCTTCTGGCGGGGCGATGTGAAAGTTGGCATGTTTCTGACATGGTAGACATGTCTTTACAAATTCTGTAGCTTCTTTCTGTAGAGTTGGCCAATAAAATCCCGCCCGGAGTACTTTTTTGGCGAGAGCTCGTGCTCCGAGGTGATTGCCACAAATGCCGCCGTATATTTCTTCTAGCACCTCCTTTGTGTTGGAGGTCAGTACGCATTTTAGTAAAGGTATTGAGATTCCTCTTTTGTACAGGATGTTGTTTATGATGGTGTAGTACTGTGCCTCCCTTTTTAATTTCTTTGCCTCCTTTTCTTCTGCGGGGAGTGTTCCTGTTTTGAGGTAGTCGATTATGGGGGTCGTCCATCCTTGGTCCTGACTTGTTATCGTCAGAACTTTTTCCTCTTCCAAGATTGACGGGTTCTGCAACATTTCCTGGATGAGGCTTCTATTGTTGCCCCCTGGTTTGGTGCTGGCTAGTTTCGAGAGTGCATCAGCTCGGGCATTTTGTTCGCGGGGTATGTGGCGTATTTTATATTCCCCGATTTGTCCGAGCTGTTCCTTGGTTCTATCCAAATATTTTTTCATGGTGGGATCTTTGGCTTGGTAGCTCCCTGTTATTTGTGATGTAACTACTTTGAATCACTGTAAATGTTAAGTTTTTGAGCTCCAACCTCTTTAGCCAGCTTCAAACCAGTTAACAAGGCTTCATATTCGGCCTGGTTGTTCGAGGCCGGGAATCCGAATTTGAGGGAGAGCTCGACTTGGGTTCCTTGGTTGCTTTCTATTATCACGCCTGCGCCGCTTCCAATTTTATTCGAAGAACCGTCCACGTAGAGATTCCATTCCGTGGGGGTTTCCAGGGTGTCTGTGAATTCTGCAACGAAGTCGGCCAGATATTGTGATTTGATGGCCGTCCGAGGTTCGTATTGGAGGTCGAACTCTGACAGCTCGACTGCCCATTGTAGAATTCTGCCTGCTAAATCCGTTTTCTGCAATATTCCTTTTATGTGCTGGTTAGTTCGAACCTTAATGGTGTGAGCCTGAAAGTATGGGCGGAGTCATCGAGAGGTTAGGATAAGAGTATAGGCAAATTTTTCTATTTTTTGGTAGTTCAGCTCGGATCCCTGTAGTGCTTTGCTAATGAAGTAGACGGGTTGTTGCCCTTTTTCATCTTCCCTGACTAGTGCTAAAGCTATTGCCCGGTTCCCTACTGCGAGGTATAATATGAGCGGTTCTCCTTCTCGTGGTCGAGATAGGATAGGTGGCCGTCCTAAGAATTCCTTGAAGTCTCGGAAGGCCTGTTCACATTCTATCGTCCATTCAAACTGTTTTCCCTTTCTTAAAGTAGCATAGAAGGGGAGAGATCTTATCGCAGCTCCTGCTAAGAATCGGGATAGGGCGGCTAATCTCCCGTTGAGTTGCTGTACCTCTTTGACGCAGGTTGGGCTCTTCATGTTGAGTATGGCTTGACATTTGTCTGGATTTGCTTCAATTCCCCTTTGTGTGAGCATGAAGCCTAAGAATTTGCCTGCTTTAACTGCGAAGGTGCATTTTGCAGGGTTGAGTCGCATGTTATGCTTCCTTATAGTGTCAAACACTTGAGCCAGGTCGGACAATAGTGTGTCTTCGCTTTGTGTCTTTATTAACATGTCGTCCACATAAACTTCCATGATTTTTCCGATGTGATCTGAGAAGACTTTATTTATTAGCCTTTGATAAGTAGCTCCTGCGTTCTTGAGGCCGAAAGGCATCACGATGTAGCAGTAGTTTGCCTTTGGTGTTAAGAACGAGGTCTTTTCTTGATCTGGTGGATATATGGGAATTTGGTTGTATCCTAAATATGCATCCATAAACGAGAGATATTTATATCCAGAGGAAGCATCTACCAGGGCGTCAATACTTGGGAGTGGGTATGGATCTTTTGGACAAGCTTTGTTGAGATCGGTGTAATCGGTGCACATTCGCCACTTCCCATTCGACTTTTTCACCAAGACGACGTTGGCTAGCCATAGTGGGTATTTGACTTCTCTTATAAATCCGGCTTCCAGCAGTGCTTGTACTTGTTCTTCCACAGCTTGGGATCGTTTTGGCCCGAGTTTTCTTCGCTTCTGCTGCACCGGCCGAGATCCTGGGTAGACTGCCAACTTGTGGCACATTAGCTTGGGGTCTATGCCCGGCATGTCTGCGGCTCTCCATGCGAAGAGGTCGACATTATCTCGTAAGAATTGTATCAGTAATTCTTTTGAGTCTCCTCTTAGAACCGTGCCGATATTAGTTGTTTTGTCCGAGGTGTCTCCGATCTGAACCTTCTCTACCTCACCTTCTGGGTGCGGACGGAGTTCTTCTCGTCGATGAGCTCCGCCAAGCTCAGTTGTATGAAACTCTTCTCCTTTGCCCCTGAGGTTTAAGCTCTCGTTATAACAGTGACGTGCCATCTTTTGATCTACTTTTATCGTGGCTATCCCCTCTGTAGTTGGGAATTTCATGCATAGATGTGGAGTTAAGACTATTGCGCCGAGTTGATTGAGTGTTGTCCGACCTATTAGAGCATTGTAGGCTGAACTTACGTCGACCACAATGTAGTCTATTTTGAGGGTCCTGGATTGGTTCCCTTTTCCAAAAGTAGTGTGTAGCGATACGTATCCCAGCGATTGTACCGGGGTGTCTCCTAGTCCGAACAGATTGTTCGGGTATGCTCTAAGCTCCTTTTCGTCTAAGCCGAGTTTGTCGAAGGCTGTTTTGAATAAGATATCGGCAGAACGCCCTTGGTCTACTAATGTGCGGTGTAGATTGGCGTTTGCCAGTATAATAGTGAGGACCATGGGATCGTCGTGTCCCGAGATGATGCCGGATGCGTCCTCTTTAGTGAATGTTATTGCCGGGATGTTGGGTGCTTCCTCCTTTCCCTCGACATGATATACTTCTTTGAGATATCTCTTTCAGGATGATTTGGAGATCCCACTTCCTGCGAATCCGCCGTGTATCATGTGGACATGTCTTTCTGGTGTTCGAGGTGATCGTTCAGCTCGTCCATCATCTTCGTCTCTTCGTCTCTTTCTTTGGTCATCATCTCGGGTAGCCAGAAATCGATCTAATTTTCCTTCTCTTACCAATTTTTCTATGATATTTTTCAAGTCGAAACACTCGTTGGTGGAGTGCCCTCGGACTCGATGGTATTCACAATATTCCTTCCAGTTTCCTCCTCCCCTTTTGCCTTTGAGTGGTCGCGCTGGGGGGATTTTTTCTGTGTGGCAGACTTCTTTGTACACGTCGACCAGGGATGCCTTGAGGGGAGTGTAGTTATGGTATTTTTGATTTTCTCCCCCTATCGATCTTCTTTCCTTTTAGTGTCCTTGTCTTTGTCTCGGTAGGGGGCCCCAAATTTTGAGGTTTCTCCCAACCGAGCGTTCTCTTCCATGTTGATGTATTTTTCTGCTCGCTCCTGTACTTCGTCTAAGGAAGTAGGATGCTTTTTTGATATAGATTGGCTGAAAGGTCCCTCTCGTAAGCCATTGATGAGCCCCATGATGGCGGCCTCAGTTGGTAAACTTTGTATGTCCATGCATGTTTTGTTGAATCTTTCCATGTAGTTGCGGAGGCTCTCCCGATCTCCTTGCTTGATCCCTAGTAAGTTGGGTGTGTGCTTGGCCTTATCTTTCTGGATGGAGAATCTGGCCAGGTCGTCGAAGTTTGAGATGGACTTCGGAGGTAAGTTGTCGAACCATCTGATCGCCGTTTTCGTGAGAGTCGTTGAAAAAGCTTTGCAGCGAATGGCATCTGAGGCATTGGTAAGGTACATTCTGCTTCTGAAATTGCTGAGATGATGGTTGGGATCTGTGGTGCCATCATACAAAACCATATCTGGGAGCTTGAAATCTTTTGGGATTTTGGTCTTCATGATTTCTCTGGTGAACGGATCTTGTTCTTTGTGTGAATTTTCCTCAGGAGTGGTCCGTGGAGCTTTTGATTTGAGGTCGGCCTCTAATTGCTGTAGTTTTTCTTTCAGTTCTCGACGTCGCCGTACCTCTCTTTGCAGATCTTTTCCGATCTCCCGTTGTTGCTAGGTTTCTTTCTCAAGTTGCTTTAAGTGATCTTGAAGTGCTTCTATGGCTCCCGGATTTGGTGAGTTTTTGTCCTCGTTGGATTCCGGAGTATCCTTTAGCGTAGTGTCCACGTTCTTGTGCGGTGTTCTGTTTTCCAGATCCGAGTCGTGGTCGTTGTCATGGCTGTCCGCCATGGTTTTGGGATGACTTTCAGGTTCCCCGGCAACGGTGCCAATGTTCCGAGGGTTACCTGAAACTGGAGGTCGATCTCGGATGAGATCTTCTGTACTGGTTGGAGATGACGTATCCGGTTGGCTGGTGGCGGCCGGAGCTGTTGTGTCCGACTTGTTGGACTTGCTGCACTGCTGATCCTTGGCCACCGGAGGGTGGGGGGTACCTGGAAGAGACTCCGATGCTTAAGTTAGCATGGGTATTAAACAGGTTTTTTTGTAGAATCAGAGTATGAGTTATACCTGGGTGCTCCAGTGTATTTATAGTAGTGTGGGCTGACCTTTCTGATAAGATAAGTTAGTTATCTTATCTTATCTTATCTTGTTTTGGATGAAGTCAGCTTATCTTCAAGGGAACCGCCTTTATCTCTATAGGCTGGGATTGCCTTTGGATTTGGGTCGTGTTCCTCTATTTGGGCCCTTTATTGGGCTTTCCTGTCGATTTGGCCGAGCTCTTTTAGAAGAGGTCGGGTAGTCTGACCTGAAGAGGTCGGTCGCTGTGTCGCCGATCATCCCGGGTCGGATAGCTCGACCCAGGGTATGAACAGTAACCACATTACTAACCTTAAGCAGAAAAACAAATTAAAAATCCCAAGTTGAATCCTTGGTTAGCTTAAGATAGTTATTGTGTATAATTTAAGTATGAGAAATTTTATGGGAACATGGGATGATATGAAAAAGTAGGGAATTAAATGAGTTATTTGAAAATTTGGGAAGCATGCTCATGTGAAATCAAAATAATTAAATTACCATGTGCATTGAAAAAAAAAAATATTAAGTAATTAAATAAGGGGATACAAAAAAAAAAGAGAAGAAAAATAATATTACCCCAAATGCAAAATAAAAAGAATCAATGCACATGGGACAAAATTCAAAAATAAATTTGATACATGAGCATGTAATACAAAAGTGGAAAAATTTGGGTAGCTAGGTAAAGTATTTTAAAATTGTATAAAATATGTATATGTTAGGTGAGATCTTAGACTAATCAAGGATTCACTTTATAAAGCTCACTTGGCCATACATATATCCTTACCTTTACCTCAGCCCCATTACAACCCTAAAAAGACCTCATGATGTTTGCATTGGTACATTAAATTTTTTGTTGATTGGTTAGATGAAGAACAAAGTTTAGAAAGCATGACTAGAGAAGAGTAGAGTGAATTACCCTATACACTTGAGAGTTAAAGTGATATACACTACCAGTAAGGGTTCAGTACTCAATTCTATGTTCCCTGCTTTCATGAGCTATCTTCTTACAAGTTTACTTGTCTTTTATTGTATAATTTGGATTAGTGAAATCTGATTTATGTTTGTCTTGGAGAACTTGTTCGCTTTTAACCAAGTAGGTAGAAATATTTTGCATGTAGTTGCATTCATACAGATAGGTTGCATTTCATATTAATCTACCATTCCTCTTCATCTTTATAGCTTCTCTTGAGCTTAGCATGAGGACATGCTAATGTTTAAGTGTGGGAGGTTGATAAACCACTATTTTATGGTTTATCTTGTGCTTAATTAAGTGGATTTTATTAACTCTTTACCCACTTATTCATACTATTTGCATGAGTTTACATTCTCCTTCCTGATTTTGTGCTATGATTGAAAACATGCTTCTTTGACATTATATTTGCTAATATTAATCCTCTCTTATTATCATTCGATGCCTTGATACGTGTGTTAAGTGTTTTTTGAGATTACAGGGCAGGAATGGCTTGGAGGATGGAAAGGAAGCATGCAAAAGTAGGAGGAATACAAGAAGTTGGAGAAATTGCTAAGCTGTCCAGCCTGACCTCTTCGCACTCAAACGACTATAACTTCAGCTATAGAGGTCCAAATGATGCGGTTCCAGTTGCGTTGGAAAGCTAACGTCTAGCGCTTCGATTTGATATATAATATGTCATAGTTTCCCTAACGATAGGCGATACGACCGCGTGATCCATGCGGACGCGTCACAGTGACGAAAATCAGCGTGTTTGAATTCGCAACCAGCGAATTCTGGACTGTTTCTGACCCAGTTCTCGGCCCAGAAAATACAGATTAGAGGCTATAAAGTAGAGAAATTGCATCCATTCAAAAAAACAAGCTTTCACAATTCACAATTTTAGGACTAGATGTAGTTTTTAGAGAGAGAGGTTCTCTCCTCTCTCTTAGGATTAGGATTTAGGATTTCTCTCAGTTTTAGGAGTGACTCTCAATCCCAGGTTCAATGTTCTTTTTATTTACTTTCTCAATTTAATTTATGAATATCTATGTTAGAATTGATTTCTTTATTCAATATAATTTGAGGTATTTCAGACTTATGATTGCTCTCTTTAATTTATTAATGTTCTCTGTTTATCCAAATTATTTTCAATCAAGTAGACTTTCTTCACTTTTGGCTTTGGGTGAGTCATTGGAGACACTTGAGTTATCAAACTCATTGTTGATTGAAAATTGGAATTCTTCAAGAATTGATTCGAGTTCCAATAACTCTAGCCTTTCCCAAGGAAAGACTAGGACCTGAGGAATAAAAATTAATTCATCCACTTAACTTACCTTCATAGTTAGAGGTTAACAAAGTGGGAGAAAAATCCAATTCTCATCACAATTGATAAGGATAACCAGGATAGGACTTCCAGTTATAATACCTTGCCAAAAGTTTATTTTATTATTATTATTTTATTTTTCTTATCATTCAACATACTGCTTCCTTACTTTCTAAAACCCTTAATTTACAAGACTCATAATTAATAATAAGAACATACCTCCCTGCAATTTCTTGAGAAGACGACCCGAGGTTTAAATACTCGGTTATCAATTTTAAAAGGGGTTTGTTACTTGTGACAACCAAAATATTTATATGAAAGGACTTTCGAAGGTTTAGAAACTATACTTGCAACGAGGATTTATCCGCAAATTTTTAGACCACGCAAAGGTTCCTCTCACCACTCACACAAAGAGGAATTGAGGTAAATCCGGATAAATGCCAGGCCATACTCAACATGAAGAGCCCAACTTGTGTCAAAGAAGTACAACAACTCAACGGGAGGTTGGCAGCCTTGTCCAGGTTCCTAGCGGGATCAGCGATAAGATCCCTTCCTTTCTATGCCACTCTAAGGAAAGGAAAGAACTTCGAATGGACAATGGAATGCGAGCAAGCCTTCCAGGATTTCAAAAGTTTCCTGGGACGACCACGTATCCTAACTCGACCACGAAAGGAAGAACCACTCGTATTGTACCTTGCGGAAGGAAGTCGGGCAGTAGCCTCAGCACTAGTTCGAGAGGACGACAAAGGGCAACAACCTGTATACTTCATTAGTAAAGCGCTGCAAGGATCCGAGCTGAACTACCAAAAAATAGAAAAGTTTGCCTATGCTCTCATACTGATATCTCGACAACTACGTCCGTACTTCCAGGCTCACACCATTAAGGTCCGGACCGACCAGCTCATAAAAGGGATACTGCAGAAAACAAATCTAGCAGGCAGAATTTTACAATGGGCAGTCGAGTTATCCGAGTTTGACCTCCAATATGAAGCTCGGACAGCCATCAAATCACAATACTTGGCCAACTTTATTGCAGAATTCACAGATACCCTGGAAACCCCAACATAATGGAATCTCTACGTGGACGGGTCTTCAAATAAGACTGGAAGCAGCGTAGGTGTGATAATAGAAAGCAACCAAGGAACCCAAGTTGAGCTTTCCCTCAAATTTGGGTTCCCGGCCTCAAACAACCAGGTAGAATATGAAGTGTTACTAGCTGGTTTGAAGCTGGCTAAGGAGGTTGGAGCTCAAAAACTCAACATCTTCAGCGACTCACAAGTAGTCACCTCACAGATAACAGGGAGCTACCAAGCCAAAGATCCCACCATGAAAAAGTATTTGGATAAAACCAAGGAACATCTCGGACAACTCGGGGAATATAAGATCTGCCACATACCCCGCGAACAAAATGCCCGAGCTGATACACTCTCAAAGCTAGCCAGTACCAAACCAGGGGGCAACAATAGAAGCCTCATCCAAGAAATGCTACAGAACCCATCAATCTCGGAAGCGGAAAAAGTCCTAGCTATAACAAGTCAGGATCAAGGATGGATGACCCCCATAATTAATTACCTCAAAAAAGAAACACTCCCCACAAATAAGAAGGAAGCAAAGAGGTTAAAATGGGAGGCTCAGTACTACACTATCATAAACAACACTCTATACAAAAGAGGGATTTCAATACCATTGTTAAAATGTGTGCCGACCTCTAACACAAGGGAAGTTTTAGAGGAAGTATACAGCGGCATTTGTGGCAATCATCTCGGGGCACAAGCTCTCACCAAAAAGGTACTTCGGGTGGGATTTTACTGGCCAACTCTACAAAAAGAAGCTACAGAATTTGTAAAGACATGTCCCCCTATGCCAGAATCATGCCAACTTTCACATCGCCCCGCCAGAAGAGCTCATCAGCGTAACTTCGCCTTGGCCATTTGCAAAATGGGGACTCGATCTTCTCGGACCCTTTCCCCAGGGATCAGGACAAGTCAACTTCCTCATAGTCGGAGTAGACTATTTCACAAAGTGGATTGAGGCAGAGCCCCTAGCCAATGCCACTGCTCAAAGAAGCCGGAAATTCCTATATAGGAACATTGTCACGAGGTTCGGGGTTCCATACTCCATCACCACAGACAATGGCACTCAATTCACAAATGCAGGCTTCAGGAAATTAGTAGCCGACTTGAACATAAAGCACCAATTCACCTCCGTCGAACATCCTCAAGCCAATGGGCAAGCCGAAGCTGCCAACAAATTCATATTGGCTGGGTTGAAATGGAGACTGCAAGATGCAAAGGAGCTTGGGCTGAAGAACTTTCACAGGTCCTATGGGCATATCGAACTATGCCACATTCCACCACAAACAAATCACCATTTTGATTAGCGTACGGAGTGGAGGCAATAATCCCAGTAGAGGTCGAGGAAGGCTCGCCTAGAGTAGTCCACTACAATGAAGAAGCTAACTCTCAACTTCAAAGAGAAGAACTCGACCTACTTTCGGAAATCCAAGAAAGAGCTCGGATCAGGGAAGAAGCGCTAAAGTGCTGAATGGCTTCAAGATATAATCAAAAGGTAGTGCTAAGAGGTTTCATGGAGAATGATCTCATCCTAATCCGAAATGATATTGGAACAACTCGACCCGGAGAAGGAAAGTTGGCAGCAAACTGGAAAGGACCCTACTGAGTCATAGAAGTACTTGGGAAGGGCTACTACAGACTGTACAAACTCGATGGACGAGAGCTTCCCAGATCGTGGCACGCCTGCAACCTAAGAAGGTACTATAGTTAGAGAAGGTAAAAGATCTCATCATATGATGCACTCTTTTTCCTGAAAAAGGTTTTTTAATGAGGCACCAAGTTGAGATCCAGATATTATCCGACTTAAAAGGATGAAAAAATCCAACATGTATATATTTGCACTTTCTTTTGAATAAAATATATTTTAGATATTCTACAAATTCTCAAGACACATTAATCTGAAGCATTCATCGTCCGATTATAAAGCAACAGATCGGCAGAAAGTGAAAAACAGATTCACTGCACGATCACGATAAAAGACCAATAAAGATAAAAACGCGATTCATCTAAAGGTCGACCAAAGAAAGATAGAAACCACCTTCTACAAATCGGCAAAGATGAACACAGAATAATGCAAGAAGTTATCAAAAGTGATCTGAAAAAAGAACCTGACGAGGTCTTATGGATTGCTAATAATAACTTAAAGACTGGCCGACGTTGAGAAGTTGGACCAAGTCAACCCAAGTTATCAGCAAATCCCTGGAAAGAGGTCTGGCGAACCCTATAAAAGAAGAATTGCTATAAGTTAGAAAAGATCGACGTGACGAAGTCGGTCTCCTACAAAAAATAAGTTATAAAAGTAATCCCTGAAAGAGACCTGACAAAGGTCCAAGAAAGAGGATTACAAAAAATAACTTAGAAGAGGACGACGTAAAGAAGTTGACCTCCTACAAACAACAAGTTATAAAAGTAATCCCTGAAAGAGACCTGACAAATGTCCAAGAAAGAGGATTACAAAAAATAACTTAGAAGAGGACGAGGTAAAGAAGTCGACCTCCTACAAACAACAAGTTATAAAAGTAATCCCTGAAAGAGACCTGACAAAGGTCCAAGAAAGAGGATTACAAAAAATAACTTAGAAGAAGACGACGTAAAGAAGTCGACCTCCTACAAATAACAAGTTATAAAAGTAATCCCTGAAAGAGACCTGACAAGCTCCTCAAGCTCAAGCTCCTCCTTCAAGCCCTTCATCCGATCAAACTCTTGTTTGGCATCCTCCATGAAGGCCATCTTGATGCTACTCCGAGTTATGAAGTCCAATAGCGAAGGAGAGAGGCGTCGTCAGTAGGGACGACACCATAAGGACCGATCTGCTGGTCAACAAACTCCACCGCATCAAAGTCAGGAGCGTCAAGGTTAAAAGGCTCAATTGTTTTTTGTTTTTTGTTGGGAGGAGCACCAGAAGTAGCGACAGAAGCCTGTGGAGGGTCAGCCAGATGAACTCGAGGAGTGGGGATCACCTTCTTCGGCACGGGCGGCTTCATTGGAACTTGAGAAGATCCCTCTCCCGCCACCTTGGCCGAGATATTTTGAGCAGTAGCAGCCTTCTTTGCCTTTTTGTAGGCCTTCATGGAATCATTGTTTTTTGACATCTTTGAAAATACAGAATCAACCATAGTGATGAGTTACAATCCAGAAGAAGCAAAACTAAGAAACAAGTATCGAAACAAGTCAGATAGTACCCAAAGCAGTTTGAACCAAAGACGAGTCACTCAAAAACTTTTTTGTATCAAGATGGGGTGGTTTTCCCCATAAATCTTCAAGAACAACTACAAAAGCTCGTTCAACCTCATCAAGCATCTCCCATGTATAGCGAGACACCTCACATTCTTTTTCCATTCTAAAGGAAAGGCATGCTCATCATTTTCATCAAGAAAAAAGGGGCGGGCACCCTCAATAGCACGGACTCGGAAGAAATAATTCTTAAAATCTTTAAAAGACTCATCATACATGGTAAAAATTTTATGCCACTGGGTCGACCTGAAAGAAACCCAGGAAGCTTTCTTTTTGGAAGACCCTCCGGGCTTGGCAGAAACAAAAAGATAGAGAAAAAGAGTCTGAGAAGGTGTTATGCCTAACTCTTGGCAAAGCAGCTGAAAAATCTTGATAAAACCCCAGGAATTCGGATGAAGCTGGGATGGGGCAATATTACAAGACCACAACAAATCGGTCTCGAAAGCAGTAAAAAGAAAGGTAATGTCCAACTGGCTGAAGAAATATTCATAGGCGTAGAAAAAGGGACGCTCCCCCTTGACCGAAGTAGAAAAACAAACCCTCTCATCAGAGTCGGGCGCTACAAGCTCATAATCCCTCTCCCGGGCACTGCTACCATAAATCCTACGACGTTTCCTCAGCTCTACACAAAAATCAGCGTCCACCACAGAGACACACATCAAGACAAGGGAGTCCATCCAATCAGATATCCCCTCGGGAACTTTAGAAGACATCTCTACAATGTTATTGCGAGAAGACATGAGGCCAACTAATCCTACAATAAGAAAAGAAGATGGGATTACTAAAAAACATCTCGGACGAGGGGTAAAATAACTCGACTAATATACAGAAGAACAAACAGAAAAGGAAAACCCCAAGACTCAAACCAAAGTCCTGGGGCATCCTTTGGAGGCAGTAACAAAGCAAGGTTTCGGGAAAAATCCACAGCTTACGTCCCGGCATCTCTCAAACAAGAAAAGATTTCAAATAACGGACATTTTGGAAAAGAAAGTCAGAACACAAAAAGTCACTATCTTTTTACAGTCTATCAGCAAAAAGCATCGCCAAACATCAAACATGCCAAGCGGAAATCGTCAAAGGTGCAACCTTTTCTCAAAATCAAACAAAAACCAAAACAAATATCGCAGCAAACAGGGAAAGCTATCAACAGGGCAAAAAATCAAGGGGCAATCTTCGATTAAGTGAGTAAAGATGCAGTTTTTCTGGGTATCGGACAGAAGCGACAGTAGAACATGCAAAGCCCTAGAAGCATCAAACAACAGGAAAGGCGAAAAGGTTCATGCAAAGGACGAAGAAACTCTCAGAACACACATTACAACAGCAAGCAGGCGTGACAAAAAAAGAAAGATCCAAACTTTCTCTAAGCAAAATCAAAACTTCACCACAAAACTAAAGACAAAGCAACAAAGACGAGAAGAAATTACAAATGGAACCAACCTGGAAAAAAGCAGAGCCTCAGAAGGGTTGAAGATGGAAAGACGGAATCGCCGGATTGCTGAATGACGCCGCAAAGGCAAAATGTAGGCGAAAAGCAGAAGGTGAGAGAACGAAGGGAGAAGTTACAAAGAAAGATGAAGGAGAGAAACCATTTTCTGAGTGCAGAAATTCAAAATAAAGCCAAAGGAAACGGGGCAATTAATACCAATTAATGAAGGTATTAAACCCTCGCACGTTCCCAAGAACAAAGCGCTGATATAAAAGCGCGCGCTTTTAGAAGAAAAACGTTCCACATTCAAAAAGGTTCTACAAAGGAAGGAATCGACTAAATGCTTGAGTTCGGCTTCACTAGAGAAGGACCGAAGTCAAGGACTCGACCTTAAAAAAGAAGACCGAGCTCAAGCAGGGGCACTGTTCATACCCTGGGTCGAGCTATCCGACCTGGGATGATGGGCGACAAAACGACCGACCTCTTCAGGTCAGACTATCCGACCTCTTCCTAAAAGAGCTCGGCCAAATCGACGGGAAAGCCCAAGAAAGGGCCCAACCCAAGGAATACAACCCAAATCCACAGGCCGTCCAAGCCTATAGAGATAAGGGCGGTTTCCTTGAAGATAAGCTGACCTCAACTCAAAGATAAAGATAAGATAAGATAACTAAATTATCTTATCTAGAAAGGTCACTCTACAACCACTATAAATACACTGGAGCACCCAGGTATAACTCATACTCTGATTCTACAATAAACCTGCTTAATACCCGTGCTAACTTAAGCATCGGAGTCTCTTGCAGGTACCCCCACCCTCCGGTGACCAAGGATCAGAAGTGAAGCCAGTCCAACAAGTTGGACACAATAGCTCCGGCTGCCACCAGCCAGCCGGACACGTCATCTCTGACCAGTACAAGAAGATCTAATCCGAGATTGGCGTACAGTTTCAGGTAACCCTCGGAACAGATAGCATTCTGGGCGTTTAACGCCAGGATGGTACAAGAGATAAGATTTTGTTTTTAATTCAAATCTCTTTCAAATTTTAATAATTTTTAAAAATCAAATCTTTTTCGAATCGTATCTTTTCAATCATATCTTTTCAAAATCAATTTCTTTCCATTTTCTATTTTTTTTACTATTTTCGAAAATCCTTGCTACAATTAATGATTTAATTCAAAATTTTCAAGTTGTTACTTGCCTATTAAGAAAGGATCAAATTTTAAATT
Source organism: Arachis ipaensis (assembly GCF_000816755.2). Classification (NCBI taxonomy): domain Eukaryota; kingdom Viridiplantae; phylum Streptophyta; class Magnoliopsida; order Fabales; family Fabaceae; genus Arachis; species Arachis ipaensis. The sequence goes on from NC_029792.2 coordinate 38,124,708, forward strand.
CTAGAATCATATCTTTTAATTTATTGTTAGTCAAGTAATCAACTTTAATTTTAAAACTTTCTTTTTTTAATTTGATTCTCAATCATATCTTCTCAATCATATCTTCTCAATCACATCTTTTTCAAAATAATTTTCAATCATATCTTTTTGATTTCTAATTTTAAAATCTTTTTCAAAAATCACTTAACTACTTTCTCAATTCTAATTTTCGAAAATCATCAATCAATTTTTCAAAATTTCTTTTAATTATTTCAAAATCTTTTTAATTTGTTTTCGAAAATTCTTCCCCTCATCTTACATCCTTCTATTTAAGGACTAACACTCCTCCATTATCAGCAATTCAGACTCTCTCTTGATAAGTTCGAATTCTCTCCTCTCTACCTCCTTCTTCCATTCATCTTTTCCTCTGACACCTCAAGGAATCTCTATACTGTGACATAGAGGATTCCATACTTTCTTGTTCTCTTCTCTTTCATATGAGCAGGAGCAAGGACAAAGACATTCTTGCTGAAGCTGATCCTGAACCTGAAAGGACCTTGAAGAGAAAGCTAAGAGAAGCTAAAGCACAACTCTATGTAGAGGACCTAACAGAAATTTTCAAACAAGAAGAAGCCATGGCAGCCGAAAATAACAATAATGCCAACAATGCAAGGAAGGTGCTTGGTGACTTTACTGCACCTACTCCCGACTTCTATGGGAGAAGCATCTCAATCCCTGCCATTGGAGCAAACAACTTTGAGCTTAAGCCTCAATTAGTTTCTCTAATGCAACAGAATTGCAAGTTTCGTGGACTTTCATTGGAAGATCCTCATCAGTTCTTGGATGAATTCTTGCAAATCTGTGACACTGTCAAGACCAATGAGGTTGATCCCGAGGTCTACAGGCTTATGCTTTTTCCCTTTGCTGTAAGAGACAGAGCTAGAATATGGTTGGATTCACAACCTAAGGAAAAGCCTGAACTCTTGGGAAAAGCTGGTCAATGCTTTTCTGGCCAAATTCCTTCCACCTCAAATATTGAGTAAGCTAAGAGTGGAGGTCCAGGCCTTCAGACAGAAGGAAGGTGAATCCCTCTATGAAGCTTGGGAATGATACAAGCAATTGATCAAAAGGTGTCCTTCTGACATGCTTTCTGAATGGAGCATCATAGGTATCTTTTATGATGGTCTGTCTGAACTGTCCAAGATGTCATTGGACAGCTCTGCTAGAGGATCTCTTCATCTGAAGAAGACGCCTGAAGAAGCTCAAGAACTCATTGAGATGGTTGCAAATAACCAATACATGTACACTTCTGAAAGGAACCCTGTGAATAATGGGACAAATCAGAAGAAAGGAGTTCTTGAGATTAATACTCTGAATGCCATATTGGCTTAGAACAAAATATTGACTCAGCAAGTCAATATGATTTCTCAGAGTCTGTCTGGAATGCAAGCAGCAACAGGCAGTACCAAAGAAGCTTCATCTGAAGAAGAAACTTACGACCCTGAGAATCCAGCAATGGAAGAGGTGAATTACATGGGAGAACCCTATGGAAACACCTATAATCCTTCATGGAGAAATCATCCAAATCTCTCATGGAAGGATCAACAGAGGCCTCAACAAGGCTTCAACAACAGTAATGGTGGAAGAAATAGGTTTAGCAATAGCAAACCTTTTCCATCATCTTCTCAGCAACAGACAGAGAATTCTAAGTAGAGCCACTCTGACTTAGCAACCATAGTCTCTGATCTAATTAAAACCACTCAAAGTTTCATGACTGAAACAAGGTCCTCCATTAGAAATTTGGAGGCACAAGTGGGTCAGGTGAGTAAGAAAGTTACTGAACTCCCTCCTAATACTCTCCCAAGCAATACAGAAGAAAACCCAAAGAGAGAATGCAAGGCTATGAACACGTCCCACATGGCTGAATGCATAGAAGAGGGAAAGGCAGTGATTTCCACTGAGATAGACCTCAATAGATGTTCACTGGCCTCCAAGGAGTTCCCTAATAAGGAACCATGGGAATCTGAGACTCACATTGAGACCATAGAGATTCCATTGAATTTACTTCTGCCATTCATGAGCTCTGATGAGTATTCTTCCTCTGAAGAAGATGAAGATGTTACTGAAGAGCAAGTTGCTAAGTACCTTGGAGCAAGCATGAAGCTGAATGCCAAGTTATTTGGTAATGAGACTTGGGAGGATGAACCCCCCTTACTCACCAAAGAACTGGATGACTTGACTAGACAGAGATTACCTCAAAAGAGACAGGATCCTGGAAAGTTCTCAATACCTTGTACCATAAGCACCATGACCTTTGAGAAGGCTCTGTGTGACCTAGGGTCAAGCATAAATCTCATGCCTCTTTCTGTAATGGAGAAGCTAGGGATCCTTGAGGTGCAAGCTGCAAGAATCTCACTGGAGATGGCAGACAATTCAAAGAAACAGGCTTATGGACTTGTAGAGGATGTCTTGGTAAAGGTTGAAGGCCACTACATCCCTGCTGATTTCATAATCCTAGACATTGGAAAGTGTATGGATGATTCCATCATCCTTGGCAGACCCTTTCTAGCCACAGCAAAAGTTGTGATTGATGTTGACAGAGGAGAATTGGTCCTTCAAGTGAATGAGGACTCACTTGTGTTTAAAGCTTAAGGATCTCCTTCTTTAACCATGGAGAGGAAGCATGAAAAGCTTCTCTCAATGCAGAGTCAAATAGAGCCCCCACATTCAAACTCTAAGTTTGGTGTTGGGAGGTCATCATCATGCTCTGAGTATCTGTGAGGCTCCATGAGAGCCCACTGTCAAGCTATTGACATTAAAGAAGCGCTTGTTGGGAGGCAACCCAATTTTATTTTATTATATCTGTTTATTTTCTATTGTTACTTTATATTTTCTGTAGGTTGATGATCATGTGAAGTCACAAAAACAACTGAAAAAGTAAAAACAGAATGAAAAATAGTATTAAAAATAGCACACCCTAGAGGAGAAGCTTACTGGCGTTTAAACGCCAGTAAGGGTAGCAGAATGGGCGTTAAACGCCCAGTCTGCACCATTTTGGGCGTTTAACACCAGAAAGGGGGCACAGAACTGGCGTTTAACACCAGGAATGGGCACAGAGCTGCGTTTAAATGCCAGAAAGGGGAGAAAAGCTGGCATTAAACGCCAGAAATGGGCAGCAACCTGGAGTTTAATGCCAGGATTGGCAATCAAGGGGCGTTTACACGCCACATGGTGCAGGGATGAGAAATCCTTGACACCTCAGGATCTGTAGACCCCACAAGATCCCCACCTACCTCATCTCTCTCTCTCTCTCTCTTCTTCACACCTTCCCATAACACCCTTCCCCAAATACCCTTCACCAATAACCTCAATACCTCTTTCCCAAATGCCCCTCACCTATCAAATCCTACCCTCTTCTCCATAATCTCTTCACCAATCCATATCCATCCATCATAAAACCCCACCTACCTCACCATTCAAATTCAAACCATTTTCCCTTCCAAACCCACCCATACATGGCCGAACCCTACCCCTCTCTCCACTCCTATATAAACCCATCTTCACTCCATTTTCACACATTATAAACACTCCTTCTCCCCCTTGGCCGAACCACTAAGCCCCCTCCATCTCCTCTATTTCCTCTTCTTCTACTCTTTTCTTTCTTCTTTTGCTCAAGGACGAGCAAACCTTCTAAGTTTGGTGTGGTAAAAGCTAAAGCTTTTTATTTTTCCATAACCATTTATGGTACCTAAGGCCGGAGAAACCTCTAGAAAGAGGAAAGAGAAGGGAAAAGCTTCCGCCTCCGAGTTGTGGGAGATGGAGAGATTCATCTCAAAGGTGCATCAAGACCACTTCTATGAAGTTGTGGCCAAGAAGAAGGTGATCCCCGAGGTCCCTTTCAAGCTCAAAAAGGGCGAATATCCGGAGATCCGACATGAGATTCGAAGAAGAGGTTGGGAAGTTCTCACCAACCCCATTCAACAAGTCAGAATCTTAATGGTTCAAGAGTTCTATGCAAACGCATGGATCACTAAGAACCATGATCAAATTATAAACCCGAATCCAAAGAATTGGCTTACAATAGTTCGGGGAAAATGCTTAGATTTTAGTCCGAAAAACATAAGGTTAGCATTCAACTTGCCCATGATGTAAGGAGATGCACACCCCTACACTAGAAGGGTCAACTTTGATCAAAGGTTAGACCAAGTCCTCATAGACATTTGTAAAGAGGGCGCGCTCAATGGAAGAGAGATTCAAGAGGGAAGCCGGTTCAACTAAGAAGGCATGACCTCAAGCCTGTGGCTAGGGGATGGTTGGAGTTCATCCAACGCTCAATCATTCCTACTAGCAACCGGTCTGAAGTTACTATAGACCGGGCTATCATGATCCATAGCATCATGATTGGAGAGGAAGTAGAAGTTCATGAGATTATATCCCTAGAACTCTACAAGGTGGCTGACAAGTCCTCTACTTTGGCAAGGTTAGCCTTCCCTCATCTTATTTGTCACCTCTGCAATTCAGCTGGAATTGACATAGAGGGAGATATCTTTATTGATGAGGACAAGCCCATCACTAAGAAAAGGATAGAGCAAACAAGAGATCCCACTCATGGACAAGAGCATGAGGAAATGTCTCATCATGAAATCCCTGAGATGCCTCAAGGGATGCATTTTCCTCCACAAAACTATTGGGAGCAAATCAACACATCCCTAGGAGAATTAAGTTCCAACATGGGACAACTAAGGGTGGAGCACCAAGAGCATTCCATCCTCCTCCATGAAATTAGAGAAGACCAAAGAGTCATGAGGGAGGAGCAACAAAGGCAAGGAAGAGACATTGAGGAGCTCAAGCACTCCATAAGATCTTCAAGAGGAAGAACAAGCCGCCATCATTAAGGTGGACCCGTTCTTTAATCTCCTTGTTCTTATTTTTCTATTTTTCGAAATTTGTGCTTTATGTTATATCTATATTTGTGTCTTTATTACATGATCACTAGTGTCTAAGTGTCTATGCCTTAAAGCTATGAATGTCCTATGAATCCATCACCTTTCTTAAATAAAAAGTGTTTTTAATTGCAAAAAGAAAAAGAAGTACATGAATTTCAAATTTTAAAACAGATTAATTATTTTGATGTGGTGGCAATACTTTTTGTTTTTCTGAATGAATGCTTGAACAGTGCATATTTTTGAATTTGTTGTTTATGAATGTTAAAATTGTTGGCTCTTGAAAGAATAATGAAAAGGAGAAACATTATTGATGATCTGAAAAATTATAAAATTGATTCTTGAAGCAAGAAAAAGCAATGAAAAGCTTGCAGAAAAAAATATATGCGAAAAAAAGAAGAAAAGAAAAAGAAAGAAAAAGAAAAAAAGCAAGTAGAAAAAGCCAATAGCCCTTTAAACTAAAAGGCAAGGGTAATAAAAAGGATCCAAGGCTTTGAGCATCAGTGGATAGGAGGGCCTACATGAATAAAATCCTGGCCTAAGCGGCTAAACCAAGCTGTCCCTAACCATGTGCTTGTGGCGTGAAGGTGTCAAGTGAAAAGCTTGAGACTGAGCGGTTAAAGTCGTGGTCCAAAGCAAAAAGAGTGTGCTTAAGAGCTCTGAACACCTCTAATTGGGGACTCTAGCAAAGCTGAGTCACAATCTAAAAAGGTTCACCCAGTTATGTGTCTGTGGCATTTATGTATCCGGTGGTAATACTGGAAAACAAAATGCTTAGGGTCATGGCTAAGACTCATAAAGTAACTGTATTCAAGAATCAACACACAGAACTAGGAGAATAATTAACACTATCTGAATTCTAAGTTCCTATAGATGCCAATCATTCTGAACTTCAAAGGATAAAGTGAGATGCCAAAACTGTTCAGAAGAAAAAAGCTAATAGCCCCGCTCATCTAATTAATACTGATCTTCATAGATGTTTTTGGAATTCATTGTATATCCTCTTCTTTTTATCCTATTTGATTTTCAATTGCTTGGGGACAAGCAACAATTTAAGTTTGGTGTTGTGATGAGCGGATAATTTATATGCTTTTTGGCATTGTTTTTAGTATGTTTTTAGTATATTTTAGTTAGTTTTTATTATGTTTTTATTAGTTTTTAAATAAAAATCACATTTCTGGACTTTACTATGAGTTTGTGTGTTTTTCTATGATTTTAGGTATTTTCTGGCTGAAATTGAGGGACCTGAGCAAAAATCTGATTCAGGGACTGAAAAAGGACAACAGATGCTGTTGGATTCTGACCTCCCTGTACTCGAAGTGGATTTTCTGGAGCTACAGAAGCCCAATTGGCGCACTCTCAATTGCTTTGGAAAGAAGACATCCTGGGTTTTCCAGTAATATATAATAGTCTATACTTTGCCCGAGATTTGATGGCCCAAACCGGCATTCTAAGTCAGCATAGAAATCCTGGCGTCAAAATGCTAGAACTGGCATAAAAGCTGGAGTTAAACACCCAAACTGGCACAAAAGCTGGCGTTTAACTCCAAGAAAAGTCTCTACATGTGAAAGCTTCAATGCTCAGCCCAAGCACACACCAAGTGGGCCCGAAAGAAGATTTCTGCATTAATTACCTATTTCTGAAACCCTAGGCTACTAGTTTTCTATAAATAGGACCTTTTGCTATTGTATTTTCATCTTTCAATCAATCTTTAATCATGTTTTGATGATTGAACCCTCTTTGGGAGGCTGGCCATTCGGCCATGCCTAGACCTTTTGTTCTTATGTATTTTCAATGGTGGAGTTTCTACACCCCATAGATTAAGGTGTGGAGCTCTGCTGTTCCTCAGGAATTAATGCAAAGTACTATTGTTTTTCTATTCAATTCAAGCCTATTTCTTCTCTAAGATATCCATTCGTTCTTCAACCTGACGAATGTGATGATCCGTGACACTCATCATCATTCTCACCTATGAACGCGTGCCTGACAACCACTTCCGTTCTACTTGCAATAGCTTGAGTGCGTATCTCTTAGCCTCCTGGTTCATGATGCATGGTTGCCTCGCCTGACAACCGAGCCTTCCATTCCATGAGATCAGAGTCTTCGTGGTATAGCCGAGAATCAATTGGCAGCATTCTTGAGATCCGGAAAGTCTAAACCTTGTCTGTGGTATTCCGAGTAGAATCTGGGAAGGGATGACTATGACGAGCTTCAAACTCGTGAGTGTTGGGCGTAGTGACAGACGCAAAAGGATCAATGGATCCTATTCCAACATGATCGAGAACCAACAGCTGATTAGCCGTGCGGTGACAGCGCATTTAGACCATTTTCACTGAGCGGACGGGAGGTAGCCATTGACAACAGTGAAACCCAACATAAGCTTGCCATGGAAAGGAGTATGAATGATTGGAAGAAGGCAATAGGAAAGCAGAGATTCAGAAGGAACAAAGCATCTTCATACGCTTATCTGAAATTCTCACCAATGAACTATATAAGTATCTCTATCCTATTTTATATTTTATTCATCTTTTAATTATCAATTCTCCATAACCATTTGAATCCGCCTGACTGAGATTTACAAGATGACCATAGCTTGCTTCAAGCCGACAGTCTCCGTGGGATCGACCCTTACTCACGTAAGGTTTATTACTTGGACGACCCAGTACACTTGCTGGTTAGTTGTGCGGAGTTGTGACAAGGAGTTGAGATTACAATTGTGCGTACCAAGTTGTTGGCGCCATTGATGATCACAATTTCGTGCACCACATGCTTATACTTGTGTTTTACTTGCATTGTTATTACTTGTGTTTTCTACTGGGATTGAGGAGGTTCGAAAGGAGGTGGCGATGGGATCGCATGGCGGTTAGGCTGGCGAAGGCTGTGGGAAAGCGGAGAATTGTTAGATTAGAAATCCACTAAATTAGATTACCCTTTTCATTGTGGTTTTAAAGTTAAGGTTTTAAAATTATTTATGTTTTAAGCTTGAATCTCACGATGGATATGAAGCTCTAGGATTGCCTCTGGCATCAAGGAGTCTTATATCTTACATCACGGGGCACTGTTACCATACTGAGAACCTCTAGTTCTCATTCCATACTCTGTTATTGCTTTTCTGATGTAGGTCACTACCCACCTCGATGAGTTGCTTTCATGGTGACAGCGGAGAATCCTTGCTGTGTTTTGGAAGTCTTTTGGTTTATTTTGTATAGATCTCTCACTTTTGTATTTATCTATGCCTTAGAGGATTACTTTGAGAGAAATATTGTATAAACTGTTTTACCTTCAAAATACTCTGCATGTCTGTATATAACTAGCCGGCTTAAACTCCGCGGGCGGCGGCGGCTATATATATATATGTCTTGATATCTGTACGTATATCTTGTGCCTCGTTTAGTGTAGCTTCATGTGAACGTTTTATGCTTTTCAAACTCTGTTTTTGAGCTTAATCCTTCATCGAACTTATACGTATGAGCTTTAGAATTGTTGTAACCTTTGATTAACCTTTGCTTTACGATGCGAGATAAGGTTTGGGGTAATTAGGGTATTACATTGCACAAGGTTCCTAGTTCGAGGCCTAGTGCTGCATTTTTGTGAATTAATTCACAAGGTGTTTATACTGTGATTCAACATCCCCGCCGATGCACCGTGGAGATGCGCGGGTCATGCGCCCGAACCGCACCGGTTGTTGAACCATTTGGTTTTCAACGGATTTGACCACCATTGACTGGGTTAATTGTAGAAGCAGTCTGCATCTTAAACCGAACCGACCAGACTACCGGTTCACTGGGTTTTTGGTCGAACCAATCAGTCCGGTCTGGTTCTGATAACTATGGTTGATTTTGTTTTTAATACTGGATAACAAAACTTCTCATGGTAAACATAAGTTAATGAAATTGAAATTGTAAACTTCACACGTCTATAAATAGAGAGACACACTGCAATAACACATAAAATTCTCTTTCCTTTCTATTTCTCTCTATGAGTTCTTAAGTTGCAATATATATAATACTAGTAAATATATAAGTTATTTCTATTATTATAGTGAGATAATTATATTGGTGAATATCAATACTAGAGTCTTCTATTTATACTTCTTTATTTTATATTTATTATATCTTCCTTATTTATTTATTTTACAACATGTTATCAGCACAAGACTCTGATAAAATTTTAGGAAGACTCAGGTAATAAATTTTCTTTATGTTGAAACTCTCTCATCTTGAATTTAATACTCTTGATATATCTGGAAACAACTATTTATCATAGATACTAGATGCTGAAATCTATCTTGATTCAATGGATCTTAGAGATATCATTCAGGCTAAAAATAATGCATCCCAGAAGGATAAAGCCAAAGTCATGATCTTCCTTCGTCGTCATCTTGATGAATGATTGAAAAATGAATATCTCACATTAAAAGATCCTGCAGATCTGTGGAAAGACCTTGTAGAAAGGTATAATCATCAAAAGACAGTGATATTTCCTCAAACCCAATATGAATGGACGCACTTGCGTCTACAGGATTTTAAATCCATAAATGAATATAATTCAGCAATGTTTCGAATCACCTCACGAATGAAATTATGTGGGGGAAAGATAACTAATATTGACATGTTAGAGAAAACTTTCTCGACCTTCCATGCCTCGAATGTGCTCCTGCAGCAGCAGTATCGAGAAAAAGAATTTAAAAAATATTCTGAGTTAATTTCTTGTCTTCTTGTTGCTGAACGCAACAATGAATTGCTCTTAAAAAATCATGAAGAGTGTCCAGCTGACGTCACCCCATTTCTTGAAGCAAATGCGGCAAATCATTACCCCAGAAGAGGTAAATGGTAAGGTTTTAGTAATAAGAAAAATCATGGAAGGAAGAAAAATTATGTTCACAAGAAAGGATCTCACCAGAAGTGGCATAAGAAAAGAAACAATGGGCAAAATAAATCAACAGTGGATAAATATTTCTGTTGTGGTGGAAAGGGCCATTGGTCACGTACCTGTCGTACCCCAAGGCACCTAGTCGATTGATAAACCACTAATTTATGATTTATCTTGTGCTCAAATGAGTAGTTTTTATCAAGTCTTTGCTCACTTATTCATATGATTTGCATGGTTTTACAATTCCTTCCTTATTCGGTGATATATGTGAAAACATGTTTCCTATACCTTAAAACTGTGAATTTTAATTATCCTTTATTACCATTCGATGCCGTGATCTGTGTGTTAAGTATTTTCAGGCTTTATAGGGCAGGAATGACTTAGAGGATGGAAAGGAAACATGCAAAAGTAGAAAGAACGAGAAAAATGAAGTATTTGAGAAACGAGCAGCGACGCGGACGCGTGCCTAGCGCAGAGCACAAGCAACGCGTACGCGTGACCCACGCGTACGCATGACAAGGAAAATTGCCAAATGACGTGCACGCGTGACAGACGCTGCGTGCAGAAAGTTGCAGAATTCGCCCCCAGTGATTTCTGGGCTCCTTCTCGGCCCAAATCCAAGCCCAGAAACACAGAATAGAGGCTGGAGAATGAGAGAATCGATTGATTGAATCATTCATCCATTCATTATTCATAATTTGAGGTTTTAGATGTAGTTTTTAGAGAGAGAGGCTCTCTCCTCTCTCTAGGTTTTAGGATTTAGGATTTCTCTTAATTTTAGGTTTATTTCTTCTCCATTCTAGGTTCAATGTTCCTTTAATTTAGTTTCTCTTCTACTTTTACTTGTTTTGATACTCTAGTTTATCTATTTCTTTTATTGATTACTTTATGTTGCAATTTGCTTTATGAATTCTCATGTTTATTTTGATTTTCCATTTAATACAATTTAAGGTATTTTAGATTTATGATTGTTTTCTTCAATTTATATTATTGATGCTTTCAATTTAATTTAGAATTCTCCCCTTTTGGCTTTGGTTGAGTAATTGGTGACACTTGAGTTATCAAACTCCTTTGTTGATTGATAATTAAAATTTGCTGGTTGATTTGGATCCCTCTAAAGCTAGTCTTTCCTCAGGAGTTGACTAGGACTTGAGGAATCCCATTGATTAGTCCACTTGACTTTCCTTTATTTAGTAAGGGTTAACTAAGTGGGAGTAGTAAACAATTGTCATCACAATTGATAAGGATAACTAGGATGGGATTTCCAGTTCTCATACCTTGCAAGGGTTTTCATGATTATTAATTTACTTTTTTGCCAATTTATTTCCTTGTTCCTTATTTCAAAAAACTCAAAAAAGATACTTTTCCATAACCAATAATAAATCATACTTTCCTGCAATTCCTTGAGAGACGACCCGAGGTTTAAATACTTCAGTTATTAATTTTATTGGGTTTGCTTTAGTGACAAACAAGTTTTTGTACGAAAAGATTCTTTGTTGGTTTAGAAACTATACTAGCAATGAGAGCTTATTTGTGAAATTCTTTACCGATAGAATTCCGTTCGTTTCATCGATCTTTATCAAGCATCTTTGAAAAAGGACGACAAAGAAAAGGAGATAAATTTCGTTTCAAATGATGTTGTTGAAAATTACACCACTCATTATGATGTATCTGATTTTTCGAGGATTCTGAAGGAAATATAGGTCATTTGATCAATGATGAAAAAGTTTAATATATGGGTTTGTTAAAGTACTCATGTAAAAGAAAAAATCTTGTTAAGTTTTATTTACAATGTATTTAAGTATGATATATATAAATAATAAGATATTAATGTTTATGTTTAAGAATTTTGAAATCATTAAATGTGTCAAGTTTTAAAAATTAATAATAATAATAGTGATAATAATAAAATTTTAGTATATGACATTATTTTTATGTACAGTGTTTTTTAGAAAAATAATTCCAATCAAGAATTCAATTTGACTGTGCATGTACTACTACTCATTTTATTATTATTATTTGTCTTTGAAGAAAATGGCAATGACATATAGTGAAGATGTTTGCCATGTGGATAGTGCAAGTTCGCACACCATTCTCAAAAGTAATATATATATTACTCATCTTGTGCCAAAAGAAGAATATGTTAATACTATTATTGGCTCAAGCAATGTGATAGAAGGCTCCGGAAGAGCTATAATTTTGTTTCCTGGAGGAACGAAATTCATAATAAATAATGCACTATTGTCTCTAAGGAACTTATTGAGTTTCAAAGATATTCGCCGAAATGGATATCATATTGAAACAATGAATGGAAAAAATCATGAGTACTTATGTATCATAACTCATGATTTAAATAAAATATTATATTAGAAAAGTTACCCTCACTTTCACCTGGGTTATATTATACTAACATTATTGCAATTGAATCATATGCCATTGTAAACCAGAAGTTTACTAGCCCAAATGAATTCATAACTTGGCATGATCGATTGGGTCATCCGGGAACAACTATGATGCGGAGAATTATTGAAAAATCCTATGGTATTCACTAAAGAACCAGAAGATTCTTAAATCTAGTGAATTTTGTTGTGCTGCATGTTCTCAAGGAAAGCTAATTTTAAGGCCATCACTAGTAAAGATTGGATTTGAGTCCTCTGAATTCCTAGAAAGGTCCTATTCATCTATGTGGACCTATTCATCCACCATGTGGATCTTTTAGATATTTTATGGTCCTAATAGAAGCAGCTTCGAGATGGTCGCATATGTGCTTGTTGTCTTCTTGCAACCTGGCGTTTGTGATATTACTTGCTCAAATTATTCGTTTAAAAGCAAAATTTTTAGAAAATCCAATCAAAGCAATTCATCTTGATAATGCTGGTGAATTTACTTCCCAAGCTTTTGATGCTTATTGTATGACTAACAAAATAAGTGTTAAACATCCAGTAGCTCATGTTCACACACAAAATGGGTTAGCAGAATCACTTATTAAATGCCTCCAATTAATTTCTAGACCCTTATTATGAGAACAAATCTCCCAACCTCGGCTTGGGGGCATGTTATTTTATATGCCACAACACTTATTCATTTGAGGCCAACAGTTACCATCAGTTCTCTCCTATGCAATTAGCTTTTGGCTAGTAGCCAAATGTTTCTCATTTAAGAATATTCAGGTGTGCGATATATGTTCCCATTGCACCACCTTCTCGCACCAAAATAGGACTCCAAAGAAAATTGGGAATATATGTTGGATATGATTCTCCCTCTATAGTGAGGTATCTTGAGGTACAAACTGGAGATGTATTTAAAGCCCGATTTGTGGATTATCATTTTGATTAATCAAAATTTCCAAAATTAGGGGGAGAGCATAAGCTGCCTGAAAAGGAACTTAATTGAAATGCATCATCCTTGATGCATTTAGATCCTCGATCAGGGCAATATGAACTAGAAGTTCAAAAGATTATACATTTGCAAATAATAGCAAATGAATTTCCTGATGCATTTTTTGATACAAAGAGGATAACCAAATCCTATATACCAGCTAAAAATGCCCCAATTCGAATAGATGTCCTAGTTGGACAAGTGGCCACTGAAACAAATTCACGCCAGAAGCGTGGTAGACCTGTCGGTTCCAAAGACAAAAATCCTTGAAAAAGAAAAGAGGTAAATACTATTATTATTGAAAAAGACATAGTAAAGACACTTGCAGTTGTCCAAAATTCTAATATAGTTTTAATGCCAAAAGACGTTCAAGTACCTGAAAATTGTGAAAATGATGAGATCTCGATAAATTATGTCTTTATAGGAGAAAAATGGGACCGAAATAAGACAAGTGTCAATGAAATATTTGCATATAATGTGGCATTAAATATCATGCATGAAAGTAAGGATCTTGAGCCAAGAACAGTCAAAGAATGTTGACAAAGGAATGATTGGCCAAAATGGGAAGAAGCTATGAAGACTGAGTTAGACTCACTTGCAAAACGTGAAGTCTTTGGACCTGTAGTCCGTACACCAGAAGATGTAAAACCTGTGGGATACAGATGGGTATTTGTGAGAAAATGAAATGAGAAAAATGAAGTTGTACGCTACAAAACTCGACTTGTGGCACAAGGTTTTTCACAAAGGCCCAATATAGATTATGAAGAAATATATTCCCCTGTAGTGGATGCAATAACATTGTGTTATTTGGTCAGTTTATCCGCATACTATAAACTACATATGCATTTAATAGATATGGTAACCACCTATTTATAAGGATCATTAGATCGTGATATTTATATAAAGTCCCTGAAGGATTAAAGATATCTAAATTATCCAATGAATATTCACAGGGGTTATACTCAGTCAAATTGCAAAGATCTTTATATGGTCTAAAGCAATCTAGACGAATGTGGTATAATCGTCTTACTGAGTATCTGGCCAAAAATGGATTTAAAAATGATGATATCTGCCCATGTGTTTTTTTAAAGAAATCTGCAGCTGGATTCATTATAATTGCTGTGTACGATAATGACTTAAATATTATTAGAACTCCTGAAGAGATTCCAACAATTATAAAAACTCTAAAAGAAGAGTTTGAGATGAAAGATCTTGGAAAGACTAAATTTTTTCTCGGCCTGCAGATCAAGGATACAAAAAATGGGATCATTATTCATCAAACAACATACACAGAAAAGATCTTGAAGAGATTTTATATGGATAAGTCACATCCATTAAGAAATCCAATGATCGTAAGGTCTTTGGATGTGGAAAAGGATCAATTCTGTCCTAAAGAAGAAAATGAAGATATCCTTGGTACTGAAGTACCATATCTTAGTGCCATTGGAGTGCTAATGTATCTTGCTAATAATACACGACCTGACATATCATTTGTGGTGAATTTACTAGGAAGGTATAGTTCCTCTCCAACCAGAAGACATTGGAATGGAATCAAACAAATTTTTCGATATCTTCATGGAACGGTTAATATAGGATTGTTTTATCCCTATGGATCTAAGTCACAACTAGTTGGCTATGTAGATGTAGGATACTTATCTGATCTACACAAAGGAAGATCTCAAACAGGATACTTATTCACATATGGTGGTACAACTATATCATGGAGGTCCACGAAACAGACGATTGAAGCAACATCCTCTAATCATGTTGAAATACTAGCGATACATGAAGCAAGTCACGAGTGTTTTTGGCTCAGGAGTTTGACCCAATATATTCTGTCATCATATGGACTGATTGATTATAAGATAGCTCCAACTGTCCTGTTTGAGGATAATACAACATGCATTGCTCAACTTAAGGGTGGATACATCAAAGGTGATAGAACAAAGCATATTTTTCCCAAATTCTTCTTCACTCATGACCTTCAAAATCAAGGGACAGTTGATATCCAATAGATCCACTCAAGCGATAATCTGGAAGATTTATTTACAAAGTCACTTCCAAAATCCTCCTTTAAAAAATTGGTACATCAGATTGGGATGTGCTAATTTTGAGACATTAAATGATGTTGACAAGAGGGGGAGACTGTACTCTTTTTTCCTTGGTCAGGTTTTTTTCCATTGGGTTTTTTCTTGACAAGGTTTTTAATGAGGCAATCCCTATCACAAAGGATTTTGTACTCTTTTTCTTTCACTAAAGTTTTTTCCCATTGAGTTTTTCTTTAGTAAGGTTTTAATGAGGCATAATCCTAAATGACCATCCATGGGAGAGTGTCGTGATAAGATCAAAATGGACGCCTATTAATATGGGCAGTTGATTTTGTTTTCAATATTGAATGACTCAACTTCTTATGGCAAACATAAGTTAATGAAGTTGAAATTGTAAACTTTACACACCTATAAATAGTGAAGCAATTTGAGGAACTATACACACTGCAATAACACATAAAATTCTCTTTCCTTTCTATTTCTCTCTGTGAGTTCTTAAGTTGCAATATATATAATACTAGTAAATATATAAGTTACTTCTATTATTATAATGAGATAATTATATTGGTGAATATCAATACTAGAGTCTTCTATTTACACTTCTTTATTTTATATTTATTATATCTTCCATATTTATTTATTTTACAATAATTATCAAGTTTTGTACAGCCAAAATATTCATTTAACATCTCCGATGTCTAGAGTGCCTAATGTCACGGTAAATTTTAGAAGGTTAGATTTAACAGTGTTTGTATAATTTTCTGGAGTATTTGAGAATGCTCTAGATGGTTGCGGAACGTTCAAAAATGTCCTAGAAGGTCCCAGAATACTCTAGAAGGTTCTAGAAGGCTCTGGAATGTCATAGAATATTCTAGAAGAGTCTGGATGTATATAGGAGTATGAAGAGTAGTATGGAACAATCTAGAAGTATTTAGAGAAATATGGAAGGATAGATATTTGTAATGAAGGTTCTAGATGATTAATCTAGACCGTTGATTAGATTTAATCCTAACCATCCATTGAGGAGGTGGATGGCTATAAATAGGGAGTGAGAGTTAATGTGAGAATCATGTGTGAATCATTTGTAACAAACACTTGAGTAATAAAGTGTTCTTTCCACCAAAGCTTCCTTTCTCTTGTGTTCTCTTGTATTCTTAGCTTTCTTGCTAAGTATTGAGGGTTAGGCTGACTTGGTCTTAGCTCTAGAGGTTGAGTAAGTCCGAGTGTCGGCACGGTAGCGTTGGAGTGTGTCCAAGGCCGTGAAAAATTTGGCATCAGAGCAAGGTTCGAAAGGGAGCACAAATGGTTTGTGGGATGGCTTCTAGTGTAACTGTAAGAACCGGAGTTTTTCATGTAAAACCGTTTTAATAAAAATAATAATTTTAGTGCCCGAAATACATTCAAAATTTAGAAGTTTTAATTTGAAAATAAAAGGGTAAAATTTGATTTCAATGAATTTTTCTGAGTTGGAAAATGAATCTTTTTCAAAAACTTTTTGTAAAAATGCGTACTGGCGTTTAAGCTGGCAGTACCGGTTCTAGTCTGTCCAGTACCGTGTATTTTGGAAAATAAGATTTTAAAAGTTGATTTATTGTTTTGAAAGGATAAAAATAATTTAGAATTGAAAATCAGACACTAATCTTAAAGGTTTTGGCCCAAAGTGGGCCAAACGGGCTAAAATCGCTAACGGGTTGGAGCGGGCCCAAAATAGGCCCAAGGTCCAACATATATATGTGTGTTTAATGAGTTTTAAACTCATTTTGTTGGGAAGAAAGAGAGAGATCTCGGGTATGGTGATGGTGAAGGTGAAACCCCATTGTCACTATTCACCTCCACCTTCCGGGAGCCATAACTTGAGCTACGGAACTCCGATTGACGAGCCGTTTATGGCCACGTGAAGCTCTCATTGAGCTTTTCCTTTATATCTAGGTTTTGCTGGTAAGATCTCAAAGCTTAAGCACCAGTTTCCTGCCCTAACTTCTACATTTTTGGGGTTTGGTTTTTGAGTAGATTTTGTGGTTTTGCTTATTTAGGTGATCTCTAGTAGCGGGTAATTATTGGAAATTGCCCCAATCCTCTTTGGATAAGGTAAAGTTGCTTTAAACCCTTGTGTTATTGTATGTTGTGGTTTCTAGGTTTTGATTTTGATAATATATGTGATGCTAGCTTGAGTTTTGGTGCTTGTTGGAGTTGGCTTGGCTTTTGGAAGCTTGTTTGGACTCAAAGTGGTGATTTGTACATATTGGGAATCGGCCAAGGTATGGTTTCGGTTTCTTTTATGTAATATGTAATGTTTCTAGACACTTAGGCTAGTTGACCTTAAGATAGGATTGAAATATGTATGTGGCATGTGAGTTGTGATGAAGATTTTATGAGTTGTGTATATTAGAATTTGATTATGTTGATGAGAAAATTGATGATTGGTGTTGTTGATGTGGATTGATTGATGTTGTAGTGGTGTTGTGTGGAAGGAATTGGAATAATAATGATAATGATTATATAATTTGATGATGACTATTGGTATTTTTAATGATTATGAAGTTTGATGATGAATGTGAGATTCATTGTTGTTGATGAGGGTTTGTTGATATGGTTGATGATTGATGATGAATATTAATGTTGTTGATAATTGGAGATGAGTGTTTAAGGAGATGATAAATTGAGATATTATATGTTGAGAAATATTATGGTTGTTGAGAGTTGTTGGTATTGTTGATGAGAGATAATAAATCATGAAAATGTTATTGAGGAATGAGGAAGAATTAGGAGTGTTTATGATGATTCTCTATGTTGGAGTTTAATGATTTTGATGGTATGGATTAATGTAAATGGGAGGTTATTGATGGTTAAGTTTGAGGAATGAGTGGTATGGACTTTGTGTTGTTTTGGTAGTAATTTGATTGTGGGTAGTTTGGTTTTAAAATGAGAGTTTTGGTGAAAATAAGTTTTTAAGGTTTTTGGTAAAAATGGATTTTTAGTGAACTTTGACGGATCATAACTTGAGCCTCGGTTTTCAAAATTAGTTGAAATTTGTTTAGAATTAAAGTTCATTGAAAAATCTTCAAACGGATATAAAGTTCATAAAATTTAGATTTCTGTAGAGGAAGTTATGATCATTCAAAGTTTGGTGTCAAAATTTGAAAATTTTCAAAGTTGCAGAATTTTATGATTTCTGGTATGTGCGCACGCACACTCCTGGGATTTTTCAAACCTGTGCTGCTATGCATACGCACACACAGGGGAAGGCTTCCTGATGGTAGTGCTAGCACAGCCTGTGCGCGCACATAACCAATGAAGATTTACAACCTGTGCGCACGCACACGTTGGGAAAGGCAGTCTGTTGGGGCGCTAGCACACCTTGTGCGAGTGAACAGAATTATAAAATTTTGTACTTCTGTGTACGCACACCTCTATGCGTACGCACACTTTGAAAAATTCCCTGAGCGTGCACCCGCACACCCTTGTGCGTACGCACACGCCCTGTTTTCTAACTAAACTTCTGTTTTTAACTGTTTCACCTTTCCAACAAGCTTGTAAACTTCTGTGACACCTATTTAAGACTTTTGAGCTTAGTTTTGGGTATCAAAACATGGGAAAGGTTCTAGGAGATTCAATTTGGGTCTTACTTTGAAAAGTTAGCAAATGGAGGTTTAGGTTCCTGGTGTATTGAGGATGAGTTTGGTTGAGAGAGAAGGAAGAGTATTGAACTTGGTGGCTATTGACAATGACTTGAGAAACTGATAATGGTCAGTGTGAGCTTGATGAATGATGAAGGAAAGTCAGGCACTATATCCTTGAAATGTTGAGAATTGATAAATGAAAGTGTTTTGAGATGAGAAATAGTGATGACTGGTGATGTTTTAAGGTCGGTGGACAGTGGTTGACCTGAGTCGAGGACTCGAAGTGGTAATGATGAAATTATTGGATTATATGAGAGTGTGCAGGGCCTATATCCCTGGCGTAGCAGATTCTTCTGCTGCATGAGTAAATGATGTTGAGAGTGTGCATGGCCTATATCCCTGGCGTAGCAGATTCTTCTGCTACATAATTTGTTGTGGTTATTTCCTTCTCTGTTGCTTGAAGTGTCCGAGCCTATATCCTTGACGTAGTAGACTCCCTACTGCTTGAGTGTGCAGGGTACTATATCTCTGACGTAGCAAATTCGCTGCTGCATGAGTGTGTAGGGCACTATATCTCTGGCGTGGCAGAAAAGGCTACATCTGGGAGGATGTGTCGGGTTGGCATTTACGGACTGACAAGTGATATCACGAGCCAATAGGATAGACATTCATCATATGCATCTCTTATGTGTTTGTTTGCTTTGATTACTTGAGTTTACTTAATTGTATAACATGCTTACTTGCTTCTTAAATTACTTGTTATATATGATTACTACCTGTGTATTACTTGCTTGCATTATTTGTGATTGCCTGGTGCTGAGAAGGTTAGGTAGGTGGTGGCGATGGGATCGCACGGAGGTTGGGGTGGTGAAGGCTGTGGGATACAACGGTGTGACTTGTTCTAGTTAGAAATCCCCTAAGTTAGATAACACTGCTTATGGTTTATGGTTTAAGTTCTTTATTTATTTATTTCATTCTAAGCTTGAATATCCGTCTTCGATGTAAAGTTCTAGGACTGCCTTCAGTGTTTCGGAACCTTACAACTTACATATTGGGCATTGTTACCATACTGAGAACCTCCAGTTCTCATTCCATACTTTGTTGTTGTTTTTCAGACGCAGGCTACAAATCTACTTCGGTGGGATTGCGGATACGGTGATAGAGCGGAGTATGGTTCCTCCTTGGTTTATTTCTATTTTTCTTTGTTATAGTTACTCTCACATCTCTTTGTATAATTACCTTTATGGCCTTAGAGGCTTATTTGAGAGAAAGGTTGTATAAGCTGTTTTATCTCCAAAACTCTGTATTTTTCTGTTTATAACTAGTCGGCTTAAACTCCACAAGCTGCGGCTAGTTGTCTTATGATTATTATACTCTTATATATATATATATAATCCCTTAGAATTGTCGTAACCTTTGATTAACCTTTACTTTACGGCTAGAGGTAAGGTTTAGGGTAATTAGGGTGTTACATTTAGTGGTATCAAAGCGGTTCGTCCTCGTGAGCCTGAGGGATGGACTGATTATGCTTCATTGCATACTCTGGGTCATTTTTCTTTCATGCTATTTAGGTTATTGATAAACCCCGATTTCGTGATTTATCTTGTGCTTATTTTAGGGGATTTTACCACCTTTTCCCACATTTATTCAATGAAATAGCATGGTTTTGTAATTCTCCCTTGAATTGTGCTTAAGTGTAAAAACATGCTTTTTAGGCCCTTAAATTGGTGATTTTGATTCACTTTAATTCCATTCGATGCCTTGATGTATTTGTTGAGTGATTTCAGGTTCATAAGGCAAGTATTGGATGGAAGAAATGAGGAGGAAAGCATGCAAAGTGAAGAATGCATGAAGAAACAAAGACTAGGAATGCATCAATGGGCGCGCACGTGTACAAGGCACACATGCGCAAAGGTGGTTTTACATAGTGACGCGCACGCGTACATGACGCGTCTGCGCGGATGAAGAATTTACCAATCGACGCGTACGCGCACATGCCGCGCACGCGCTGATACTCTCACATGTCCCACTTAAAGGCAAAACGCTGGGGGCAATTTCTGAGCTGCCCAGGCCTAAATCCAACTTGTTTCTGAGTGTATTTCATGCAGAATTGAAGTCCAAGCAAAGGGGGAACAATTAGTTTAGCCAACATGAGCCTTTAGTTAGTTTTCTAGAGAGAGAAGCTCTCTCTTCTCTCTAGAATTAGGTTAGGATTAGGTTAAATTGTCTTAGATCCATGATTAATTACTTGATTTCATCTTGTTTCCTTTATAATTTCTCATTTCTACATCTTGATTCTCTTATTTGTGATGTTAATTTCTCATTTTGCTCTCTTTTGTGATGAAGAACTTATGTTGGATTTGGTTTACATTTAATGCAATTTGATGTTGATGTTCTTTTTATTGATGAATTGAGTTGTGAAATTACTTTTCTTGCAATTAGTAGTTGGTAGATTTTATTATTTCTTGCAATTTATGATGTTTACTTCTATTGCACTCTGTGTGTTTGATGAAATGTTCTCTTTAGTTTTTGAATAATTTTGTCAACTCTTGGTCTAAGCTAAGGGAAATGGGTAAACTTGAGTCATTGGATATGATGAATTTGGTGATTGAGAACCCTTGGTGATCTATTTGATGCCCATTGACACCAACCCACTACTAAGTTAATTAGTAGGTAGGTTGGGACTTAAGGGTTGATGTGATCAAACCTATTTGATGTACTTCAAGCTTAGGAGTAGATATT
Source organism: Arachis ipaensis (assembly GCF_000816755.2). Lineage (NCBI taxonomy): Eukaryota > Viridiplantae > Streptophyta > Magnoliopsida > Fabales > Fabaceae > Arachis > Arachis ipaensis. The sequence continues at coordinate 38,146,290 of NC_029792.2, forward strand.
ACGTACTTAAGGTTTTTGGGAAGTAGACTTAGTGGGTTGGCCTCTCATGATTATCAATATTTGGTTTGTTGACAAGGACGGTGATCTCAGTTACCTAAGTCTTAGCCAAGAGTTCTTTATCTTGCATTCTTTAATAACTTGCTTAATTTACTTTTCTTGTCCTCTTATGAACCAAAACCCCCTTACCCCTTCATAGCCAATAATTGAGCACTTCATTGTATCCTAGGAAGATGATCCGGAGTCCAAATACTTCGGTTAATTTTCATTGGGGTTTGTTACATGTGACAAAAACCAAAAATTTAATTTGATGTGAGAATTGTTAGTTGGTTTGGGGCTATACTTGCAACGTAAATATTTTGTGAAATTCCTTATCGACAACAATTCTGGTTGTCAAATTAATGGTGCCGTTGCCAGGGACACAATGGTGCTATGTTATTGGCTATTGTATATATTGTGAATAGCTTGAATTTTGGTTTGGTTGCTAGTTTTTGCTAGTTTAGGATTTTATTTTCTTTGTTTCTTATTAATCTTTGTTTTTATTTTCTCTTTCACTATGAATTCTCATCCTTTTGGCTATGAGTGTAGTTCAAACTATGTTGTAGGAAATGGAAGCTCCAATGAAGATATACATCAAGGATTTGGAAATCAAGGATGGGAGGAACTCCAAGCTTATGAACAACCTTCATGGCAACAATCTCCTACGAACTCTTATGGGTATAATCCTGATCCTAATGTGTATCAATCCAATGTGTGTGATGATCCTCACTATGGTTGTCAACCATAATCATCATATGCATATGATCCCACTCCTCAATATAGCCATACACCATACTCACAAGCCTCAAACCACCATTCACCTCCATATGACCATAACCAATACCCACCATATCAATCACCATATGAATCACATCTAGAACAACCACCATTCCAATACCAATACTCCCAAGAACCACAAATTCCACACACACCACCTCAAGAATTCTACCAATATGAACCACCTTCCAACATCAACAATCTTCCCTCAACCAATGAACCCTCTCTTCCACCACCACCTCCCGACGAAGCCTTCATGTTAGAACTGAGAGACCTTGAATCTCGTATCTTGAGGCGACAAGAGGAGGATGAAACTAAGTTTAAGGAGCTAAGAGCAAGGATGGCTGGCATAGTAGAAGCCGTGAGTCACGTAACATCCCACCTAAGCTCATGTACCCTAAGTACCCCTATTGTTGAATGTGGAGAAACGATCAAGGAGCCTAGTGAGGGAGTGAACTTGGAGCTCCATGGTGAGGAAGAAGAGTTTAAGCAAGAAGTGCGACAAGAGGAAAAGGTAGAGATTAGCGAACAAAAGGAAGTAGTGGGTGGATGTTTAGGATATGTTGAGCACATAAAGGAATCTCAAGCTGAAGAGCCCTCCTCCACAGAGTATGGAAGAGATGTTAAAAAGGAGAGTAAAGTTACGGAAGTGAACGGAGAATTGAAAGAAGTTGATCAAGAAGTGGATTCCATCACTAATGATTTTTTGCCCACATTGATCAATCCCCTTGACGATCTTGTTGAACCTTCTCCCAGTGGACTAGAAAGCAAGGTTGAGGAGGATGTGCAACCTCCAAGACCTATTGTGAGTGAAGAACTGGAAGAAGTGTCCCAAGCAGCAAGCCCTCCTATCTATGACGATTCTGCATCAACATATGATCCTTTCGAGTTTGAAGAGTCCTTCCCCAAAATGCTTAGACTTGATGATGAGGTAGATTTCAGTAGACCTCCTATCTATGATGAGAGTGATGGGGAAGAGATAAAAGAAATTGGTGAAGAAGAATGTGAGCTTGAGGAAGCTTGGCAAGAGGAGAAGCTTGAAAAACCTTGCCAAGTGGTGGAAGCCTTTAGAAGAGGATGGACGGGAATAGAGCGTGCTTTATCAAGATCTTTGGAAACTCCTCCACCTAGTTCACCATCTAATCCTTCGCTTGAGTGGGTAAAACTTCTAACTCTCAGCTTTATTATCCCACTTGAGTATGGTTTGCTTGAAACGGATGGCCAACTTAGGGCGCTTTGTGGAATTAAGCGAAAGAGGAGGATGTTTAGTGGTTGGCGTTGTAAATCTAGACTCATTATGGTTGGAAGCTCAAAATTGAAGAGCATAGATTGGTGTAATGCTCAATTAAATGGGTCTAGGAGGATAATTTGGTGCTTTCATGAGAATTCATCTCTCTTGTCACCCGGACGGAATCACGGCGATCAACTAGAAGATGGGTGCGAAGACAAGATATGGGACCCTGGATCACACTACGGAAGTCAATTTTGGGAGCTCAAGTCTTGGAGAGAACCTCACCAAAGCTTGGTGAAGAAGGTTGGAACTTCTGACAACCAATTGAAGGACAAGCACTCTTGGAGGTTCAAGGATGGATACAAGCATAAGCCACCTTGACAAGAAGCCTCCCAAATGTCCAACTTAAAGGACTTAAACTAAAAGTGCTTGGTGGGAGATACCCCACCATGGTAAACTCTTTCCATTCTCCTGTAGATATAATGAATGAATGAATTGAGTTCCATTGTATATAATTTCTTTACTTCTTAGTATATTTTTCTTTGCTTGCTAGGGTGTTTATACATTTTATGCCTTAATAAGGAATGATTCTTTGAACCTGAGTTTTTGCTTGGATTGCAAGTTTCCTCAATTTATTTGAAAAATCCCCAAGATTTCAAAAATATGTTCAATTTTGCATCTTAGCTGGTTTTAGAGTCTTAGAAGAGATTGGGAGGATTATGAGCTCTTTTTGATGCTCATGAAAAAAAAGTCACCAGCCACGCGCAAGCGCATAGCGCGCGCGGGCGCGTGGGTTGCGCATTTTAGCTTTCTGGGCCAAGGACCAGAGAGTTGTGCCACTTTTGGGCCAACTCTGTGCCCTAACCCACGCGGACGCATGCTGTGCGCTTCCACGTCCATTCTGCGTTACCCTATCCACGCGTAGGCATACCTCGCGCCTCTGCGCCTCTTTTGTAAGCTCAACCCATCCACGCGCAAGTGTACAGTGCGCGTGCGCGTTGATGCATTTTAGCATCACTCAGGCCAAAGGACCCGAGAGTTGTGCCAACTCTGGGCCCCCTTTGTGCCTCTGGCCCAGCTCACCCACGCAGACGCGCACCGTACGCGTCCGCGCCGATTCCCAATTTTCCCATCTACGCGCAAGCGCAGATGACGCTTCCGCGCCAATCCCTAATTCTCCCACCCACGCGGACGCGCATGGTACGCGCTCGCGTGGATTTAAATTTCTACTTATCCTAGGGACGCGAAGCCCTAGTGCACTCGCGCAGCAACCCTCCTCTCACCTCCAACGTTCTATTTCTCCTTCTCCCTCCATTTCCAACCATCTCCGAACACCCAACCACCGCCGGCGAGCGTCCGCAGCCGTCGCCGCCGTCATCACCTCACCTCTCTTCTTCTCCCTCTCTCTCTCTCTCTTCTTCCACCTTTCTCACTCTTCTGCCCCTCCTCTCTGTTCTCTCTCACTTCGCCTCTGCTCCGTCACTGCCTTCAACAGCCGCGACTCCATTGTCGCTGGCAAACACTCTAGGTCGTCTTCCCAGGCCACCATTCCTGCCCTGGCCACTCTCCCTTCCCTTCCTCTGTTCCAACTCCCCTGCTTCCAGGTTTCCCCTTTTTCTCAATTCATTTTAATTTCGTTTGATTAATTTTGTTTAGATTATTCTGTTTAGCTTGTATAGTTAGATTAGTTAGTTAGTTTAGTGTAATTAGGTGGTTAGCGAATCTGGGCTGAGTAGTGGATTTAGGTTTGTTTGAATTTTTGCTGCTGTGTGAAATTGCTCTGTTTCATTGATTTGCCATATGCTCATTTGGGCTGATTGATGCTGTTGCATTAACTTTCCTTGGCTTGCTATTATTGAATATTGCTCTGCTCATGCCTATTAGTTGCTTGATTGTTCATAACTATTTGTTGTTGGCTGAATTGATCTAAAATGCCTTTTAATGCTTTGCTGCTGAACTATTGGCTAATTGTCCGATTCATATGAACTCATACATGGCTTTGTGCTTTTGATTTTTAATGAATTCATATGGAAATTGATTTGACTGTTTGAATTTGGAAAATAGCCAATGTACTGCTGAAATGCTGCTGGATTTTTCTTAACCATATTTCTTGAATTAATATTGTTTGATTGATGCAACAAGCTTCTATTTGACGATTTCTGTGTTAATAGGACCTTGTTTGCTAAATGGTAAAGGAAAATGATCCTTTCTTGTGACTGTATTGAGCCTTCTGTAGTCAATACACATACGCCACCCTGTAACTGTTCTTGTAGGAACCAGTTCATTCTTTTCATTATGAACCACTGTCATGCCTCCCTTCTTGGGGACAACGTGGACAGGGCTCACCCAGGGGCTATCAGAAATAGGATAAATAATCCTAGCCTCTAGTAACTTAGTGACCTCTTTTTGCACCACCTCTTTCATGGCTGGATTTAGCCGCCTCTGTGGTTGGACCACTGGCTTAGCATCATCCTCCAATAGGATCTTGTGCATGCATCTTGCTGGGCTAATGCCCTTAAGATCACTTATGGACCACCCAAGAGCTGTCTTGTATGTCCTCAGCACCTGAATTAGTGCTTTCTCTTCCTATGGATTTAAAGCAGAGCTTATGATCACCGGAAAAGTGTTACCTTCTCCCAGAAATGCATATTTCAAGGATGGTGGTAGTGGTTTGAGCTTGGGTTTAGGAGGCTTATCCTCTTCCTGAGGAATTTTCAGAGGTTCTTTTATTTCCTCTGATTCCTCCAGATCAGGCTGATCATCTTTAAAGATATCCTCTAGCTCTGATTCGAGACTTTCAGTCATATTGATCTCTTCCACCAAAGAGTCAATAATATCAGCGCTCATGCAGTCATTTGATGTGTCTGGATGCTGCATAGCTTTGACAGCATTTAACTTGAACTCATCCTCATTGACTCTCAGGGTTACTTCCCCTTTTTGTACATCAATAAGAGTTCGTCCAGTTGCTAGGAAAGGTCTTTCTAGAATGAGAGTTGCACTCTTGTGCTCCTCCATTTCCAGCACTACAAAGTCAGTGGGAAAGGCAAATGGCCCAACCTTGACAATCATGTCCTCAATTATGCCTGATGGATATTTAATGGAGCCATCGGCAAGTTGAAGACATATCCGGATTGGTTTGACTTCTTCAGTAAAGCCAAGCTTTCTGATAGTGGATGCAGGTATTAGGTTGATACTTGCTCCAAGGTTACATAGAGCTGTCTTGGTACAAGCACCCTCTAATGTTCATGGTATCATAAAGCTTCCTGGATCTTTAAGCTTCTCTGGTAAGCTTTTCAAAATGACTGCACTGCATTCTTCAGTGAGAAAAACTTTTTCAGTTTCTCTCCAACCCTTCTTATGACTTAAGATCTCTTTCATGAACTTAGCATAATACGGTATTTGCTCAAGTGCCTCTGCAAATGGGATCTTTATTTCAAGAGTCCTGAGATAGTCTGCAAAGCGGGCAAATTGTTTATCCTGTTCCGCTTGGCGGAGTTTCTGAGGATACGGCATTTTGTCTTTATATTCTTCAACCTTAGTTGCTGCAGGTTTATTCCCTACAGAGGTGGTTGGAGAAGCCTTCTTAGAGGGGTTACTATCAGCACTTGCAGGTGCTGATCTCTTATTAGCATTTAAACGCCAGGATTGGGTGCTGGATGGGCGTTTAACGCCAGCTTTCCACCCTTTTCTGGCGTTTGAACGCCAGAACTGGGCAAGGAATGGGCGTTTAACGCCAACTTTTCTCCCTTTTTTGGCATTTGAACGCCAGAAGTGGGCATCCACTGGGCGTTTGACGCCAATCTTTCACCATATTCTGGCGTTTGAACGCCAGAATTATTCCTCTCTGGGCTCTTGCTGTCCTTAGAGGGATTTTGGGCAGTGGTTTGGTCACCAAGGGTTCTCAAATCACCAATTCAATGAGATCCAATGACTCAAGGTCACTCAATTCCCTTAGCCTAGGCCAAGAGTCAAGAAAACTACTCAAAAACTAAAGGAAACATTTTATTTTTGATCCTTTTCTGGCGCTGGACGCCAGAATTGGGCAGAGAACTAGCGTTGAACGCCAGTTTACATCATCTATCCTTGTGCAAAGTATGGACTATTATATATTTCTGGAAAGCCCTGGATGTCTACTTTCCAACTCAATTGGAAGCATGCCATCTCGAGTTCTGTAGCTCCAGAAAATCCACTTTGAGTGTAGGGAGGTCAGAATCCAACAACATCAGCAGTCCTTTTTCAGCCTCAAGATCAAAGACAATAGAACACTAAAACATGAAGAGAATTGAAATCAAAACAAGAATTAAAAGAGAAATTTGAGAGTGATTATCATAACCCTATCCTAATTTCTATCCTAAATCTAGAGAGAGGAGAGAGCTTATCTCTCTAGAATTCTACTCCTAAAACATGATGAAAACTAAAACTATGACTAAGTGTGTTGACTCTCTGGTGCACAAATTGTGAATCACACTTTTCACAACTCGTACCACTAATCAGCAAGTGCACTGGGTCGTCCAAGTAATACCTTACGTGAGTAAGGGTCGAATCCCACGGAGATTGTTGGTTTGAAGCAATCAATCACCTGGTTGGTTCTCGATCCGGTTGGAATAGAATCCCTTGATTCCTTTGCGTTTGTCACTAACGCCTAGCCTTCACGAGTTTGAAGCTCGTCACAGTCATTCAATTATTGAATCCTACTCGGAATACCACAGACAAGGTTTAGACTTTCCGGATTCTCATGAATGCCGCCATCAGTTCTAGCTTATACCCCGGAGATTCCGATTAAGGAATCTAAGAGATACTCATTCAGTCGGATATAGAACGGAGGTGGTTATCAGGCACACGTTCATGGTTTGAGGAAGGTGATGAATGTCATGGATCATCACCTTCATCACGGTTAAGCGCGAATGAACATCTTAGATAGGAACAAGCGTGTTTGAATGGAAAACAGAAATACTTGCATTAATTCATCGAGACACAGCAGAGCTCCTCACCCCCAACAATGGAGTTTAGAGACTCATGCCGTCAATGCCGTCAA